>NC_135013.1:37617086-37940586 GCF_051020955.1 Megalopta genalis
ATTATTATTATTAAACTGATTTTATGCATTTGCAATGAGAATAATGTATAGATATAATTTAAAATAGTAAGAACATTAATTACATAACAGTAAAAAAATGCATATATCGCTTGATCGCATAGAATAGACTGAAAAACAAAAGTTGCACTGATCACTTTACACGTCACCAATATTTTACTACATATTTGCAATTAATAAACGCAAGGATTGATAAAAAAGTTTAATACAAAATATGTTCTGCACGGAATTGTAATTGCTTGGAATGACTGATTTCCGCGTTCTCCTCCTGAGTCCTCCTCCAGACAGCATTCACGTCATCCCTATTTCAGACCCTGAAGAACAATAGCGTCCTTGTCCTCGAAAACCGTGGGCCGCCTGCGACACTTGAGATTTATCTTGACTTTAACATGATTTAAAATTTTTCTGTAATTCCATTTGAGCTCTCAAAAGTGAAACAATTTCAACGGGAAAGAGGTAAGATTTAAGTTTAAATAATGCTCCCTGTTTTTTGTCTTCGGCAAAAAATTTTGAAATTCACGCCACTTTTATCTACCTTCAAATAACGTCATTGTACGTAGTAGCAAAACGCTGAAACTGGTAGACAAAATTACCAACAGTCGATTATGACGAATAGTTTGAGCGTTCTATCACTACGTTCAATGGCGCTATTTGGAGGTGGATAAAAATGGCGCGAATTTTAAACCGGCGAGAGTTACTTATTAGTTAGTTTACAAATATTTCAATAATTAATATGAATAATTAAGAACTAGTAGCTTGGAAAGATTAAGTGTGAATCATATTTTGATGTACCGATATCGAAAAAGTAAAGAATAAATGGTGTGACGGTTGCGCGAAGTTTCGTTATCTTATATGTAATGCAACTACAAGGATCTGAAGTCTGTCGCGTAAGTTGGGCATCCTGCCATAGTCATTGTCACGAGCTTTTCTTAGCCGCTTTATTTTTCGTCTGCCATTGTTTACATCATAGTAGAAATTACATCCAGTAAAGCAAGGGATTTCGTACTGCACACGAAGATGTAAAGTAAATAGCAAACACTGTTTAATAAAATGGAGGTCCTCGAATTAAAAGACATAAGAGCTATACCTGATATAATTCATTCTTATCCGGATAGAGTAAAAACTGAAGGAACGCCACTTGTTATTGACAATGGTGAGTAGACGAGCTCACTGGCAATTAATACAGTACTTATCTTATGTAACGAAAATTAAGAAATAATTTCTATTAGGATCGTATAACTGTAGAGTGGGCTGGGCAACCGAGAAAGAGCCTCAGCTGATATTTAAGAATTTGATTGCAAAGCCAAGAAAAGAGCGTGGGAAGAAAGATGGGGATCCCCAGGTTGGGAACGATATTGCGAACATTGAAGCTGTTCGTTTTCAATTAAAAACGCAGTTCGATAGAAATGTAGTAACCCACTTTGAAGCTCAGGAGCAAATATTTGATTATACTTTTGCCCACATGGGAATTGACACGGAAGGCACTATTAATCATCCAATTATCTTAACAGAAACCTTCTTAAATCCCAATTATTCTCGAAATTGTAATGTAAAATATTCATTTGAATGTTGTTCTCTTAAAATCAATGTTCATTTACTAACTTGATAAATTTTAGTGATGGCAGAACTTCTATTTGAATGTTACAACGTACCAGCAATTGCGTATGGAGTGGACTGCCTATTTTCTTATCAACATAATAATTGTCCACCAGACGGACTAATTATCAGTATCGGTTACCACACTACACACATAATACCAATATTAGATGGCAAAGCAGATCCTTTGAATGCAAGGAGAATTAATGTTGGTGGATATCACATTACATCTTATATGCACAGACTGCTCCAACTGAAATATCCGGTGCATGTGAATGCTATAACACCGAGCAGAGCAGAAGTAAATGAATCGTGTGGTCCTCATGCGTGCTGTTACTTTTAACTACAAAAGTTTAACTCTTCAATTTACAGGAATTAATACACGAACATTCAATGATAGCTCTTAACTATCAAGATGAAATTTCTAAGTGGGCTGATCCAGATCATTATGACTCGAACGTGTTAAGAGTACAGTTGCCCTATGTCGCTCCTGCAAATGCTCCTGGTTTAACAGTCGAACAACAAAAAGAACGGAAACGGGAATTAGCTAGAAGACTAATGGAAATTAATGCGCGTAAAAGGGAAGAGAGGGTCAGTAATATCTGTTACATAGGAAAAGATCATCATTAAATAATCATCATCCAACATAATAATTAATATTTGCAGTTAGCAGAAGACGAGGAGCAATTAAATCAATTGTTAGCCGTTCAAGATTTATTAGAAGAAGGTGAGACCGACGAATTCGATCAAGCTCTGAAGACTTATTCCCTCGCGAATGAAACAGACTTGATCAAAATGATAAACAATCTGCAAGCAAAGGTGGAAAGAACGAGACAAAAAATAGTAGCAGCCAATTCCCAGGAAGAGAACATAGTAATGGAAGAACAAAAACCGAAGATAAAATCCAGCTTGCAACCTAAGGACCAACAAGACTTTGACGAGTGGATTGCCGGCGTAAGAAAGAAACGGTAAAGAATACGTTGCAATAAATGGTTAATTCTTCTGGTCAAAATTCGCAGACTAGTAATAAAATTCAGTTTACCTTTTTAGGCAGGAAATATTGGAGAAACGGATGGCGAAAAGGCAACGCAGACAAGACATGGCGAAGCGTAGAACGGCCGCAGCCCAGGAAAGGATGCGAATAATAAGTCAATTAGCAAGGAAAGAGAAACGCGATGATGACTTCGGCATGAGGGACGAAGATTGGGATGTTTACAAAGTGATCAACCGGGTTCGTAAATATTTTAAAGTCCGTTATATCTAAATAGGTCATGATCATGTGTTAATTGAAATTGCATTTTACAGGAAGGTGGAGATTCGGACTCGGAATTGGAGCAGGAGAAGCTGTTGGAATTGGAAGATGTGCTACGACATCATGATCCGGAGTTTGATGGTGCCGGTTCCAACGTTCCCATGGTCCCAGGAGAAACTCATCAATTGCACGTGGGGGTGGAACGTCTGAGAGCCCCAGAAATATTATTCCAGCCGTCCATGATAGGCTCGATGGAGGCAGGGATCGCTGAAGCAATCGAATTCGTACTGAAACTATACCCACCTGAGCAACAGCTACGCCTCGTGGGAAACATATTTCTCACTGGCGGGCCAACTAGATTTCCGGGTTTGTTGGAACGACTGAACCGCGAGCTTCGCGAGATCAGACCGTTCGGCTCCAACTTTCAGATAAACATAGCAAAGAACAGTAATATAGACGCATGGTACGGTGCCAGAGACTTCGGCCTGAACGGGAACTTGCCCGAGTTTCTTGTAAATAAAAAGGAGTACGAAGAAAAAGGCGGCGAATATTTCAAGGAACATTTGACGAGCAATACTTACACCAGATCTCCAGACCCGTTGCCTGTGATACAAGTTCCTGTGACGTCGGAGCAGATCATTGTGGAAGATGCTGTTGTTGACGTTGAGATGGAATAGGAAATAAATTTGGATACAAATTGATCTATTGCCTCTCTGTTATTTTACAAGAAATTTTACCTTTTTCAGGAAAGGCTCATTAGCCTCTTTGGAGTAACTTAAGGATCGGGGAACTGAAAGAGCACAGACTTTAATGGATATCTACTTTATTACACAAGTGTTTCCGTTTGTTCATTCAGTTACGAACAAACTACATTGTAGTCTGTTTGCTGATCACAATACATAGTCCCCAATCGTCGCATTTCGCCATTCGAAGATAATATGCGGATACATTTCCATTGTTCTTTGTTTCTTTATTTAAACAATCTCCACGTTTCGCATTCGTCGGAGCTCCTCGAGCCAAGCTAAAAAACTGAGAAAGTGATCCCTCACCTGAGCGATAGAATTCACTACAGCGACCTCGAGTTTTCATGCTCCCGCAAATATCGGTCCATGGCTTAAGTTAACATCACAATACAGTAATATACTGAAAGATATTACGAAGGAGCCCTACAGGCAATCATTATAGCTAATAGAAATGATCTTCGCGTGTCTCGCCTAATAAAAGGAACATACCGTTACGGAAACGTTATCGAGCCGTTTTTACATGACGCCCAGCCATGTAACCAAAAAAGAAAGAAAAAGGTGGATTAGTATTTACGAAGAGAGAAAAATTACGTAGAATAATAAACGGACACGTAAATCCTTAATGATCACAAGCGTACAGCGTTTTGTTACACGTTATACAATATATTTTGTTAAAGCACTCAAATGACACTCGTTTTCGCGTCGATTATCCACATCCGCTAAACATTCTCTGCGTGTGTACGTCTCTCGCTTGCTCTCGTTCTCTCTCTCTTTCTCTCTCGCACACTCGCTCGCTATCTCTCTCTTTCTTTTTTGTTGTCTTATCACATGCGGTTACAGATAAAATTACAAGTATACAGGCGGCGTAATTACATAATACATACAATTTAAAGAAAGTATTTCTTCTCCCGATTCTCTGTCGACGCGTCTTCACAAACTCCTCAAGGAAAACAGCGGAGCCCGCAAATATAAATGTACATGTGTGTTCAGACGGTGGAAATCCGTAAAAGCAAAGTTTTACGTTGCAACGTATAGGTATGTACGTATATATACAAACTGCGCTACGTAGCGTTCGCAACGATAATCAACGAAGCTCGTTAGAAAATGAAGTATGCTTTTGCTTTTTTAAATCTTACTAACGTATCGACAATAGTACCACAAACTATACAACGCAGTCTCGAGCCGTGCACCCATTTTCTCTCTTTCTCTCTTCTTCGATCAACGATCATCTTCAATGAGCTCGACGACGTTTAGGCACCACGGCCCCGATAGTAAAGTCCAATCGTTTCACAGAAACACGTCTCTCATGTTCTTTCAAGCATACACACACACACAAACACACACATACGCGCACACACTCGCTCTTTCTCTCTCCCGTTTTCTCGAACTATCGCCGATTCATTGACCTACGGTAGATCTAATACAGCAAATTCTTAATCGAAATAATATCCTTTGTAACTATCACAGGCTGAGGTCGCTGCAGTTCCGTTTCTTTTTCTTATTTTTTTTTTTGTTTCTTTCTTATTATTCTTGTTTGTTTCTTCGTTAACGATTCTCTCACTAGTTGTTTAAATAGTAATAACGTATAGTTCAATAGCGTACTTTGTAAAACCGAACAACGTGTCGTTTTAGCGGATATAATGGAAGGTCGGAAAAAAAGTGTTTGGAGGACGCGTAATCGCGCATGTATTGTTGCATGATATTCTTTTTTCCCCGGGTTTCGAACGAAGAAAAGTTGAGGTAGAGTCCAATCTGCGGAAACAAGTGTACACAGAATTTGCCTCCTTCTATATGCTGCTAATAGTGAGGATCTACTTTCAGCGGTAATTAATACGCGTCTCGCCACACACTAGTTAATTAAAATTATACGTGTACACGACGATCGCAGTCGTGTCGTTGCGACGACGATCGCGGGTGGTAGTCAGATCACGTTACAATGATTATCGGCGAAATAATAATCGCAGTGACAATAGGTAAATCGAAAATAAACAATAGTACAACAATAATTCATGGTCTGCGATAGAATAATGGCTTTGTGTCTATATATAAATATATATAATTTTTTTTACATTAATGTGTCGCGTGTGTATACATGTATATACTATATACATACATTTCATATATATATATACATATATATATGTATATATATTTATATATATATATATATATTTGTATAGTCGTATGGGGCATAGGGTGACAGCTATGTACAGTACATACTTGCCTTAGTTGTACCATCGTTACTATGTACCTATACTCCTTAGTGATCGTAATGTGATGACAATAATAATAATCAGAACCGTAATCGATACAACTAATCCGTAATGATCCGTAATCATTTATCAGTTTAATCATAAAATACTCTATCGTCGCGTGTACCTCGTAATAATAACTATATGTATAGGTATGCGGTATGCACGTAAAGAGGATGTGTTCAACCAGGATATGTCGGTGAAAACTATGGTGTATCAAGCGTCAACTTCTTTTTTTTTTATCATTATTATTATTATTATTATTATCAATATATATATATCTTGTTCTCAATATATATATATATTTATATTTTATTCGCTATTGTATATACCGCGGTTTTTATTTTTATCATCTCTCCCTGTCGGAACTACTATTACAAAAGTGCGTACTCTCGTCTTACGTTTATAGGTACATACATGTATCGGCGTGACCTATCTACTTGTTCATTGTCGTTTATATTAGATCTATAGCGTTACTTATTCATCTCGGCTGTACCGGGTGCAGCAAAAACAACGACGCTAAAGCCTCTTTTCTTCGCCTAATTTAATACCAAAATTCGGCGCAACATCCTCCCTGTTGCGCTCGTCGATAAATTAAAAATACGTTCTACTTCGAAAGTGGTAGAGTTCGAGAATTTTCGCGTGCGGAAAATGCTTGCGCGCGATTTTCTAATGTGTCCGCCGTTTTGGCGCGCGCGCGGTCGAAGCCGCTGAAGCAGATTTTAAGAAAGTCTTTTCTCGTCTCTGCAATCGCGAGTGAATTAAAATCTCAATGTCCCGCGAGCACGGCTGCGTTTTAATAATTTCACGCGCAGAAATGTTTGCGTTCCGAGCAATGCTTATTTATGTGGCCGCCGCGTCGCTACTGGTGCAGTTCCAAAAAAAAAAAAAAAATAGTATTTGCCCACTTCCGCAGTGACGAATGAATTAAAAACAGAGTATGTATCCTTTTAAAGAACTGCTACGACTCCGCGCGTTCCCCCGTGCAAAGACGCTGTTGCAATTCGATCAATTTAACGCTGGCCCGAAGGTAAGCCCCCGTTTGCCTTTTGATTTTTCAATCGGCCCGTGCGAATGTCCTTCTCGCGATGTCGCGTTGACCATCGTCGACGTGACCCGTTGACGTTGCCTCGTAAACGGCGACGAACGTTCCGCCGAATTTTCGCCAACTTTGTTGTTGCCGAGCGACGCGAGCGAGAGGGAAAAAAAATATAGGCCATGCAATCAGTTCGAACTGCAGGACACACTCTAGCGTGTGCGGCCAGCTCGAAAATAGCACAGGTGACACAGGAAACGCGGCGACGTGATTTTCTAGTGTCACCGTGTTATGACACACGAGGCCCGACCCAGCCCGGCGTCCGGTTTATGAAACCCAATACACTCGGCGATGGTCAACGCGTCGTCGATCCTGGTAAAAATCGGGCGGCGCTTCTCGGCCGGCGAACGATATTCCCGGCCGCGGATTTATCTTTTAATTGCCGGCGCGGTCTCCGCGCCGAAACTCGTCTCCGGCCGACGCGCGAAGGAGCCCGCGCACGGGTGTCCTTCGTTTCGTTTCTCCGATTTCGAATTCTTCCGTAGAAAACGTTCTCTAGCACGATCGTGACGTAATTTTCACCGCGCCCAGTACACACGTTTTCCTTAAACGGAGCACTACGATAATCTCCTCTTGTTTAATGCTGCATTCGCTCGCACACGCACCCAGACAACATCCACCCACGTCCACGCTCACGCAAAAACGACCCGTGCAACCGTGCACACGTCGAACACACACACACACACACATACGCGCGCGTCCGTTCCGTATATGTATACTCAATATAATAATATATCCTATGTGACACAGTACTTTCTACGCATCGACGGTATGTATGTATATAGGTATATCTTATCCTTATCGTCGTATCGTATCAGAATCATTTATTTTGTTCCTCCGGATGGCCGTTCCCATCCGTTTTGTTCCGTCTCTCGCCCGGTCATCCCGAGATTCCCGATCCCTGATCATCTTTGCCTTTTACGTCCCCGAGGACCACGCGCGTCTTTCGCCCCGAGCCGCGCGCACGCTGGATATAATTTAATTGGTAGACTCGTCGTGGCAGGGCGTCGCCGAACCTCGGTAAATTGGTCCTTCGTATTGAAACACGGCTAATTGCATCGACGTTCGCCGCGGTTTCTTTTTCCCGTTCGTTCTGTCGGTCGATTCCGATCGGTTCTGTTCTCCATCGGACGAACTCCGTCCGGGCGGGCAACGACGCTGTGACAGAACACGAGCGCGTGGACACGCTTTTGCGAATCGTCGACCGAAGACGGAATTAGGCGGAGTGCATCGGATCGATTGTATAATTCCAGCGTGCACGCAGCCCCGCGCAAAGACCTCTCTATATATCTCTGACACGCAATTCAGAACTCGCTTTCCCGGCGTTCGTAAATCTTAATGAAGGCTTCTTAGGCACCGTTCGAGACTCGATCCGAGGGATAATATTAAGCGATAAAAAATCCTTACGCCGGTATTTACGGGCTAACGAGCCGATCGATCGTCTCCCAATTATATTCTGTTCGCCCGCCGCCGAGCACCCCCGTTTCCCGGGGACACGCCGCCGCTCCCGCCGGTTTCTCTGCGTGTAGGAAGATTAATCGGGCAGAGTAATCGGTGGGCCGCGGGTCTTTCCGTCGTCGTACCTAATTTCACGGGAACTAAAGCGGACGAGGAGTCTCCCCGGTCGGGGAGATTCCTCGTAGAATGGTCGTCTCCACGCGTGCTCGCGTTCCCGTCGCGTTCTACGGATGATTCGCTTGCGCCCTTAAACGGCTGAGATCCGGAAATCTAATGATTCGGTGTCAACGAAAGATCGTCAGAGGAAAACTGGAGGATCACACGTTCGCGGATCGGGGAAGACGTTCGAAACGGAGATCTCGTAAGACGAGTCGCCCAGAGAAGAAACCACGAACCCGTCCGGCCACGCTTGAAAACAAGCCTTTTCCCGGTCGACTCGATCGCTTTCTAATTATATTAATGGCATCGAAGCTTGCGTCGCTGTTCGCCGTCCTTTCAACTTAGGATCAGAGGGAAACGCAACAATGGCATGGTCACCGACGGACGTCTCGTTGGTCCATTTCACGACGGGGGTGGGATTCTCGTGTCTTAATGAATTAGTCGGGGGGATGACCGCAACCAAAACGCGATCGCGTGTTCTATGGGGAGGGGGGACTTTCTTCTCTCGGCGTGCGTTCTATTGTCACTAGGCGATCTCGACCGGATTACGTGTTTTGTTATGTTTAGTTTTCTAATCTTAAATTAAATCGTTCGTTTGTGTCCTCGGCGTGGTCGATTGTCGCGGAATATTACGACCGCTGGGTTGTCGTCGATGCTGTGGTGGTTCCATAGAAAGTGTAAGAAACGTCCCGGAACGTTGTAGGGATTTGGTTTTCCTACGGGCAATCGTTGTATAATGGTTGCGCTTGAAACAGCGAATCGACTGAGATAATTGAATTTAGAGTAAAATCATTGCCGTTCCTTGCTATTCGCGCAGACAATTTTCGTTCTGCCTGCAGATCCGCAGCTCGATCGTGTCATCCGTACAACACCGAACCGATCGTGTTGCTCGAGGACTGCCTACGGTTGACTCGCTAAAATCACTGCAAAAAATCGAACGGAACATACTCCAACGTTAATGAAAAATCGCCAGCAATTTAACATCGTCTAGAAAAAACCTTATCCAAAGATTGCCTGTAGTTATTTCACTGCTACGAGTGCGAGGGGATCGAATAAAACGTGTAGATCGCGTTAAAAAACCTCTAACAACCTAACATCTTACGAAAGAATCCTTTGTTCACGGTGAGAAGGACAATGGATTTTACTTGTTCGAGTTTCCTCCGCGTTTCGGAACTGCGAACGGCCACTTTCCCGGTCGTTCCAGCGAAAAGTCCGTCGTTCGGAATAAATACTTGGTATCACTATCGTTCTACGTCGTCTCTCGAGCCGTCGTCCCGATGGTAATCGATCACCGACGGTTGAAAAAGGAGATTCAGAGGGTCGAAGTTATTATCGAGGCGACCGGGGCCGCGCAGTCGACGCTGTTTCTCGCGGAGATACGTTTTATTGTTTCCTTTCGTTCGCGTTTCTTTTATTGCTGTTTCCCCGTTCGTCTGAAACGCGAGAGACGGGGCTGGACGGGGCCAGAAAAGGAATCCTCGCCGGCCCCGATCGATAGTAATTAGATCCTTGGAAAATCATCGCCCCGAGGAACCGTCGCTCCTCCGTCGAGGTCTCGGAACCTAAACTGATCAACTCCGGTTCCTGCCGACTTATTCGTCGCGGTATTCCGTTATGCTCTCGATCATTCTCGCCACTGGACCGCCACGCGATTTCTATTTTATCAACTCTTTGCACTCGGAGACATTTTAACTGTAAATCTAAAAATAGATTTCCTAAACCACGGTATCCCTATATTATAGGATTAGTGCATTTTATGCATACGAAGTTGAGTCTTATGACCAGGCTGCGGATCTTTATGCAAAATAAAAATTGTCTTCATCAATTGCGATAAACAAGAGCCAAGTAGAAGTTTCTTTCTTTCTTCAAACACTTTAGTGAATTAAAAATAATACATAAACAATGATAAATTGTTGAGATTTGTCCGGCATTTTAAATTGTATCTACTCATTTTTATAATAAATGCATAAAATCCGCAGTCCGCTTGAGACATATGCAACACTTTCGACAGCCTCTAAAAATACAAACGACGTTGATGATTTAAAAATGATTTTCGTTCGTGATAAAACAATCTTCGGCGGTACCTCAGAGTGACCGCACGAGTGCAAAGAGTTGAGATCTTGCCAGATAGGCGATCTACGTTGTTCAACGCGATTCCAGTCGAACTTTCCCGTCGTTTCGATTTTCATGGAGCAGGCGATTATCCTTGGTGGAACTTGGCTAGGTTGGTCAGGTTCGGACAGTTCCGTTCTAGATCTTTCTTGAGCTCCGACGATTAATATCTCGGCTACGGCCCTGTGGGTCATTTAGAAGCGAAGCACCTCGCACGATATATAGACCCGTAACGCCTCGTCGCCGCGGATCTTTGCGCGAAAGAAACATTTTCGTCGATTACGCGCGACGAGACGAATAGAAATGTCGGGAAATGGTCCCAAGAAATTTGCCACCACGCTCGTCCCAGCAAGGGTAATCCTACGGAAGAATGATCGTCGAAGATGCCGGATGATTCCGATCGAATTTTTCGCGGGAGCCGATCAGCATAGCTTTTTTTCCGAAGCCCGTGCCAACGGAGACGCGCGCGATGAAAACGAAAAGCAAGTGCTGGAAGTGCGTGTCATCTTTGCGCGCGCGCGCGCGCGTGCGTGTGGTGTGTATGTGTGTGTGTGTGTATGTGTGTGTTCGTCGAACTCCGCGACTCCCCTATGAAAAATCCTACACTATACTCTTAATACGCAGGCCTCTAAAAGACTTACGGTAGCACGATAAACCTCTATAAAAATAAGAGCTATCCTACGTAAACGTATTACAAAAATAAATGGCATTGTACTCTGCTAAAGAAGCAAAATGGTACAGGCGCAATTGTTGGACGACGCCGGCGCGTCGTTTTCGTCGCTATGTAGTTTTTCTTTCATTTCTTTCTTTTTTTCGTTTTTGTTATCCTCCTTTCCCGTTTCCCCCTATTTTCCCGCCGTTCTTCCCGAGAACTCGGCCTCTTTCCCTCGAGCTCCCTCTTTCGTCGTCTTTTCCCCCCTTCCCCACCCCGCGCGGCCACCGCTGCCGTCGCTTTCCCGGCCCGATTAAAAAGTCGCGATTGATTTCGCTCTTATTAAATTCGTATATCATCCTCGAGCCTAGTCCCCTTGCTCGCTCTCGACCCACCCACGCGACCCCGTCGTCCCTCGTTCCTCGCCGAAAGTCGATTTAATTGCATCGCGCGCCGTTCGTACCAGGGGACGAGAGTATCCGAACGGTCGAGTTAGGCTTGCGCGAGGATCCACGGGGTGCTCGGATACTCGAGCGTTTCGATTAGCTTGGTCGGGATAAATTATTCGAGTATCTGGCGCAGAAATGACGCATTTAAGTGGATTGAGTATTCGATAGAACCGTAGAGAAAGAGAGAGAGAGAGAGAGAGAGAGAGAGAGAGAGAGAGAGAGAGAGAGAGAGAGAGAGAGAGTATTTTGAGGAGCGCCGACGTTGATCGGGCACTTTGAGTACCGTACTTTCATAGCGGCTGCATGAAATCGGTAAATCGTTTCAGGGTCACGAGTAGCATAATCGTTTGAGAATTCAAACGCGTGAGTAGCTTGGAAGATAATTTCAGAATCAGATCAACCCTTCCGAGTCTTGCGGCGGCGATTTTGTCCACTTCAGTGCGTGTAATTCATTTCAAGATCACGCTTCGTCCAAGCGTCTAGATCGAACATAATTATTAAACTGTTCAAATACGGGGGGAGAAATGAATAGATTACGTTTCCAGTGCTCGCCTCAATTAATACTGTTCGACACAGTTCGACCATGCTTCGAGTATCCAAACAGCCCCCCGATCGCTCGCCGGCTCGGAAAAACGACGGATTTCGATGCTCGAGGAACGTGGATCGAAGCTCGAATTGTTTTCGTATCCGTATTTCATCGAACGCTGTCGGCGAATTTATTAGAAGATCCGATGTATTTGGTAACGCATGCATAGTCCGTGGTTCCAGCGTGGGAAGACCGTCAGAAACTGCAACGGTTCGTTCAGCAACGGGGGAGACCGATCGTAATTTCCCCAGGAATACTTTCGTCGAGATTTCAAATCGAAAAAATATAATACTGTCACGTTCGAGTATGAAATTAATAATAATTAATAATAATTAATAATAATTAATAATAATTAATAATAATTAATAATAATAATAATAATGATAATAATAATAATAATAACATATGTACAGTTTGATCGTCGAACAGAAATTTAATCGGCGAAAGAAAATATGTTCAACAAATATATCTATCGTATATATATAATATATACATGTCCTGTGTCGTAAAAAGAAAAAAAAAAGAAAAAGAAAACAATGTTTGACAATCTCCGCTCTGTATATACATTGGTATGTAGTGTCCTGGATGTTGAAATATTTGTAGGGACGACGAGGGAGCACAGGGTGATTCGAATCAAGGCGGTGCGGTGCTTGATACGGTTCAGTCGCGAATATTCCGTGCCCCGAGAAACTCATTGACAACGAGGAACACGATTGCGACGGGGCAGGAATTTTTGACACACCGGTGGTAGAAAGTCGAGGGATGACGATTGCTGTGCCCCGCAATAATGCGAGGCACGCTTCCTGAAGGCAGATAGGCCGGCACTATTTCTTTCACGGACGGTTTATGGCTGGGTGTCGAAATCTCAATGCGGGGAGAGCGACATGAGCGGTTCTAGGCGGGGATCAGAGTGTCGCAGTCCTTTTAATTAGCTCTTTCCCGCGAGCGTCTCCGATACGACAGCTCTCTCAAAGCTGTTGAACCAGAGGAAACGCCGGTACGCGTGTCAAGGCTTTGCTCGCTCTATTTCTGTCCGGTGGTAGACCCAAGAATTTCCAAAATTCCTACATCGATGCGGCGTACCGGCGATTTTCGTCCGTCCGTCCCTAAAAATATTTCCGAGTTCCAGGAGCACCGTGGACAATGACAATTAATCGAAACGTTGTAAAGTATGGATCGATAACACAACAATCACATTGCACAGGATGCCTCCGCTCCTGGAGCCATTCCCATCCCCTGACCTCGCGATCTTCGGTTTTCACGGACGAGCAACAATCGTTCGCGATTGTTCCGTATACAAAAATGCCGTCTAAAAATCGGAGCTTCCGCCCGTTTGGTTTCCATCGCGGCGCGGAATGAAGCTTGGAAGAGAGAAAGAGAGAGAGAGAAAGCACAATCGAGAAGTGTCGAGAGCGAAGGAGAAAGAGAGAGAGAGAGAGAGAGAGAGAGAGAGAAAGAGAGCGCGCGAGAGAGAAAGAGAAACTTCGTATCAAGACAAAAACTCCTACATTCGTAAAACAGAATACAGCCGAGGGCTCCAAGTTACGCAATAAAACCTACTCTACGTCTGAAGGGAAAATTCGCAACAATCGAAACGAGCGAAGCGCGCGAACGATGCCGTTTAATTACCTCGACGAAGTCATCGTTGCGGATCTTCGCTCGTTTCGCTTCGAAGGGAAATCACATGCTACTTGTGCGTCCCCTGTTCGAACCCGAGGGACGACGATCGATCATTAGAAAATACTCTGTCGTCGCGTGTATAAGTCAGTCGTCGGAACGGAAGGGGTCAGAGGAGCGACGAAAACGGGACAGGGGACTCTGTGCAACTATCACGTGGTCGAGAAGGACGAAGGGAAGTAGAAGAGAGAGTATAATACTTCGAGACTGCGATATCTTGCGATTGCACGTGCGAGACTGGAAAAAAGAGATCGATTATGCCGCGTCGTCCAAGAGAATCGCTTCGGAGAGCAGCTGTCAGACGGTCTTTGCCCCTGGGAGCGCTGCGAATTGCCCTCTGGGGCACATGACGTCGCAGAGAGGGCGGAGCCTTCGTCGACGTCGATTTAGCGTGCTCCGGAGAGCAATTACTGCCTTTTTTGACGCATAATTTAGCATAGCTTGTCTCCAAGTGGTGACATAATTTTTGTGAATATTTTAAGACGGTTCTTCATTGTTAACAGAATTGGAGCTGCTCTCCACGGCGACTCTGGAATGGACGCGCAGCCTAAGGGAAGAAACCTGCGATGAAAGACGAGAGCATGATCACCGAGGAAGAAGAGAATTTCGCTGTTTCTCATTCTTCATACTTAACTAAGATATTTACAATTTTGTACAGCGAAATTCGTGAGCGACCCGTTCCTTCCTATTCGTTCGCAGGAAATAGAAAATCATGGATATACGGGGGTGTGGAGTTACTCGAGATCGTGCTGCTGGATTACATCGAGTAGAATCACCTTTCAGATTACCCTAAACTCGTTTGATCCAAAATTCCTGTGTACCTGAACACCCCCAATCATTCGCGAACCGTTCTCTCGATCTCCTAACTATGTACAGGGAAGAACGTACGAAAAGAAAACGATTCTCCCGTTAACCTAATCGTGTTAATTAATTAATTACACAACGCCCAGCAGATTTCGTTCGCTAGACTTCGCTTCGTTCTAAATTTTCCTAGAGATCTTCGTGCGATTAAATGTTTGATATTGGTCCGACATGTGCTATCTTGAAGGGGTGAGTCACCTCGTGTTTTCTCTTCGAAAAATATGAGGATCTTGGGGATATTGCATGCCAGAAATACAAAGGGAACCCTCGGACACGGCCGCGGCATTGCGGCCGGAATTATTGAGATCGTTAAACTGATCTGGGAACTGCGAAAGTGGTCGGGGCGCTAAACAATGCGTCGTCGTGCCGTGGTTCGACCCCGACAAGATGGCGGTTTCGCAATTCGCGCGAAATTAAAGCGCTCGTTAACAATTTAAAAATGTCTTCTCCGCAATTCGCGGAAACCGAATCGCCTCGTTCGAAATTTTAAAAGACCGTTCCGCCGGAATAAAAGCAACGCGAAATCTCGGGAAAAGATTCGCTCCTTAAGACCAAAGTAAATTTCGTCGGGCGATGAGTATTTAAAACATCGTCGCGATCAACTCGGCCCGAGTCAACAATCGTTCGCGCGTAATTTTCTGTAACAGTAAGAAAGAACAAACAAGAATGCTTTAAAATGGTGAACACGCTGTCCGCAAACGTTCCAGTATAACAAACAATGTCGTAACAAAGAGAACCTTGGAGTTGCTGAAGAAATTTCATGTTATCGACAACAAGCCATAAAAATACATAAAAATTTCGCGGAAATTGCACGAGCTCCGGAACTAAAATAAAACGGCGTATCTCCCGCTCGCACCCGATAATATCAAATTCGTATCGTAATTCGTATCGAACGATTTCAAACGTCGTTATCACAGAGCAAGAGGAATTTACAAAGCGCGCCGATACGCGCGATCGCGAGAAATCGTCGGTCTTCGTCGACCGGCAACGGGCGCGCAAAAATAAATAGAAATAAACGAAACAACCAAACGTAACGATCTAATTAAAAACAAGAACAAACGGATCGAGACACGGAGAAACCCGGTCTCGATCGATCAACACAGCTTAAAAATCTTTAGCAAGCCTGCAACCCAATGGAACTCTGAAAACGTAGAATCGCGTGACAAAACAGCAGAGCCGTAACAATGTTCCCGACGAAAGGAGGGCGAAATTAGGTGCTCGCTACAAAGTTGTTGCTCCCGTTTCTTGAATTTTCGCGAGGAAGCACGCGCATCGAAGAGAAGAGCAGAGGAAAGAGGACGAGAGCCAAGAGAGAGAGAGAGAAAGAGAGAGAGAAAGAGAGAGAGAAAGAGTAAAAAAGTTGGACGTAATAGTCATATGTGTGATAGTCGTATGCTGGGGTGGTTTTCGGGTAACGAAGAGGGTGTAAAAGAAAGAGAAAAGAGATCGTATGGCAAAGGATCGACCGATTAATTCGTAATTGTAATTTCTTTTCTTCCGGCATACCTACAAACTACGTACGGTTATTTACAGTCGTAACAAGCTACAAAATATGTATCGCTATATTTATACACAGGATGGACCACGGAACGTGATCAGCTTAATTTATCCTGTGGTTCGATGGGAAATTCGTTCAGCTAAAATAACATGGTTTAAGCAGAACTTTAAGGTGATTGTACCAAATTTTTTATCAACCCTTTCTTTCCGGAGTTATCAAGTTTTTCTATAGGTAAACCTACGAACTTTTTATTTTAGATTCGGATAAAAGTATATATTATGATGCTTGTCGAATTCGTCTCAGTATCCCCTAAAAAATGGATACAAAAAAAGGTCAACCTATAAAAAACTGAAAACGACCTTGACAACGCTGGAAAGAAGGGGTTGACCAAAAATTTGACACAATCATCTTGAAGCTCTTCTTAAACCGTGTTATTTTAGCTCAACGAATTTCCAATCGAACAGCTAGCAGCAGAATAAATTAAGCTGATCACGTTCCGTGGTCCACCCTGTATATTTATATTTATATATATATATGTATATATGTATAGGAGCTGCGCGGACATATGCACGGAGGCTTTAAATCACAGCTTTGTAGTACGATTAGTTATGTATTGTTTATCCGTTCTTTTCCTCTGTCCGTCTCGTAGAACTGCACAATGACTAGCTAGCACGAAGGGCATCATGTTCTTGTTCTCTCATTGCACCTATGGCCTCCGGAATCGGAATCTGACCGTGTTCCTTTCCCCCTCTGCCCCGCCAGGAGGAAGAGGAAGAACCGAGGGAAAAGCGTTTCTTTTGCTCTCAAAGTCGGAGGGCCTCGCGCGCGAACCCCTGATCGCTCGAACGCGCTGCCAAATTCAGATCGAATATTCGTGTCGATTATTCGGATCGACGTTGCTCCAATTACGAGATATTCAGCCCGAGCGATCGAAGGAGAACGCGCGAGAGGACGAGGAGGAACGGCTCCTCCGCGTTTCCGGTCTGCCGTCCTCCGCCGCGAGTAAATATCAGTCTTGCCCGGTGACTCTCTTCCGTCTCGTTTCTAAAATGATAAGCCTCGGGCATACGCGCGCAGGGAAAATCGTACTTTTCCATTTGTTCGGTGGCGAAGGAGACTAAAAAAAAAAAAAAGAACATGGGACCAGCTTACGATCGTAGAAGGAAGTTTCGCGGCGCGAACGTTTTCTCCAACTTTTATTTTTTTTAGCTCGTCTCGTCCGCGGCTCGCGCTTTCGCTCGAGATTTTCGTTCGTTTATCGTTTCTCGATCCCGCAAGATCGACATCCGTTTCATCGATCTTTTCTCTTGTTTGTCAGCTTTTTCCCGCTTCCCGTATCGAAACGAGAATCGTGTTCGCGTCTACTATGTCATGGTTCCTCCGCTTTTCTTTGTGGCTCGAAAAAGATTCGTTCGATCGATTCACCGCGATAATATTCTAGAACGCCGCCGTCGACGGCGGCGATCAACCAACCGATCGATTATCGAAAGTCGCTAGACAACTAATTCCCTAGACTGTAGTCGAAGAGAGAAAATAACGAAGGGAATACAACTAAAAGAGAGAGAGAAAAAAAAATATAGATCAACAGCCCTGCTATTACACTCCTAGTGCTTAGAACTAACGACCTGCACATCCGCTCGTCGTTTTATAATACATCCGTATGTATACGTATATACAATATGTGTCTGTGTGTACAATACACTTCGATATGTGGAAAGTAAGTACACCCATGGAACTGATTCAAAGCGGCGCCCGTGGCCGGGCAAATGAGTCCTGCCGGTAAAATGACGCTTTCCCGACGGCCATAAAGCGGCGGGAATCATTTGATCGACGCGCGCAATAGTCCTACCGTGGTTAAAAAGAGTTCATCGACACCGTTTCCGTCGGAGATCGTGATTTCAAGTTCATTAAATTACAGGTGTAATGTCCGCCGCCACCTCCGTCGCTCGTGCGCTACGATTTTCATTGCGATCAATGTAGACCGCGGATCTTCGTGCCAATTAAAATCGTTTTCTTTATAATCAGAATTGTTCTCTCTGCAGTTTCAGTGTGTTCAAGATAATGTGACGATAGTTCTCGATTATTCCGATGTTCTTACTATTCTTTTTCATTTCACGTGTTCGCTTTTGTTAAACAGATGCACCGGATCCGCAGTCCAGCGACGAATTTGTTTAGCTATTTATCTTGCAGAAACTGTTCAATCGTTAACACGTTGGCTGTCACGTCACCGGCAAAAATGTTCGGTCGAACACGACAATCAATTTCTCTAACATGGTCGCTCAAATAAAGCATTCATTGTTGGTATCTAAAAGACGCGAAACGATTGCAAAGCAATTGCTATAATAAACCTTATCTTTTCTATTTTTATGTTAACCCCTTGCCTTATAATATCGAGTCATGCTCGTGACGAAGATTTCAAACAGTATCGAATACGTATTTTACACAACGGATGACAATTTTTCTCTTCATCTTCTTCTTCTTCTTGAAGATTATGAAAAAAGAAGTGCTGATTATTACAAGAGATAAATCGTAGGGCAAGGAGTTAAACCTGACGACCTGATTTTGTGGGACGTTGATGGATAACGATGTGGCAGACGTGTTAACGATTATCACAACCGTACACCTGTATTTGTACACGTGAAACTACGACTCCCTAGTGTTAACGTGCACGGCGTGGATGCAATGAAATTTAGTGGATCGGTGGTTAGAAGGTACCGAAACTAAGAGAGAGAGAGAGAAATAGAAGTGACGGGCGAAGATAAAAGTGTAGGAAAAGGGCGGAACAAAACTCAAAGAGTCCAAAGCTAATTAGGGGAAAATCATGATGACCGTTTCACGGGTCCTACCACTACACGCGTCCTATGTCGCTAAAACGAAGTTTGCGTGTTTCTAATAATAATAATTGTAGTAGTAATAGTATTAATTAATAATAGCGATAATAATATATAGTTCTAGGGGGAAATATCGGTGGTGGGTGGTGGTAATGGTGTTGATGGTAGTGAGAGTATTAGTAAGAGTAGTACTAATAGTAGTAGATAGTAGTAGATAGTAGTAGTAGTTGTTGTAGTAATAGTAGTATAGTAGTAGTAGCAGTAGTAATAGTAGTAGTAGTAGTAGTAGTAGTGGTAGTAGTAGTAGTAATAGTAGTAGTAGTAGTAGTAATAGTAGTAGTAGTAGTAGTAGTAGTAGTAATAGTAGTAGTAGTAGTAGTAGTAGTAGTAGTAGTAGTAGTAGTAATAGTAGTAGTAGTAGTAGTAGTAGTAATAGTAGTAGTAGTAGTAGTAATAGTAGTAGTAGCAGCATTAGTAATCGTAATATTCTTGTTTTTTTTCCTGTTTGTTTGTTTGTAAAAGTAATAGTAGGGTGTCTACCAAACACCTTCGGTAGAGACCAAATATGTCCGTTATCATCTTTTTTGTAACATTTTTGTTTCCGTATCTTTAGATTTCCGATAAGCTACATCGCTCCGTGACATTGCTTTTCGTATCTCATTAATGTTTTCGTTCGTCTTCTCCTCCTTCTCCTTCCCTATCCTTTCCTTTTAATTAAATCCATTTCCTCGTACTTCGTACATCTCGTTCTTTTTTTCCTTTTTTTTGATATCATCAAAATAGTAAACCAATAGTTTAAACGTTGTCGATAATAATTACTATCTATATCACAGATCCAAGTGACTAAACTCCTTTAAAAATATAATATAAATATGTTATGCGTATAATGGTTCGCGCATAATATATATACACACATAGATATATATATTATATATGTATATGTACTCGCAGATGTGTGATTGAAAAACAGGTAAATCAAGAGAGTGCGGAAACTTGGAAAACCTTTTTGTCAGCCTCGCCTGGGTGGAGACGCGTTTATGCAAACACCGATGCGGCCACGACGAGGTGCCGATTGATGGAACACGGACGAAACAAAAAATGAAAAAAAAGAGTGGCGTGTGGTGACCGGGTTTATCGATCCGAACCGATCGCGATCGTTGCAACGTGCACGTCCCTTCGAACGGTGCTACTTAGAATTTCACGGTTTAAAAACGTTTACGCTCGTCGAATCGTACAAGAAGCTTATCCATTAAATGGACCAATGGAATATAATCTGTATACTATATACCGGCGTGCGAATACGTGCGAAAAGACGGCGACCGGTTCACAACCGATCGCCCCTGCTTCGATCTTCCATCTTGTTCGTGTCCTTCCCCTCCTCGTTTTGGAAAAGTCGAAACAAGATATCGGCGCGTAAAAATTCTCCAACGATCGTGGATGTGAGAAGCGATCCGTCGCGGTCCAGAAAGCGGACGCTCTGGTTTAGGCACTTTGTTTAACCAGCACCGTGTTTCTTTTTTAAATGGCACGCGATCGAAGAGGGCCGCGCGCTCGTGGTGGATAGATCGTCAACTGCTGGCATAAACTGGCGTTTCAATCATTGTTGCGTTCAATGTAATCGGGATACGAGATCGGAGAACTCGCGTTCGAGTACTGAGCATATAAATAGAGTGCAGGGTGAAGCCCTGGTGGAGGAATGCCGCGATGCGGTTGATGCGAATGATCCGAATGATGCGAATGATGCGAATGATGATGATGATGATGATCCGTCTCGGATGAATCGATAGGGGATGATGAGATTTGCGGGTAGAGTTGGGAGCCGAGGCTGTCCAGGGAGCTGGACGAGCCTGTAGTTTGGTAGACACTCTGCGATGGTGTGTGCTCGTGAGACTCGGGTGAATTAAGTGTGAATGGCGAAGACGCCGAGGTGGGATATACTACTTGCTGCGGTGGTGACTGGTGTGACTGCGGTAGGGACTCTGACATGCTGACGTCTAAACACTAGTTGGTGGTCTGCGGATGCAGCAGCGGTAGAGGAAGCTGAAGATTGTTCTGTTTCGCCAAACTAGCGATCTCCGCCGCGATGCCGCCTTTGGTGCCGGCCAGGCCGTCCAGCGATGATGGTCCCTCGCTGTACCGTAAATCGCAGACAGGACTTTCGAAGCCTGTCCCCGGTGTGCCACCGCTGGCGCTCTGCGGCGTAGGTGGATTGTGATTGGTATTGCTTTGATTCATATCACGGTGCACACGGTTCTGATGCCGTATCAGATAACTGTCGCGTACAAACGTACGTCCGCATATGTTACACTCGTACGTGGTGCTCGCCGTGTGGGTACGGATGTGGATTGCGAATTGACTCTTGGACGTGAACGTTAGAGAACATCGGTCGCAGACCAGGGGCTTCTCGGCGACGTGGCTCCAACGGTGCGCGGTCACGTAGCTCTTCACAGCGAAACGTTTCTGGCAGATGTCGCAGGCGTACGGTCTCTCACCAGTGTGCACTCGCTTGTGGGTGTTCAGACTGCTCTTCTGCGTAAACCTTTTCAAACACAGCTCACACTGGAACGGTCTCTCCCCTGTGTGCGTCCTCATGTGCACTTCCAGGTACGGCTTGCGGCAGAAACTCGCTTCGCAGACCGTACAATGATATGGTTTGTTGCCCGAGTGAAGTTTCATATGTACATAATACGACGAAGCAGAAGATAGCACCTTGCCGCATACTTTACAGGGTTGCGGTCTGGACCTGGAACCTTCCTTAACCGTCTGCTGGCCTGTCGACTGGCGACTAGGCGTCTCCTGCTGCACGCTCTGACTCTGCTGTTGTTGCTGTTGTTGACTCTGCTGCGCCTGCTGTTGACTCTGCTGCGTTTGCTGTTGTTGAGCCTGCGGGTTCAACTGAAGCGTCGTCTGCTGCTGCGGCTGCAGATGACCCTCCTGCTGAGACAGGTCCTCCCTGTCGTCAGACAAGTTCACCATGGAGTTGGAACCATCCGAGCGGCTCGAAGCAACAGAATAGAAGCCCATGGGCTCGCTTTTAATCTGTTGCTCGAACATGGACGTCATAATGTCAGTCTGCTGCGGCTGAGCCAGCTCTTGGGACTGGGGCTCCTGCTGCTGCACTGCTTCTTGATCAGGGAGCAGAGTCAGGTTGCGCTTGACAAGCTGCTCATATCCTGTGTACCAATCCACCTGCATGACAGGGAACCTCTATCAGTCAGGCGGTCAGAGGACGGGTCATCAGTGACCCGTTCAGGCGCGAATCGTCGCGACCAGACCCGGGCAGCTCCGTAATCCCGGTATCATGCATGTCCGGACGAGTGTGTGCACGCGCGCCAGGTTAGACCAGCGGTTTTGACATTTATCTTTGACAAGTGACAGAAGGTAGCTGGACGATCAGCTGATTGCATAACTTTTACGCGAAGCGCTCAAAGACGGCTTGATCCCGTCGTCGACAGAACGTCGCCCAGCTGCGAGCAACGCGGGCGACTCTATTTTTAAAAGAGCGACGAGAGAAACGGCGGAATATTTCGACTGCGAAACCGGATTCCTCGCGAGCTGTCTCGCTAGTGGGGGTCGGTTTTGCTCTCGGCAAGGATGAAAGCATCGTTTCTACGAACCTTTGCTAATTGTAGTAGTCTGGGCTAGGGTCGAAAAACGTCACGCCTCATCGAGCGCACGCCTCCCGTTCTCGAGCGGCTTCACGGACAATCGCGAAACATTTGTACGGCCAAATTGTTTTTCTCCGACACAAAATATAAGATGGCTGCGACTATATTTCGCGACGGTGCGATATCATATATGTATATACAACGACCTATATGCACTCGCGTACGTACACACGCGACCAAGTACCGACCGACGATATCCCAGCAACTTCTCTAATTGGCTGGCCTTCTTGAGCCGCGAATATTACGTTCTACTACGACCGACATCGCGCTTCGAAAACCGCTGATTGGATCGATTCCTCGCAAAGCTTCATTCACCTGTTTGATTTTATGCATATTTAATGGACAAACTTTCTTAATGCCGAGAAGTCGGCGCTGGCCGCCGGGGAAAACCTGATTTTACCATTGACACCGCGGGACGTTCGCCGAAACGTCATGCGCGTATGCGAAACATTATTTTATTTATACTTGCCGCTTTCTCGGCTTTCAATCGCAACTTTATAAATACGAAATAATTCCATGATTCGTGAACGATAATAATGTACATCTGCAGTGAATGACACCGTCTCGGCGTAGTCGAAAAATGAAATCGTTGGTAAACGTACTCGTGTATGAATTTTTAGAAATAAATGGTACGATATGGATGAATATCAAAATGTTGTAAGTATTAATTCACAATACCATTTGTACGTAGTGTCACTCTTGCAATTTCACCGCTGCGCCATTGACTGTAGCTCGCAGTATCTGTTCTAAGTGCACGTGGTTTTAATTGTGATTTCAAACCTCTGTTAAATTGTGCGCAGTATGTATTTTCTCCCCGCATTACAATTACTGAACGCACCTTGAGTGACGACACGCTAGGAACACTCAGGCCCTATCAACCTATCAAATTATATCAAACTGGAACACTTTGAAATAATGTTCCTAACAGAAACAGGCGGCCAACTCGAGAACTTGCGTGTCTGACGATTACGGTGACGGGTCGACGAAAGGAAGCTGGTTCCATTTACAAACACGATCGCCCGCTAAATAACATTCAAGATTCATTGAAAGAGGAGCTAATTTACTACACGATCCGAGTATTATTCAGTTTTTTCTTAGCCGGACTCGGTATTGCAAACAGGTATGCTAGGAACGTAATTTCGAAGTTTAAACAATTTCAATGAACAAATTCTTGAAATAAACTTTGGACATCATAAAATGATTTAGATCGTGAAATATATTGCGATCTATCAGTATCTCTTTGAAATTCTAACCAAATTATGAAATGAAAATTACATAAAATGTGTTTGTTACACAGTTATTACATTTACTATGGTTTTAGTTTCAACAATGGCTGTACCATCAGAGGATGTTATGAATCCAAGCCTAAATGATCCTGTAACCAAAGCAGTGGTGGATAATATAATGGGTAATTTACCCACAAAGAAACCTTTCGTTCGGTGTGACGATTGCGATCTATCATTTACAAGTCAAACAGTGTTAGATACACACTTACAAGGTGCCAGACATGCTAAACAGGTATGTAGAAATGGTACTATGAATAGTAAGCAAAAGACTATTGAACCTTAAGATAGAATGTAAAGTTATGAATGGTAAACAAAAGATTATCCAATTCAAATATAAGAGAAGGATGAGATCAGAAAAAACAAAACTTTCTTGCAACTAGATTCGTTACCATTTTTTCTTTTATAGATCAGATCAAAGAATATAATGGCAACCCTTGAAGAAACAAAAGTGGCATTCTCAAAAGATGAGGAAACAAATGGACTAAAATGTAATGTGTGCAACGTATGCCTAAACTCTATACAACAACTACAAACGCATTTGAATGGTATCCAAATACATCAAGGTCTGTTTTATATTGTCATGTATACAAAAAATTGAAGAACCATTTTAATTTCTAGGGAGCCGACATAAAAAGAAAGCAATGAGAGGTAATAAAGCCTACTTACTACGGAAATCTTTATATGGGATTAGATATAGTCGCACGACGTGCATTGATAAGATAATTGAAAAGAATGTGGTTGTGCTTATCTATTGCTTAATTTTGTTTACATTTGCATGCTTGTTACTGCTACTCACTTTTGCTTTTCGTTTATTTTTATAAATTAATGCAAAGCTAACTAATTAATTTCTACATAGCTTTAACTTATACAATTGCTGCTGAGATGCTTAGTGATGTTTTCGCGCAGTCGTTTAATTTGTGAATCATTATTTATTTATTACTATTTATTATTATTTATTGTATGTTATTTATTTTTGTCAGACTAAAAGTGTATATTTATTATTCATGCCTTTGTGAACATATCGTGTCTGAAAGCAACTCGACCGTGAGTTATTTAGTTATTGTTATGATTAATAAAGTTGTTCACAAAATAATCGCATATGTCATCTATTCTGTTGTAATCCTTTTGCAAATGCATAAATTTCATACGCACCTTCTATCTTATTACTCGACTAACTCTTCATAGATGCATTTTTAATTTATTACTCCTTGGTCTTAATAAATAAAAATTTCATCAGGGTTTTCTTAAAATTTTATTGATATATAGAGGGAATTATAATAAAAGAAACGTTGAACACAAATTCTTGCATATGAAATACATTACAAGACAAAGACTGTGAATGCATACGTGTGGAAAAACATTTTAATAATGTCTTTTGTTGGAACAATTTCTATTAATGGTTGCTTTTTCCATAGCATGAATGTAGTGTTCAAGCTGATTTATTATCACACTTGACCGCTACAGCGGTTGTGATACATAGATAGTGTTGATCGCACATTGATGCTTAGGTGAGTGGAGTGGCAAAGAAGTTGGAAGTCCAGTGACATCACCTCCCATGAATACCCAGGACAGCTCTGCATCGAAAGACGTGTCGCTTTCGTGCAACATGTGCAACAAGATTTTTAATTCCCCAGCACAATACAACGTGGTACGTAAAATCAGAGTAAAGGTTTCTATTTGATGACTGTATGATAATGCAATTTAATTTTATATTACAGCACATAACATCAAAGAAGCACACTAGTAAGTTAAAGCAAGCTAAAATTTTAAAAAAGAAAAGGTTCTTTCCATATTGGAAAAAGCCTAAACCTGGTGCAAATCCCAAAAATCTTGTTCAATCGTTGTCAAATAATTTTGTACCAGGAGGTTTTACGAATCAAACATAGATAAAAATATATTAGAACCGATGCATCTATTTTAATACATACACAAATTTTTTACTTATGTTCTTTCAAGAGAAGAAACAATTTTAGGATTATTTCATAACTAATGTCAGTTTGATAATTATTTTAATTTTATATTGTTCATTATTTTCTTTTGCGAACATCCATAATTTTAAATATAATAAATTTTATATTTACTTTTGCAAAATATTTCTCAACACTTTCTTATATGATGTATTCAGTGCAAATATTTTGATCACCTTGATTTTTTACAAGTATATTTAATAAATGACAAAATGTTTAGCAAGCGACTATATAATGTTTGCGTTACGTATTAGTGAAATATGTTCAAAGTATTCATAATATCCTTATTAGTAGTCGAAGTAATGCAAAAAAATACTGATACATTGTATGAATGTATATATGTTCATTAAAAAATCACATAAAATAATGTTGCCAGCATTACTTCTCACCAAATGATTTCAAGAGTTTTGTAAGATGTATTGAATATTTTTTACATCTCTTTCTGATAGTTGCACAGGATCAGTCTAAAAAATACACAGTAAAATAAAATATTTAAATATTACTTTTTATCAAAACTTACCTCTGTTGAATAACTTCTTAATAATCTAGTGAGTTCAGTATTTTGTTTCTGTAGAAATTTTATTTCATTATTTAACTCGTGCCTTTGTTTTAGAACTAGGTGGTACTTCTTCAAACCACTTAGCAAATTATCCCAAAGCCTTTCTCTTTCTGGTGAAAAAATAGTTTTATATCTTTCCCAGAATTCAGTAATATCTTCATCTGTGATGTTTCTCGACACCGTGGCTTTCACTTTTATTTCTCTCTTGTCGATGGACACTGTGCTCTTCTGCTTCTTTACAAAATCGTATCTTTCTATAAACTCTTTTAAAGCATTCGCCACGAATACTGTTTCAATTGTCAATAAGTGACCATTGTCGCATACGAGTTGTCGTTTTGGTCCCCCAGTGGTTTCTTATGAAGATTAAAAGGTGTGATGAGCATATATTATTGGTTCTTTTTAAATACTAAAAATATAATTAATAATAACGTAAAATGCTTCATACCATCAGTGATTTCAACAATTCCTTTAGCAATACAAGAGGATGGAACTGGTTGTTCTTCGGATAGCGTTTCTATAGAGGGTGTTTCCGTTGTTTCCTCCTTACCCATTTCCTCTTCTTCTTCTTCTTCCTCTTCTTCTTCTTCTCCTTCTTCTTCTTCTTCAGTAGCCGGAAATTTGATGTCGTGCAATGCATCATGCATAGCTGCAATTAAGATAGTTTCTGGTGCACGTTCTTCGTCTCTGATAGGGGGTAAAGTGCTCCTGGTATAGAAAATATAATTAAAATCGGTAGGTCATTATTTTTCTACGTATACTTACCTAGATAAAGAGGCTTCAGATGCAGAACTTTTACGCGAAGAAATTCTAGATAAAGATGTAGATGAAGAAGTTATACTGGATTCTCCACAAACACTTGATGTGCTTACAGGTTTTTTTGTGCAAATGGGACAATTGGCGTATGGTAGAAAGAAGTTTAGCAAAAATTGAAGTTCCTCTTCGGATGTAATTTTTAAAGCCTGAAAATTATCAGTTACAATTCAACAGTTCTATTGTGGGAAATTCTGTCTTTCTAAGTTACCTCGAATACTTTATCCAGTCGAATCAGCAGCTTGTCTGCTTCAGAGTACTCTGATAATAATTCTTTTAAAGTATCTTCAACATAGTATTCACAGTGATCGGTAATTAATCTGGCAATGTGATTCAATAGACATCTTTCTAAATTCATCTCTGCCAACGTTCTCGCTGGATCGTATGTTTTGGAAATCATTTTCCTCTTCTTTGCGTCCTCCTTTTCTTGAAGCATACGAAAGTATCTGTTGATTGCAATAATCTCTTTAAAGATATGATTTCTGCTCCAATATCACCTTTCTTTATAGCACACATCGCGCCGCAGTAAGATCTTAACTCCTCCTTTCTCAATAATTGCATTTTCGGTGGTTCCCACTCAATTCCTAACAATTGTTCGTGAATAATTTTATCCGCTGCTAAAATCTGAATTGTTGAGATGATTTAAATAAAATTACATATCTCTATTTTTAATCAAGAATATTTATTATATACCTTATCCACTAATTCATCTGCAGTTCGAATGTTTAAATCCCAAATTTGCATATACTTTTTATCATTGATAGTAGCAATATTATTAGACTTTTCCTCCAAATCCTCTACAGCCTTTTGCGACTTTGCAATTTCAGTCGTCAGCTTTTGGATCTCCAATCTCGTGGACTCTTCTAATTCCGCGTACGTTTTTTTCAAATGATTGAGCACATCTTGCAGTCTAAAATTCAATTGAAATCATAATCTAATATAAATATAATTGTCATTACTGGTACCAACTTATTTATCTTTCTCTTCTGCTGATTTTTCACGATGGTGTTCTCTTCTTCCCGGCGTTTCAACACAGCATAATTATAGTCCAATTTTTCCACGTTCATCAAGCATAAAGCTTTCATGTTCTGCACCTGCTGCTGGAGGCTCTGTATCTCCAATTTAAAACGGATCTTCAGTTGCCTAAATTCTTCTTGGTGCTGTATTATCGCCTTCTTCATGTTCTCTTCGTATTCTTGCATTATAACCTTCTTCTCCTCCTTAGCTTCTACGGTTTCCTCTTGGTGCTTTTTAAACAATGCTTCCCATTTTTCCATGGAAGTTGCTAATAGCATTGTACGATCCGATTCGATAACGTGTTCGATAAGCGTTAGTTCGTTGCGATAAGCTTTCGTCATGTCACGTACCTAGGAAACAATTAAAGAATAATTAATAAGTTAGTTTTACAAGTGTACAAGATTGTAGTTTCCCGAGAACTAACTTGAGTTTCCATTCTCTCGATAAGCAAATCGATGTCATCGTTCTGCTGCTTCGCTTGGTCCGCGTATTTTTCATCAGCGTTCTCCAGTTCCTTCTTTAGCTCCGCGATTAGGGCATCCTTCTTCTCCAGGATCTCGTTGCACCTGTCCTTTTGAGCCTCCAATTCGTCATAAATATCCAACGGGTCTTTGCAGTCGAATATCTCAGGCCACTTCGCACTAATCTCATGAAATTTCTCCACATATTTTTTGTTCTCTTCCTCGAATACCTCCAACAATCTATTTCTCGTCTCCTGCACTTCTTTTCGTCTCTCCAATTCCCTCGCATCGTTGGCCACACTCACTGCAGTCACCTACGAATATACGATATAATTACTATTTTATAAGTAACATTTATTGTAAAAATAACACGGTTTATAACATCTGCTTGTAAGAATTTATTAGAAAGTTTATATTGCACGTACGACTTCCTCTCCTTCAGCTTGTAATTTTTCTAACTTGTCCAAACTATCAAGTATTTGCTGCTCGATAGGAGTTGTTTCCACGCTCGCAGCTTCTTCTACTTTCAAGGACCTGAACATGTATTTTTAATTAAGAACTTAATTTAATTGAATAAATAGATTAATAATTATGCCTACTTGGTTTGTTCGTCTATGCGCTTTTGAATTCGAAGTTTCCGGGCCAGCTTCCGCTCCTCCGGATCAGATGATAAAACAGATGGTCCCTCTGATTCTTCTACATTCTCGGAGAATCTCTCCATCGTTCCAGAGGGAATCATCTTCAGCGCGTAAAAATATACACAATTAAAACAATGCTTACAATGCTCGATGCTTACAAGGTGATTGCTGGTAGATTATTATTGTATTAAAATATAAAAAGGTTATAGAACGCGTTTCTGCGTGGCAATTGACTTATAGAGAAATTTTAGATATTTAGAACAAACAACATTGTTTGTTCGATAGAAAAACACTATTTCCATTTACTGTCGGTAACTGAAAAATAGTTTGGATTTCTAGCCTACAGAGGGCGCTCGGTGTTCAATAACGCGACTTATACTCTTCAATTAGAAATTAGAACAGGATGTTCACGGATGTTTCCGATATTGCAAAAAAAGAAAGAAGGTATTAGTAGATTTAGACTATTAGAAGCAATATGGAAATTTTTAGGAAAGGAGAAAATCATATTACTCGAAAATACTGTGGTTTGAAAGTTTAAATAACGCGCGGTAAAGAGCCCGTTGGATTCGCTGCAGATCACTACCATCGCGCCTTGGACACGACGGTAGAAGTACCGGTTGTCTCTCGTGGACACCACTGAATTAGAGGCTATCTTCGACAACACCTACACAAAGTAACGGTACTTTCAGACACTCCGCATAACAACGATATTTTCGATTATATAGCAAGTCCTATAAAGTTTCTTAAAAAACAGGAATGATTGATCTCACGTGACAAATAAATCGTCTTCGTGATAATAAAATAGCTTCTACTCCAAATTCAACGAAACTCGTCCGACTGTTTCGTTGCCACAACGTGGACAGAAGAGATGTTTCCAAATGTATAGCTCTAAGTTCATATATTTTCTACTTTAATAGGTGTACTTCCATTTAGAAGTCAGACATATATGTCATGATGTTGGATAAATTAAAATTTTGAATGAAGTTAATTATTATTTATACGTACAATATGTATACTGAAAGTGTTACTATTCGTTGCTAGAAAGTAGACGATTCATATCTAGATATGTAATCGCAATGTTGGGTAGTCTGATTCTTAAAAGTTTATAGATTATCTACAAAGACAATGTGTTTATTAATACTTCTATTTAAGACTAGTAACACATGGCGTGGGAGGCATACATGAGAGAATTATAAAAAGGATTATATTTGCATAAAATACATTTTACACAAATGAATTTCTACAAATACAGAAACACTAGCACAGAACACGCAATAGGCGTATCTCGTACAAGACGGTCATGAAATTGTCTCCGTTTTTGGACGTAGCGATTCGTGTGCGACAGAAATCGCTTTCTCTAGCCTCGATGGCGTGCCTCTAACCGACAAAACAGACATTCGGCATTGTCGTCGATAGAGTTGATTTCGTATGAGCGGACTGTCGTGAACCATGAAAAGAACGTACGCCACGAAAGGATAAACGAACAGTGGGTCTCAGTAAGTCGTAGCCACTACATCGACGCCATGAATCCACGACTTTGACGCGATTTTAGCGGAAACAAGATGGAGTACGACCAGGTCCGGCGATAGGTGCTGCGGTGCCCTATAATCTTCAACGTGTTATTACTCGCATACTTTCGTCAATGCAAACCGTAACCAGATTGTTTGGACAGTACACGTGCGCCAATAAAGTGGACACAACTGTATCTTGATTCAATTACCGCAACAGTTCCGCCATTCAGAATATTTCAAAATTTCTTTGAGAGTAGTTAACCAGTTACTTCTATCAATCACGTGCACTCCACAAACTTTTATAAGAGTTACTGTTCATACTTTTCTTCGTAAAACTATAACTAAGCATGAAAACACATTTTTTGTACGAATATTTAGAATAGCTTCGATCTAAAACACGAGACTAACCTGCTACCATAAACCGTACATTCACATGGTGTTTTCATTTCAAACGAAGCGATGTTAGACGTACAACCAGACATCTCATCCCGTAATATTTCGATCGACGATAGTCTGTCCGCACACAAGGCGTGCGTGGCCCGTTAAATTTTTCATCGGCGCGTAGCTAAACGCGGACGGAATATACCGAGGTCGGCCGTGCACGCGTTTGTTTGATCGTTACTTCCTTGATTAGAGAGCACGTCACAAAGTTAAGTACTTTTATTTTCGTAATAATCCGATTTTCCGTCTTTATTCCCGGTAGAAAGTACCGATGCCCCGGGTAATTGGCTGCTCCTAAACCGGCCCTGGAGCGAGCAAGATGGACGGAGAAAGAATGACGCGCGGAAGAAAGATGGCGGATGGAGTGGCGACGCCGGTGACGGCGCGAGGCAGGAGGAAGAGGACAAAGAAGCGAAAGAGCGCAACGATCGTCGGTTAGTGAAGGACCGAGGTAGACGGGGTGCTGGGCGATTCGTTAAGAGGGGCAGAGGAGAAAAGGGAGGGGAATAGAGGTAGACAGGGGAATAGAGAGAGAGAGGGGCGAGAGGCAGGCGAGAGAGACGGAGAGACAGGAGAGAACACGGACGAGAGGAGAAGCGTCGAGACGGAGAGAGAGAGGACCGGCTCGACAGGGACGAGCGCGGCTCGGGAGTTCGGGTTAGCTCGTTCGACCCGTTATCCCTTCTCTCCCGGAGTCCCGAGTCCTCCCTACCTGTCCTTGCTTCGATTCGAACGAGTCCCTCCAACTCTCTCCCCTCCGGGGACGCACGAAAACTCCTCCCCACCATTCGATGTACTTCACCGGCTGGCGGGCGACGATCGCGATTGCGAGCCGCCGCCGCCGCTTCTCCACCAAACCCGAGGTAGACTCGTTCTGTTCCCCTACGCGGTGTTCCCCACCACCGAGGCAAACAGCGATGCTAGCCGGCGAGCCTTCTACGCTCCCGCCACGGTGACGTCACTCCGAGTAGTGTAGTGCAGTGAGGAGGAGCGAAGTCGGCTCCATCCGCGTTACATGGCCCAAGTGAACGAAGCTAGTGCGTTTAAGGCGTACATATACAAGCGTGCATTGTAGCGAATCGAGTCGCCGATCACACACCGATATATACCCGTTTTAATTCGTTCGATTAATGCACGTTACGTGACAAGTACCGAGTAGTTACTCGATCGGTTGGTAAAAGGGTATCCGAGAATCCGCGGCGACTCGCTTTCACCGAAACATGTATTGTATTCGACGTCGTTCACGATACCGTTCCGAAACGAGATGTAACGTACAAGGCGAGGTGAATTAATCGAGTGACATGTGAATTATAAAAGAAATTTAAAAAAAAAAAAAAGAAACGAAGAAGTTCCGCTGAGTGAGTACACATCGTAAATATAAGGAAATTAAAAGAAATAAAAAAAAGAGGAAGGAATATAAAGTAGTGTCGTGCCCGCGGTTCTGAGAGGTTCGCGCGTTTTAAATTTAACCAAGGAAGAAAACGCCGACGGTTGGTTCTATCGTCCGGTAGATCGATTGTTTATTAGTGGGGTTTTCCGGGAATAGTTCAGGCGGTTACCGTGGCCTCCTTGTTCTCGGGTGTTCGGCGTGAACGAGGCTGTACGAAATATTCCCGTATATAATCGACGCGAGTGTGATTATGCTCAACAAATATGCGTTGGGATGTATCGGCCGCCCGACCGCGTTGTGCTCGGTGTGCTTGGTGTGACGTGTGATTAGCCGCCTTTCTTCATACGCGATTCAGTGGTGTACGATGTGGTGTACGGCGACGGTCCTGATCTTTATAGCCGTTGTCATCAGTGGTGTCCACTATCAAGGCTTCTCCTCCTCCTTCTTCTCTTCGTCTCCGTCGTCGTCGTCGTCGTGGTTGTTGTTGTCGTCGACGTGCGTCGCGACGCAAAAATTTAATCGCGAGAGCCCCGTTGCCACCCTCTTCTATCGGCCGATCGTTCCACAGCGCTGCCCTGACGACAGCACTCGTCCTGCCTGGGGTCACTACCTTCCGGCTAGTGACTAATGTTAATCTGTTTGTTGCCAGTGATTAAATTGAGAGTGTCCGAAGTGGGAGGAAGCTCCTTCGTTCGTCGTGGTATACACGTAACGGTTCCTTCGTTTTCGTCGCGTGTGAGTCGCGAGCCCTGCCACGAGTTCCTCGTGAATCGGATAGGAGATCAATTCTATGTCGATTCGGATTACCAATACGCCACGGATCCATTTGATTTCTGCTCGCGTGAAACAAAACAAAAATTGATATAAATATTGTATATATATATATACATACACGCATACATATATATATACGTATATCTATATCTAAATATTAAAAAAAAAAAAGTATACATATAGGGAAGAAGCAGGAGAGGCTTCTTCGGCCGACCCGCTGGCGGTATTGAATATCGGTGGTGTGGTGAGAGTGACGTGATTAGCGTCGGGCGAAGTTGTGTGTCGTTGTACAGTGCCGCCAAACGATACCACAACATCCGATCCCAAATGAAGAGTTCGGAGCAAAATGGTTAGAGAGACACGTCACCTGTGGGTTGGAAATCTGCCGGAAAACATCCGAGAGGATCGCATACGAGAACATTTCAAACGGTACGTATCCCCCTTACCTATGTTTTCATACCTTTTCTGTTCTTCTATTTTTTTTCTTTTCATCGCATGCCTTTCAACGAAAGGCACCTTACGTAACTGTGCATGTGTGTGCCACCACGGGTACAACTAACATGCACACTTACGTGACCACACGTAACTGCACGCATGCTAATTATACAAGAAACATAGTAAAATTCGAGGCATGCCATTTGGCAACAATCGTGTACGAAGCGTATGTACACGGTCCTGTCTCCCGTGTGTTTTCGTTTACAATGTATCGTATACCTAGGTCGCGTTTAATATACACGGACACGGACCTTGAGACTCCCAAGATTTATGGCCTTTTCAATTCGCCGATGTTTCCAATTTACCCTTAGGCCCATGAACCAAACGAAAACATTGCAGGTGGACTACTTCAATTATCTTTTTATGCGTTTAAGGAAGCTGGGATATAGCTTCGCTATTGTTGCTGTAGTCCGGGCGCACGGTCAACAATATTGTCCCCTAGAATTTTACGACTGCACGGTCGTGGGCTGTGGCTGTGTCTGCCAGGGCTTTACTCCTCCGTCTGCCAGCCAATTCAGAATGTAAAGTGCCCCGTGTTATTACGATGTTCCATGACCTGTAAATGAACGCGACGAGGAAGAGAGAGATGCAGCCGTTTGTTCGTTATTTACAAGCTGTTTGTTTATGTCTAGCATAGAAGGTGGGGGAAGGGCGCATTATCAGTTTCGTTGAAACCGGAATTCAAGAGCACGTAAGGTGTCTACCCGATGTTTTCGACTCCGTACGTAGACGGAGGATTCTGAACGCGTGTGTCCACACACCCACGCTTCGTACACACGCACGAGGAGAGACACGCATCTACACGCGCCCGCGGGCCAGCGCGTGTACAAACGTGCGATATACGGAGAGCCTTGGCTCTGTCTCTCCTCTCCTCGTAGCGTGAGCGCGCCGTCATTTGTTTTTTCCCCGAAGTAATAATAGCTGAGGACAGCCATTTTGAGAGCTCGCAGCGGCACGAAGTTATTGTTCGACAGTGGCGCTCAAACCAGGGATCCGCGCGCCAGGGCACGCCTTAGGCACGTTTTGCGGAAGAAAGCTATGATTCTGACGGTGAACGATGTTCATTTTATTAATGTTTTAGCCTGCGGCGTGCCCATTGCCGTTTTAACGAGGTTACAATTGTTGCTGGGTGTCTGGAAACGATTATGGGGAAAAAATACTTTGTGGAAATTAGGATAGGCGAAATAAACTAGTTTTCTAGTTTAATATTTATATCTTGGAGCTCGATATTTGACTTTTCTTGATTTTGGTCGTTTAAAAATTGAATTTCGTTGTCTCAAGTTATATAATGGTTTCTTATCGAGACGCATTATACGTTTCCTGTATTTTTGGAATACTTAACGAACACTTACGTGACTACGAGGTCATTTTCTTACCGGTTAAACTTATTTTGTAGATATTATCGTGGCGTAGGCACAAAATCGTACTTCCTACAGCGTTCATAATTTTATTATAAAACATTTCAAGTAAAACCTGTGACGTTAAATCATTCTATCCACGGTATCGTGGAAACAGTGATTCTGTGATTTATGTTAGACGTATTCGCTCGTTTAATAATATGCAAGTATCCTGCATGAATGAAGTAGACATATTGTATACAAAGGAGCGGCTCTAAAATGCATGTAGAATTGTTAAAGAGCAAGTATCGAAGTAGGAAAACAGAAGTGAAAACTAACGGTGACGTTAGCAAAGTGACGCTCAACTTGCGGATACTTATTTGACCGTTCGAGACAACAGACTATTGAGTCTTCTTCTTGTTATAATCCAAGATACATCGTATTTTCAGGCATTACCGTTTCTTTTATCCACGAACTACATATAAGATTATAAAAATGTACTTCCAATTATATTTTCTACGACTTCTCTACTGAACAGTGCAGTGCAACTGTTGCTAAATATTTTCTAGAGTACATTCCCGCTTGTACATTTCTTTATTCCTTAAAATATCTTTCTGTACTACATTTTTTGCAGCATTCGATTATTCTATACTAGTACGTTAGTGTTTCTGATCTACTGAATACGAAATATACTGTAAATAGTGTATTTTATATAAAATTAGTATTTCTAATTCATGTTAATAGTCGCTAGGTTGACTGCATTAATCAAACTACACAAAGAAATCTTTAATTTCCAGTGAGGTTGGGCATGACCTTGCGATGTTTTCAGCAAGGACTTCCGTTTTCATTGTACTGTTAATTTTTCTTATCGAAACGCACGCACGTCGGTGAATATTCGCATCACCAACGGCGTTACATTTTACGTGCCAGCTGGCGATACTTGGTTTGTACACTGGCTTCGGTCTTACGGTCGTCTACCGTGCGTTATAGCCTTAAAGGTTCGTCCTTAAAATGGCGGGTGGCGTCGTTACGCCGTTGACCTCTCGTTTCTCGAAACCGTCGGTACGCGGACCGTGATATTTCTCCCGACGTGTCTTCAAACTCTTTCCATTATATTCTCGTTTAAAAATAGTTCAGTGAACCTCCCAGTGACACGTAATATTTCCGAAACACATACATACAAGTATTTCGCGTACCACATAACCTACAACGTCTCGTTCGAGAACAACGTGACAGCCTTGCTGAGCATTATGTAAAGATAATTACAGGTTTAATTTGATTTTACGCGTACCAGCCGGATTGGAAGGTCTACAATCGTCGTCGTAACAATCGCCGAAGGTAAAAGAATAAAATTAGCGAAGTAGTGACGAACACGGTGGCGCAGAAAAAACAATAAATCGAAAATAAAGAATGCTGTCGTGTCTCGCATGTGCCCCGCAGAAGTCCGTGGTTCGGTTCGAAGGTCTGTTTTGAAACGCACAGCCGCTGCACTCTTCTGTGTACGGTACGTGCATCGTATTCTGGAATCGCGCGTTACACCCACTCGCTGAAACGTACATTTCTCCTGTGCAACCAGACACGCATAGAGCGCGACGTATCACCGAATTTCTCTGCGCACAATGTACACGAGAGAGAGAGAGAGAGAGAGAGAGAGAGAGAGAGAGAGAGAGAGAGAGAGAGAGAGAGACATAACCGTATCCATCGAGTGTGCACATGTATATATGTATACGCCTCTGTGCACAAGTAATATGCACACGTATCGCGTTCGCAATTTATGGTCACACGGAGATAAGAGTATACGCAGCTTTCCAGCACACAGAGCCGTGCCCGGCTCGTCGTGCACACGTACCACACACACCTACGCTACGCGTTGACCAAAAACTCGTTTTTTATTTCTCTGCGTGACATAAATAAATACTCCGGGTAATAAATCTCGCAAAATTTCGTTGAACACGGGTTGGATAGTGTTGGCTCGGAAATTTTTCTGAGAAAAACTGGGAAGGACTTTTTCGGGCCAGGCCAATATTTACAATTTCCGTGGGTGCGTGTGCGACGGGCACGTCGGTGTATTGACAGAATGCTTGAGAATTCAAACGTGTGTGAGCGCGCACGCGTACATATATGTGTGTGCGGCGGGTTGCCGGCGTATTTTGTTATATTGATCGCGCGTGGTCGACCACCTCCCCTTCTCCAGCCTCACTCTCTGCCCCATCTCTCTCTCCCCACCCCATACCCTACCGCGCCCCTGCACCCCATGCTCACCCCACCTAGCCGTTCTGCGCCTCGTCCTCGTGTTCCACTCGACGTCACCCATCCGAAAACCTTCGACTCTTCGACAACCTCCAGTCACACGTATTTTCGTGTGTGGGTGCAAGCTACGATGATATACGAGCTGTCACAAATATGTATCCAAGTTACATAGCTCCTATGTGTGCGAGAACTCGACGGACCCGTGTGTGCGCGTCGATGTTGCTTCCTTATAGCGGCAATCGAATTCCTCGGTTCTGCAATCAAACGCGTCTTAACGCGTTCGCTGCCGAGCGAGTACATATTTCGTTGCTTTCGTCTCCGGACTTGGAATTGTCAAGATCAGAATCACAGTTTCATGAGAAAATTTGCTGCCGGTCAGTATTGACCCAGTCGAAATGTACCTACAAATTAAAGAGCACAAGATATGCGCACCGTCTTATTGTAGAATCCGAGCATTCTGAAATAGATATCTCGCCGGCTAAATAGAAATTATTCTCGAGGAATAGGTTCTAGCTATATGGCCGGCTCTAGAGCCCAAGCTATAAGTGTTCGAATACCCTTATTTGGATACTCTGGTTAGGCTATCCGGAAGCACATGATACTTAAATATTTTAACAAATTGTCCTATTTTACACTTTGCTGAGAAGTTCTCCAGTCTTTCTAGAATAAAGATTTGTAACTGTTCCATGTCTGCACCTGGGATAATATTTTCGTCTGCCGCCGGCACTTGCTTCTTAGCTGTAAACATAGCACCGCGGCAGTGCCGCCGACACTTATCCATCGTTTTGCGTATTAGAGCGTTCAGAGAACAAATTCTGAACAGCTGCAAGTACTCGGCACAATCTGAAGTCCAAACGTTTGAACTGTTCTATGCTTTTTGCTAGAAAATGTTAATCGCGCTCGTCATCGGCGGTTTGGAATGACGATCGACAATGGCGTGATCGCCGGTGGACACGGAATTGCATCACACTTTTCCCCAATCGGCTTTCCCGGCGTAAAAGGGTTTCGGGATTCGGCAGACCGAGGTCTCCCGAAGAACACCTGCTCGGAGAAAAAGCCGATACCGCCAAATTTCTTCATCCGTCGACCCTGGTCTGTGGTACGGTATCTGGCAAGCGGCCGGCATTGCGTTTCAGATCGAAACGACTTCGTTGCCTTCTCCTTCGTGTCTCGCGGCAGCAGCGTGTCTCTCGGTTCTCCCGACGTTGCCGCGTCCGCGCCGGTCGTTTACGCGTTGCTGGCTCGGCAACGCCGCATCTTTTGCCCTCTCACACGGCGAACACGACCGACTGAGTTGGCAGCTTGGTAAACGGACCACTCCGTGTACTTGCCTCGATCATCGTTCTGCGAACTCGCACATTAGTTGGTCGCCCGTTCTTCAGCCAGAGAGATCCGAACGGATAGTTTCTCGTTTCCCAGTGTTGGCGAAAAAATCATACCGCTTTTCAGAAAAAAAGAAAGAGAGATAGATAGAGGTCCATGGAATATCTAGTATAGCACAGGATTACGGTGTTTCGTACGTAACGGAAAATTGTGTGAACAACGTACAGTGATCCGTTGCTGGGTACGCCCTTGTTCGAGTCGAAACAATGAAATGTCGCAAAAGAAAAAGTATTTCCGTAACAGTCTCTGCCGGAAGCAACGATTCGTCGTTGGTTCGGCACGTACGGCGAAATTTATCGCTTCAAATACGCCCGGAATATTTCCAGGCCCGGCTGATCGTTCTCCGCATGGGTCAAAGCGAACCGTCCATCGCTGGCTGTCGACTCGGATGGTTTATAATGCGTCGAGTGTGTATAATACTTATAGAATAATGCAGTCTATGCATGTCTCCGCATAATGCCAGGATATACGTGCGCCTGTATGCGCGAGGATACGTGCATAAACGTGGACGTGTAGTCGACGTATGCTCTCGGAGGGTTCTTGGCCGCGTAGAACACACGACTGACTTTCACCGACTAAGGCGCCGAGTTCACAAGGGAGGTGGACAGCGTACAAGACGTTCCGAAAACATCGGTTATCTACGGCCTATAACTCCTATGGATTGTCCAGCTTTTAGAGCATTCTGTGGGTCCCATTTCTAGATTATTCGAGACTTTTCCTCTGCGAACTTAATTCGGGAAACTTAGCCAACACAATGCTATCCAAAATACAGGTTAAAGGATAAATAAATCCTAGGCGTACCATACCCAAGAGGGTATGGTACTTATATATTGAATATAATATAATATCTTTATAATAATTATAATTATAATATTATTATAATAATTATATTTATATTATTGAATTTGAATTATTATACTAATATTTGAATACTAAACCTATCGGTCACAAAAGATGTCTGACATGTGTTGCTTTAGAAAAATTCCAAGGCTGAACTGATTTAGACATATTGCCATTTTTATTACAACGCGGGTTTGAATTGAGAAATTTATTCAATGTTTTCCTATGGGAGACTGTGCGATTTCAATAATTTTAGGCCTAAATCTACCAAACAAGACAAAATCGTCAGCTACATGTTTTTAATATTGCTGAAATTATAAAAACTATTTCATAGAAAATCATTGAATACATTTTTCAATTCAAGCATACATTGTAATAGAAATAGAAATAAATACAATCTTTTCGTCGCTTTAAAGCAACACTCGTTAAGATAAACTTAAACAATATGTTTAACCCTTTTAGCATCGAACGACGATATATCGTTGCGCCTCTGTTAGAGCCTTATTATACTCATCACAAAAGATCTGCGTTTAAGTATAACTTCATAAAAAGTTAAAATGGTTCATATTCGATGCAACACAAGTGAAAAAATGTTTATTAGATCAACTTTTTGTTATATCTTATGTTGTTTCGTGCCGAGGGTCTGTATATGCCAGAGTGAATCTTTCACGAATTTCAGGAAAGTAAATGTTGAAAACGATAGCCAATATAACCCGCGCCCGTTATTTTCGGAAATACCCGGTCCTAAACATTTGCCACCGAACATATCCAAACCAATAGAATATTTCGATTTATTTTTTACGTACCAATTTCTGAACATGTTGATTTTTTCTATGTGCAATTACGTTTTGAAAAAGAGAAATTACTTTGTACGATTTTTATTGTCTTATACTTATGTTATTCTTATGATTTTTAACAAATATCGAAACTTCATTGGTATTGATTTATTCTCCATTCCTTTCGCAATATGCTGCTTTTTGAATTTTGTAAATATCACGCCTACTTTGGTTTTTACGAGCATTTTCGCAAACCTCTACAAATTCGCCGATTCGGCCCGGTATTCTTCGCCTAGGTACGCTTCTTTCGCTCGGTGCTAAAAGGGTTAAAATAAAACACGTAGAACCAGTCATTTTGACCAGCATACTATATTTGGCGTTATTAAGTGCTCCATTTGTTAACGTAAGATGAAGGAAGTTTCGAAATATGTATATATTTTTTATCCCGTTGACAAAAGTTGTATGCGACAGGATTCCAATATTTTGGATTTATATAATCTTGCAGTTTGCAGGAAGTTCGTAGCTGTCTTACCGCGAGTTACCCAACATATTTGCCGTTTTTCATCAGATATTATTTTTTGCGCAGTTCATTCCTCTCGACGACATATTCTAATCCGTTTCTTTCTAGTATCACGACCTCCTGCACAGCGTAATGTATTGAAAACTATTCCCCGATCGGGAATTGAATTACAAAAATCTTTCTTGTATCATTCACCCCCGTGCATGCCGCCGTTCAGTAGTATAAAATCGAATGGGTCAAGTATACCGTTCAGTGACCCTGTTTAATAGTTGTTAAACGTGAGCGCCCCCATTTTTCTTTGAAGCATGCTGCATGCGCAAATAACGGGACGAAACGTTTTCAGTGTACCTGGCATTTTCCTGGCAATTCCGTCCCGCAAAAAAAAAAAAAATAGAAATACACGACAAAGACTCGCCGTGGGATTTGTTATTACATCGCAGTGGTGTTAAAAAATATCGTACGGAAATAATTTAGAAATAAGTTTCTGAAGAGTTTCTTGTGTATATACGTCGAAGCATAAACCTTTTCTCGAAATTTCTTTTTCAGGCGACCAGCGTTCCAATTTCTATATTAGGAAAAATATCCAATATGGCCGCCCCGCGGACGCTGGTCCCAGCATTCCAACGTCGCTCCATGGATTCCCAAACTCGTTTCGAAAAACGTTCCGAGTTCTCGAGTGCGTTCTATGGCGAACCTTCTAAATTTATAATTGACCTTTCGTTGAACGAATAAATCTGAATATTCTGGAGCGACGAAGTTCGCAGAAAATTGTGCGTTTAGGGACATGTTCGACGATCAAACCCCTTATTTTCCAAACACCTTGTGTGCACACTTTCGCGAGCACCTCGCTACGGTGTTTGTCTTCCTCGAGTCCTGAACCCTGCGAGCCAACCCTAAAAATAGCCTGGGCACCTCGAACACCCCAGTTGCTGAACTTCAACGTTCTCACTCCCTCTCTCTCTTTCACTCTTCGCTACAATGTGTAACGTTCGCGTTGTTTCGTATTAATAGAATGCTTTGCGAACTTCGAGGTGCAGGAAACGCACGCGATAAGTCGCGCGAACAAACCCGCTCCTGCGGCGCGCGGGCGATAAATGCCCGTCACGACGCCGGGCCAATTCTTTCAGCCCTTTTTCCCGATTTTTTTCCCCCGGTCGCTCGTCCATCGCAACTTTTCGGTTCCGCGAACGCCGATGGTTTTTGTTAGTCACGTACCCGCGCCACGGAAACGTGCTCGAGTGACCCAGAGGGCTCGCGAGAAATTGTAGATCTGGAATCGATAGAGTTCGCAGGCGGCGTTGCCGGCTGGTGCGCTCCTCGCCAGCCCCCGCGAGCCGGCAACGCCGCGCTCCCCTCGTTCTTGGGGCCAGCCGGAACGTACACGTTTTTGTAGATTTCAAGGCCTCTCCATTCGGATTAAAAAAATAATCCCTCCGCTGCCGGGCCCCTATATGCCGACTTAATTGTATCGCATTACGTGTTCGGAACGTTTGTTGCTTTCCGTCCCCCTTTCCCCCAGGAATTCTTACTTATTTTTCATTCGTCCGCAGTTTCGCCTATCTGCCGGATCTGCCTCAGATAATAATAATAATAATTCCCTAAGAACACGGGGGTATAATAGGTCCGGCGTGATTTCTGATAGAACTTCTTTCAGGTCTGGTTTAGTTTTCCTATTATATTTTATAACTCATAATTAACACGAAACCAATTGAGACTGTATTTATTTATTTTCTATAGAAGAGTCTGCATAATTTCAACAACTTGAACACAGAACATATTGTGTTCGTCAAAATGATTCGTCACACATTTTTTCTGTAAATATTGTTTTAATTGTAAAGACACTCCCACAGGAAATAATTTCATAAATATCTGAAGAGTTAAGCATACATTACGATGAAAGTGGCGAAAAGTCTATGTAAATTCAGTTTTGTTATTTTTATAAAGAAGCACACGTTACTCGCTTTTAGTACTTGGCAGATTCAGTGCTAGTACATGGTTATATTATAGTTAACGTGTGTAATCTTGTAAGAATGGCAAGCTTGAATATATCTAGCTATTTTTATTGCACTATACATATACGTATTTAATCATTTCCTATGAAGTATTCTTCATAATTTGTACAATTTTTGAAAAAGAAATATGAAACCGGTCGTGTCGACCGGCTTGGTAAGTTCAATGTAAATTATATTCTATTTAGTCCTCCTTTAGCAATGTATATTTTAATCACTCGCCGAGACTGAGCAGGACTCGGATCCTTTTCTGGGCATTGTCAGTGACTGTCGACAACTAGCAGATCCCTAGTCGTTTCGGGTGGAAAATGAATGCGTAACGGAGCCACGAGGTTAATATATGAAGAAAGAACAAAGGAATCTTTCTCACCGCGTGTTCGGTTGATATTTTTCAAGCGTCGGAATAAGTAGAGCGGGGCTCCGTTTGAAACGCCTCGAGGGGCCCGGTAATCCGAGATCCGGAACCAGCCCGAGACATCCGGACTGGGGAAGGGCCCCGGGTTCTCTCAGGGACAAAGGGAATTGCCATAATAGATCGGTCAAATAACGACACCATCGCCTTTCTTGCTTGCGAAACCGCGCTGCGCCGAGCCGAGCCGAGGATTCTACTTTTTACTCCAGGGCATAGAAATATCGATGAATTCAACCGAACCGAACATCCTGACAATAAGTCACTTATTCGTACTGCGGATCTCTCCGCAAACCTGGCGCTATTTTCGTGAGCAACCGTTTATGAGGGTCGTTCAAATTTATTGCCAGTCGTCGCAACTTCAGGTAGCGCTGACAGTTTTTTTTTTTTGGTAACAACTGCTCTAGCACTGTCTAAATAGGAACTCAGTTTGCTGAAGAATTCCTTCTCGGTTTGGTAAACTAAATGGTTGTACGTCTGTTGTAATTTATTCTAAAAATAATTCAATATGTAAGTAATACTACAATTCTGAAACATATTTGAAAATATTAAAAATAACGAGCACTCGCAGTACCTTATAAAAAAATAGATCGACACAACTGAGAAAACCAATAGCAGAAACCAACAGCGAAAATTGACTGAGAAAACCAACAGCGAAAATTTTGTCCAAAGCAAAAATCGTTAGAGTTTCGAAAAATTTTTTACAGCTACTTGAGAACTACTGCAAGAATACAAAATATTTTCACATTAAAAATTGGATACAGTGTGATCCAATTGAGAGAAGCTACAGCACAAAGAAGAATAGACCAGGGAAATTTGTTTTATAAACAAAACAAATTAAAAATTCTGTAGGGTCACCGACAATATCACGAGATCATTCTGGAGTCAATAATGGTAAAATTAAAAAACTCGGAACTCGGCATTTTGATAGCTCCGATAAACCCAGTGTTTAAGGTCTTACCGCTGGACTGTGGACTTTATACATTTATGGCAAAAATCTGGACCCGTCTGCTCGTGGAGGTGTATTTACTTTGACGATGTTTGACGGCTGCTCTGGATGGTATACTCGATTTTGCGTTTGCGAGGGGGAAATAGGGGAACTAGGGCAGTTTTCCAACAGGGTTGAATTGAATAAAATGTTATAAACATACAATCGCAAGGCAACAGTTTAATGCTAAACCTACCGCGCGAGCATTAATTTTTTTTTATACATTTCCCAAATAATAGGGATTAACACTGTTAAACAACGAAAATTCTTTGATCGTCAAATAATAAATAATTAATTTCAGTTAATAACTATTACACCAAGGCTATTCTATTTGATTCATTCTGCATGTCTTCATATGAAAGCTACACCTGCGTTTCTGCATTATACAATGTTTTATTTCAATTTTTATTTTACAGGATATTTTGAAAAACTATGTATATTATTTCATCACATTTCTCCACTTTCTGTTTAATGGAGTTAATTGATTTGGCAAGTGAGCGGCTGAAATATGTCTGACATACGTTGCTTTAGAAGAATTACAAGACTGAATTTATTTATGTATCACGCTGTCTGTATTACAACGTGTGTTTGAATGAAACAAATTGATTCCAACAATGTTTTCAATATCTCAACGATCTTAAAATAAAATGTGGTCGTTCTGACCGGCACGGCAGTGCCAAAATACTTCGTTTTGGACGGAAGACAACAACATGGAGTGCCACGTCAGCTATCTCTCCTGATCTGCGATACACAGATAAGATTCTGCGAATAAAAATGCCGCGCACCTGTATAAATACACTCGGTACTTATTCCGGTGAAACATTTCTGGTTACCAATATCGGTCACCCCGCTACGCTGACCGCGTAAAAACTCGGAAGAAGAATTCTTGCAACCGTGGGGATGAACAGATAAAACCTTTCTGCACCGAGTTACATTGCGCAATAGGTCGCAATTCAACCCTGTTGGAAAACTGCCCTAGTTCCCCTATTTCCCCCTCGCAAACGCAAAATCGAGTATACCATCCAGAGCAGCCGTCAAACATCGCCAAAGTAAATACACCTCCACGAGCAGACGGGTCCAGATTTTTGCCATAAATGTATGAAGTCCACAGTCCAGCGGTAAGACCTTAAACACTGGGCTTATCGGAGCTATCAAAATGCCGAGTTCCGAGTTTTTTAATTTTACCATTATTGACTCCAGAATGATCTCGTGAGATTGTCGGTGACCCTACAGAATTTTTAATTTGTCTGCAAACGTGCAAATAAATGATTCTAATAATTCTCAGCTTTATTCATTAATTTTTCAAAACATATTTTCGAAGATACTTTTTATAGGCTTATTAGTCTTTCTTATTGTTCCTAGTGTAACAGCAATTTATTCAATGTAATTTCTGTAAATTAAGTGAAATTAACTCACGTTTAAAGCTACAATGGGTCGAAATGACCCAGCAACCGCAACCTAAAGGTTAACTCGTGCCAAAGAACATTTTCTTTTACGAATTTGTATTGAATTTTTGGTTCTTTTATATTGTGAGAATAATGAATAAGATTTTCGTTACCAAGATCCTATTTCAGATCTCCTTCAACCCCATAATGTTACTTATACCGAATAATAAAAGTGGTTCGTACTATGATCATGGCTGTAAAGATACATTTAAGAGGGTTTTATAAGTTGCATTTATTCCTTGGCATGAATATTACAATAGGGATCACTAAAGGTGCATATTTCATTGTCACTTTTACAAAGAGACATCAAACAACTGCTTTTAGTACACCGTGAGCCTATAGTGTTAAGCAAGCACTTCGGTTTGTCTGGGCTTAGAAACGTGGCGAGACCAGTTCGCCTAAGTCGTCCAGGTGTGCACGGCGCGATGCATCGTCGCTAGGACGAGTTGCTTTATCTTTTTCGATTTGAACGTCTAATTACAACGAACTGCGATAGATAGAGGATTCTGCATACAGGTTTACAGCTTAGGCCAGTCCGATGAACAGGCAAGGCAAGGCAGGCAAAGGCAGCTCGACATGGTACACCGGTTCACGGCGAGCCGGCAACGTCGCAGGCCGTCCGTTGAGAGCCGGCAACGCCGCGGCAGCTATTATGTAACACCCGGCAACGTCGCCGGGATACACAGAGGGGCGCCGGGAGTGAATGTCGGTGGGGAGAATAGGGGCGATGGGGAGAGTCGAAAGGTGGGCGGTCGGGATACCGGCGAAGGGAGCGAAGGGTGCGAGGGGACGGGGGCATTATATACGGTAGGGAGAAAACGGGCACATACACGCCAGGGTCCCCACCCTTCGGGTTGCTGCTGCGTCACACGAGGCATTGCAACCCCTTGTCTATATAGCCTTACACACGATCGTCTACAGGGTGTCCGCGGAAATTCCGACCGCGCTTTCCGTACCATGGTCTGCGAATCTCTTAGGCCAAATCATAGAAACGTATACTTTTTGTGAGCTGGACTGTTCGTTGAATATTAGATTGTGTTCTAGGGAAGATTTCGTCTCAATTTGGTGGACTGTTGAGGCTTTAAAGATGCTTTGGGGATATTTCTTTGGAAATTAGTGGAGTTTTGGGAGGTAAGATGTGAGGTAACTGAAACATATACTTTTTCTGGTCTGGGATGTTTGTTGGAAATTATGCACTATTCTAGAGAAGGTTTGGTCACAGTTTTGTAGAATATTGATGTTTCGAAGAAGCACCAGAGGTGATTGGTTCATATTTAAGATCGATGATTCAGATTGTCTTTCTAGGGTTGGTGTATAGGACTTGTCTTTTCGACGATATTAATTTTATTTTTAAAAAATTAATGGAATATTGGAAGGCTAGATACGAAGTAGCAAAAATATATCCTTTTTTTAGTTTGAGATGTTTCTTGAAATTCGAGTATTGCTCTAAAGAGGAGTTGGTTCTAATTTCGTAAAATATTAGATTTTTAAAGAAGTATTTTGAACAGCAAGTTCATTTTATTACCAATAGGTGAATTGATCTTGCTGGGACATCCTTAGGAACTGGCTTGTCTAAAATGATTACATTATTCCTCGAAACTGAATGGAATATTGGAAGGTCATGTATGAAATATCAAAAATGTATCCTTTCTTTCATTCCACGAATGCATTGAAACTTGGTTATTGTTTTAAGATTGATTTTTGTTTTGTAGAATATTTCATCTCCAAAGTAGCATTTCAAAAATCCATGGAAGTCGAAGAACATGGGGCGAATGCTCACAGGAGCGAGCTAAAAGCCTAATCGTTTTGCAACGAAGACTTGGTCAATCGATCGCAACCTATTTTCGATCACGGATACGGCTGATCAATAATTAATAATTAATGTCGGAGCGTCGGATCGGAAGGGACGTTTCCAGAACGGTTCTCAGAGCACCTCCGTTGCGAAACATCCGGTATATTACAATATCAGAGGCAATAGACACCAGCGATGCCTGATAACGAAATTTTCTCTCGTTATTCTTTCCACTCGTAGCTCGTTGGACTTTAAACTCTCTCGCCAGGTTATCTCCTTCCAGATTGCATTGATTCCATCGTTGCTAGTGCGTTGATACCGTGTATCTAGGAAAAAATGGGCATTCGGAGAAATCCCCCGACGAGACCACGGTAAAAGTGGGGTTTCGTTGCAGTGAGAAAACGTATGTGGACACGGATCGTGGCGGAACGGAATAAAAATCGTCTAATGGGTCATTTACGATGCACGCGCGTTAGTTACGTCACTATTCTAATCAGAAGCCTTTCTAGGACAGAGAAAATCGCGTGAGCCGTCGCTTGTTTCGAAAGACCATCGTTTTGTGCTGATTTCAGTGTACCACAAAACAAATTTTGTTAAATCTTCACGAAATCTAATTTTTCTTTAGCGTTTGCTAATTACGAATCTTATTCGAGCTACATTGAATAAAAATTCATCCTTTGGCATTCACCAAACGAGGATTTCATTTAATGTGCAATGAATAAAATTATATTTAATCTACACCGAAGAATAAATTATGTCTCAATGTGAACCAAGAAGAAACTCTTGCTTAATGTGAACAAAAAAAAGGTTCCCCGATGTGAATCAAAAGAAAATTGTTCCCTAATGTGCATATAAAGGAAATATTGTTAATGTGAACTAAAAGAAAAATTGTTCTTTAATATGAACCTAAAAAAGATTGTTTCTTAATGTAAACCAAGAAGAATTGTTCCTTAATGTGAACGAAAGAGGAATTGTTCCCCAATGTGAACCAAAAAAAAATTGTTCCCTAATGTGAATAAAAAAAATTGTTCTTTAACTTGAACCACACACACAAAAAAAATTGTTTCTTAATGCGAATAAATAAAATATTGTTCTTTAATGTGAACCTAAAAAAGATTGTTTCTTAATGTGAACGAAAAAGGAATTGTTCCCCAATATGAACAAAAAAAAAAATGTTCCTTAATGCGAATATAAAGGAAATATTGTTAATATGAACTAAAAAAAAAATTCTTCTTTAATATGAACCTAAAAAAGATTGTTTCTTAATGTAAACCAAGAAGAATTGTTCTTTAATGTGAACGAAAGAGGAATTGTTCCCCAATGTGAACCATAAAAAAATTGTTCCCTAATGTGAATAAAAAAAAATTGTTCTTTAACTTGAACCAAAAAAAATTGTTTCTTAATGCGAATAAATAAAATATTGTTCTTTAATGTGAACCTAAAAAAGATTGTTTCTTAATGTGAACGAAAAAGGAATTGTTCCTCAATGTGAACCAAAAAAAAAATGTTCCTTAATGCGAATATAAAGGAAATATTGTTAATGTGAACTAAAAGAAAAATTGTTCTTTAATATGAACCTAAAAAAGATTGTTTCTTAATGTAAACCAAGAAGAATTGTTCCTTAATGTGAACGAAAGAGGAATTGTTCCCCAATGTGAACCAAAAAAAAATTGTTCCCTAATGTGAATAAAAAAAAATTGTTCTTTAACTTGAACCAAAAAAATTGTTTCTTAATGCGAATAAATAAAATATTGTTCTTTAACGTGAACTTAAAAAAGATTGTTTCTTAATGTGAACGAAAAAGGAATTGTTCCCCAATGTAAACAAAAAAAAAAAATTTTCCTTAATGCGAATATAAAGGAAATATTGTTAATGTGAACTAAAAGAAAAATTGTTCTTTAATATGAACCTAAAAAAGATTGTTTCTTAATGTAAACCAAGAAGAATTGTTCTTTAATGTGAACGAAAGAGGAATTGTTCCCCAATGTGAACAAAAAAAAAATTGTTCCCTAATGTGAATAAAAAAAATTGTTCTTTAACTTGAACCACACACACAAAAAAAATTGTTTCTTAATGCGAATAAATAAAATATTGTTCTTTAATGTGAACCTAAAAAAGATTGTTTCTTAATGTGAACGAAAAAGGAATTGTTCCCCAATGTGAACCAAAAAAAAAATGTTCCTTAATGCGAATATAAAGGAAATATTGTTAATATGAACTAAAAAAAAAATTGTTCTTTAATATGAACCTAAAAAAGATTGTTTCTTAATGTAAACCAAGAAGAATTGTTCTTTAATGTGAACGAAAGAGGAATTGTTCCCCAATGTGAACCATAAAAAAATTGTTCCCTAATGTGAATAAAAAAAAATTGTTCTTTAACTTGAACCAAAAAAAATTGTTTCTTAATGCGAATAAATAAAATATTGTTCTTTAATGTGAACCTAAAAAAGATTGTTTCTTAATGTGAACGAAAAAGGAATTGTTCCCCAATGTGAACCAAAAAAAATTGTTCTTTAACTTGAATAAAAAAAAATTGTTTCTTAATGCGAATAAAGAAAATATTGTTCTTTAATGTGAAGCAAATGAAATTGTTCTTTAATATGAACCTAAAAAAGATTGTTTCTTAATGTGAACCACAAGAAGAATTGTTCTTTAATGTGCAAGAAAACGGAAAATTGTTCCTTAGTCTGCACCTAAGGAAAATTGTTTTTCAATGTGCATTGAATAACAAATTATATTTCAGCGTTCTCTAAATAAGAACCTTATTTGATGGTACACCAACTAAAAATTCATCTCCAACGTTCGCCAAATAGGCACCCTCATCTGGAGATCACTTGTAAAAATGATGATAATCTGATGCAGCAGAATAGAGATGGACAGAACTCAATGAAGTCGATTGTGCTATTCCCAGCTTGGTAAAGTCATCAATGAAGTAAAAGAGTTTGTATGTAGACAATCTTGTATATTAACTCCTAGCTCTTACGTTTCAAAATCGTAGCATAATACTTTCGTTTTGCATAAAAATCTTCCAGCTAATCACTCTGATTTCTCAGATATTTATTTCTATCGTTAACAGTTCGAATACGTTGCATACGTAATGCAGCTGAGGTTTACAGGAATGTATTATTTCAAATCAAGTTATTTAATTCAGGAGGGGACATTTTTCGATTCAAACGATGTCTGGACGATAACAATTGAGCTCTGACCGTTACCAGCAATACGAATATGATCACCAATGATTGTAGAAAGTTTGGGAAGGGTGAGAAAAAATTGTGGAATGAAACGTGGATATTAATTTCTGTGCCAACATTCACTGCGCACTGTATAAAACGATTTGTTTTATTGATAACGCGTTAAATGATTAATAACAACTCCCCAAATTCCCACGATATCAAAACATTTAATTAGTTATATCGATACCTGTTTAATTCCCTATAATATTTAATTTGATTTAACTCTCTATAATATTTAATTTCCTATTAATTCAATTGGCTATAATATGTAATTTTGTATTGGCTTAAATCTTTTGCATTTAAAAAATCCTAGGAACATTCATTTCATTCGAATATATATATAAGAATAAAAACGAATCTCGAAACCTAGTTGAAAATCGGTGTCACTGTCGAAACCAAGTCAAAGCTAGCGTTGAATCGGGGCGTTATCCTAACTTGCAATCTTTCTATTGTTACAACGAATGATGTCTTCTGCAGCTTCTCGTCTATTTTACCTGTGAAAAAAACGACGATTATAGCAGAACGGTTTATTATATTTCGACGATTATAGTCGATATCTCGCCACATGCGTTTTATACTTTGGAAAGCTCTTTGCATAATCGGCCTAGGCAAATAAAAGATTCTGGGCTGTAGCAGAACAAACTACCAGCGGAGAAAGCGTGCAAATACGTGGGAAACGACTGCGACAAATCCTTCGGGCGCTATCACGCAGTAGATAACGATGCTAGTAGACACGCAGTTGCTGAAAAATATTTAACCGTCTATAATCGCAGTCTGCGGAAAGAGAACCTTCCAACTTCACGGTTGTTGACTTATTATCATCGTTGACTTATCACTATCGTCATTTCACTTATCATCATCGTTGACTTATCATTGAAACCGCGATCATTGTACGGCTAGCAATTGGCCAAATATTTACGGAGTTACGTGTTTCTGCTAGCCGTTGAACAGTCGTCGAACGAACCATTAACCACTCCAGGTTGTCGCAAAGCAGCACGTTCCACGTAGCGCTGCTAATTACATAATTATCATTATCTAATCTCGAGCGTTTATTTACCAGGAGCGTAAGAAAACGCCGGTTGCGTAACCCTGAACGGGGTTTCCCGGAACGATTAACAATTTCATGCGGTCTCCACTTTTCTCGAGGAACACTTGCGTGCTCGTTCTGCGAATTGTGCTCGCCGAAAACCGCGAGGCCGAGTCCCCCACCGATCGAAAAAGCGAGCGTTATTTTTCGTTGCATTTTCGTGGCACTTTGGCCGATAGATTAGCGGGATCGATAAGAGCAGCGTCGAGCGGGAATAATGTTGCTCCGATCGATTTAGACCTGTTTGCAATCGCGGTGACGTCGCACAATCGAGAAATTCAGTGACATTCTGTTATAACTTCTGAACCATCAGAGATATTGCAATGAAATTTTCGCCAAAAATATTTAAACAATAGTTATATTCAACTATAGATAACTAAATATTTTTTGCATCTGTTAAACAATCATTTTTAATTAATTTTCATTGACATTGTGAAAAAAATTGCAATAAAGTACGCGTCCCAGAAAAAGATCTCTATATGCATTGTATGTAGTTGGTAAATTTCAACAGTTCGAACTTTTGATAAACTGCAGAGTATGTTAATTAATCTTACCATTTTGGTATTGTTTCAATAGATCTGCAGCTTCAGGACTTAATTAATTCGAAACATAGAATCTGTTTCTCTAGCATTTTTGAATAACGTTTCTTTTCTAGAGCTATAAACGTATAAACATATATAGTAATTTGAACGATGATAATGGGTCATATGTCCTTAATTGTTTTATTAGTAGCTAAAAGAGGTGTTGCAGATACCAGCGTGACGCGGTGCTAATCCCCGTCGCGGCATAAGGCACCGACTTTTATAGCCAATACGTCTGCGAATTTTAGCAGGTTACTAGTTTGTTTCGTTTACTTATATATTTCATGTTGTATCAAATAATTTAAAATTTTAAATATCTGTCGATTTACAGATAAAGAAACGTTCTGTAATACCGATTGGAATACTGAGACATTATCTTCGATAGCTGTAACCTCAAAGTAACATAACGCTGATGTCTTTAAACCGCAATAATTTGCAATCTGGTTCGTCTTGGTATATAACATTTACAGAGTTATGTAGAGGAAAGTATCCTGAAAATATACCATTTGTCCAAAACTGTGACTCCCTGGGCGTCGAAAAGATATTCCTTGTCAAACGTAAAGAATTTTTACATTTTTTGTATTCTTTGGAACATTATATTTTTCATATATAGGACACGATAATCTTAATTTAAGCTACTGTTTCTTAACGGGAAATATCGTCTCCTAATGTAAAAGAAAAGCAAAGGAAAAAATTAATTAGGTTCATCAGGACATTGCGAGGAAGCATATTTTTTGGCGTCAAATGTAATATTCAATATGTTCAGCGTTAAATTGTCGTATCTACTACAATTTATAATCATTTTTATTAATACTTTCATTTTCGAGGGTAGTGGACATTTAAGAAGCAATAAAAATTGACTGGACATCAATATAAGAAAATTAGGTTTTTGGCAAAAAGTCACTAAAATCTTCGATCCTGCCCACACTGTGCTCCGCGAAAACGTACTCGAGGCGATCTTTATTTCGGCAATGAAAGATTTCGAATCACAATTTGATTCTTCTATCAGAATTTACGAATGAAAGGAAATAAAAATGTACGGGAAATAACATTCGACATCGTGTTCTATTAGGACAATTATTGAAGCGTTAGTCGACGTAGCTGTGATGATAATCATATTTCAAGGCGTTAATAAATATTAATAGTATTATTATTACTAGACGGCGGATCTTTGTGGAAAATAACAATTGTATTAATTGACTGCAACACACACAGATTTATTTCTTTTCTGAATAACTTTAATAAGTTCACACCAATATTTTTCAAATTGCCTAATATTTTTGCTATTTCGCATTTGATCTACTGATTTTTAAAATAAATGCATAAAATCCGCGGTCTGATTATTAAGAAATTTCCGAATAAAAAAAAATAAAAATCTTTTATATCGATTAGTACACTTTATTTGTGCAATTTTTGCAACTTTTGCTGATATAGACTAAATAATTCGCAGATGATTAATAAACCACGGAATAAACAATTCTAAAAATACTTTGCATCAACTGGACAACTTTATTTTCGCAAATTTTACTAAAACAGTCTCAACTATCCGCAAATGGTTAAATAAATAAACATCTGAACGAGTGCGAAAACATGGCGGACTTTTAAAAGAATATTGAACCATTGCAGATTATTAATAAATCCCAGAATAAACAATCCTAAAAATATTTTACAACAACTGGACGACTTTATTTTCGCAATTTTTTTAGCTAAAATGTCCCATTAACTGTTCGCAACAGCGTGGCTCGCATTCCGTTCGTACGGCGGACGCGGCTCTGGCCTCGAGATCGTCGAAAAAGGCGCGTTATCGTATCGGGAACCGGTTTTCGGCCTCGAAAATCGCTCGTGGCTAGGATGGGTCTCTTCGCCGAAGGTTCTATGGGTTCCCAGAGCGGGTCCAGCACCGGCGAGAACGATTTTGCGGGGAGAGGCCGGCCGCGGCCGTGCGGTTTCCGGCGAATGCGTCACCGGGGCCTGGTTTAAAGGTTAAAATTATGCAACGGAAACAGAAGCGTTAGCAGGTGCATTCGAAATCGCGGACGAAATTATCGCGGTTAAACTTAGATTTCGAAGGCATCGATTTTCTATCGGGGACGCGGAAACTACGTCACGTTTCTCTGCACATTAACGGCGCGGCGCGGAGCGGAGCAGAGCGGAGCAGAGCGGCGCGTCTGGAGACGCTGGCTTTTCTCTTTGTGCGGACGCGTTCCCGTTTACACGCCGCTGCCGTGATCGGCCGACGGAAATTCTATGAAACACGGCCGAATCACCGTTGCTCCCGGCAAGAAATTGTTTTAAACGGCACCGGTATTTCGAGCACGCGATAACGATGATTTATCGCGCGCCGCTTTCGCGATTACATTCAAATTAAACATCAAGCCTTTGCACTCGAAGCCGTTTTAATTCGACATCCGAGATGATTTCTTCTGGCCTATACAGTATTTCATATTTTATATGATTTATCGCAGTCTATCGATAGCCTTTTCAACGACTGAGAACTGTGCCCAAGACGAGCTCGATCATTTTCTTTCAATCGCGTCGTAACGACTTCGTCTAAATAATTCAGCGAGACTATCGTGAGGCTTTCGAAGAATTCTTCAACCGTCCGTCTTCGATTTTCATATGTATTATTAGGAGACTGCCGGTGAAACTGCTTTTAAACATGAAGTTTTGTCGCAAACGAGTTTCATCATTCTTCTCGAATTTCACTCGTCCCTTTGTAACACCTAATTAAACATAATCGCTGTGGTTAATCTTTACGTTGTAATTTCGGTCGTGTCGGCGCATTTATTTGGATCATCTGGTAGAACCGTGGAACCAGTCGAACGGAAAAATTGCACCGTGCTCGCGAATAATGTGAGTCAAAGTCAGCAACAAACTGGAAACCGTTCGAAGTGACTCACCGTTACGAGGTATTATTGTCGGTGTCTCGTGTCGCCGATAATTTCCATCGAAGTTCACGATGAAAAGAAACGGAGTGTCGGATGGTAGCCTTGCAGCGATTCGATCGAAACTGGAACACGTAGGCAACGACACGCGATTATATGTATTATTTAGCGTCGATGTAACTGAAACACAATATTTCGCCCGAGAGGCACAGAAATATCTAGTTTCAACGACCTCCGTCCTTTTCTGTGCTCGAGGATCGATTTGCTTTCTCGACTTCGTGTCCCGGAGTTACACAATTTCGTCGTCGGAATCTAGATTCATTGAGAAGTTTCGTAATCGCGTTAGCTTGTTTAGAGGGGGGAAAAAAGGAAAAGAACGAGACGTCGCACAGTGGGCCGGATCGAAGATTTTAGTGACCTTTTGACAGAAACCTAATTTTCTCATATTGATGTCCAGTCAATTTGTAGATACTTTACAAATAGTTTGTAACATTATATTTAAACAATTTTTTTTCACAAAAAAATGTCAATGAAAGTTAAATAAAAATTATTGTTTAACAAATGCAAAAAATATCTAATTGTCTATAGTGGAAAATGACTATTTTTTAAAATATTTTTGGTGAAAATTTCATTGCAATATCTTTGATAATTACAACAAATTTTCACTGTACGTCGCAGAGTGGTATATAAAAGCCTGAAATCATGGCCAAAATCCTAAGTTGTTGTTGAGGGGTTTCTGACTAATGGATTGGTTAGTTTAATGATGGGTCCGTGTGGTGGGAGAAACGGCATGACCCATACTTTTATACCTGAATGGTAATTGCACTTCGAATTTCGAGTTTGTTGGTCAGTCGTTACTCGTTAGCCGGACCGGCAGTGAGTACTGGCAGTGGCAGTGGCAGTGGCAGTGGCAGTGGATACGAATTAAATTATTATAATATATATTAATGTATATTAATATATATTAATATATATTATTATAATTAACACGTTCCGTGCCGAGCTTTTTTTACTCGAATCTTCACACTTTGATATTTTACTAAAACTTGATGTATTACGTGCAATTATTAATTCTCGTACACATAACAACGTAACAAAAACTTATCAACGCCCATTCTTGCGGTGGAAATTGATTCTGCGGTTCTAAATTTCTTGTAAACAATTTGTTCAGTTCACTAAGTAAACATGCAAGCGTGTACCATGGATGGTACACGTGGCACGGAACGTGTTAAAGCGTCTATCTTTTTGTGGAAATGTTCTTTTTCAATCGTGTAAAGTGGATATTGTTCCTGGTGATAAGTACAACATTTTGTACCGCTAACATCTCACGAATTGTTAACTATTACATTAGAAAATCGATAAATTGTAGATTCAAATTATAGGAGCAAATGGAATGCATTTATTGTAAAGTTATATGTAGTCGAAACTTTTGCGGCCTATGAGGGCCTGCTTTCAAATTTACAGGAGCCATAGTTTATAGTTTCATCCAGCTGCACTTGAAAAATTGGCTGCATCATGTTGCACTTTTTTCAATTACAACCACTTTTGTGAGTCAACGTACGGGAAACCGTCTCGTGAGAGTATCTGAGACAGAATAACTTTCTAAAAATCGTGCATTGTTTTTAGATGTTAGAAAAAACACTTTATTAGACAATGTCGAAAATTATTTTGAAAAAAAATGAAATTTGTTAGATTGAAAAAAATGTTTCAATTTTTGGTTTTCTATTTTTAGGATCTCGTGACAGTCGATACTGTCTAACTAGGAAAGAAGTGTTCCTTGTTATTAAAGAAAACTCGAATAGTGGCAATAATTCAATAATAGAAATGATATGAAAAAATTATTTTCTGCCTTGAGATGCAAAATGGCTGGCAGAATCGGTAGTTCTTCGAGTGCCCTCCGCCTGCGTTAGCAATAAAATCAGAAATTTAAGCGGTCGTCCTTCTTCCAACACAATTCTATGTTATATTACAAGTCACTTCAAGCGGCCACGAGATTGATTATGAAAAATTCAAAATATACACTTTTAATACGGCAAGAATGCGTAACAAAATTTCTTCTTCAACCTTACAGCTCCGCGTGCACAACGACCCATCCGCCATATTTGATTCGCCATTTCGTTTTTGGAATTTTGAAATGCAGATTCGTAATCAGGATTCCCGGAGATATGTGTACACCAATTTTTGTTAAAATTAAATCATTTTTTCAACACCCGTCCGCCATATTTTTTATATTATTTCCGACCACGAAAACCATTACATACAAATTTTCAAATAAATCTGTCACTATTTCTTATTTTGACCATGATTTCAAGCTTTTATACCTCTGTGCGTCGGTACGGCCCACGCGGCGAGCATAGGTGGACGTCGATCGCCACGATTCTAAATTATTGTTCAAAATCATTTTACTTTGAACGAGTATTCGAATCAGACGTTCGTTATTCTAGTTTTATATGTTCGATTGGTATTTTCTTATCTATTTATATTGTGCAATAGGGGTCTATAGTTCGTCCAATAAATAAATAAAAATGCCCATTTCTTCCCTGTTTTTAAGATCAATTTTGTATACGTTTTATCACACCAGCTGCAGTTTCTTTCGGCAAGTTCTAGAATTATTCTATTAAGTGCGAAATTTTTTATGAACATGTTTCGCAAGCGTTTTAATCTAAATCGTAGGAGAAGTATTTTCGTTTTAAAACGTAAAATTGCCATTTCCTTATGACGTGTACACGCGTCGTTCATACAGAATGAAATTAAGAGGTTAATTTTCACTAAATAAGGGTTTCATTTAATGTGCAGCAAAACAAATTTTTCTTTAACGTGCACCAAATGAAAAATTATCTTCAAAGCTCACTAAATAAGAATTTCATTTGATGTGCATTAAATAGAAAATCATGTTCAATGTTCAACAAATAAGAATTTTATTTGAATGTACACCAAATAAGGATTCTATTTTAATGTGCACTAAATAAAAATTTTATTTGAATGTACATCGATTACAAATTTTATTAAATGTGCACCAAAATAAATTTGTCCGGAATGTGTACTAAATAAAAATTTGTCCGGAATATGTACTACATAAAAATTGTACTCAATCTGCATCAAACAAAACTGAGTCTCTAATGTAGAGCAAACAAAAATGCCCCTTTAACGTGCATCGCATATAAATTTGATTGAACGTGCACCGTAACAATTTTCCCTTCTATGTTCGCTAAACGAAGATTTCGTTCGAGGTGAATAATATAAAAATTCATCTATAACATTCATTACATGATTCTTCTATTCTACGAGCACGAAATAATTTATCTTTAACGTCCACCGAAAAAAAACAACAAATAATTTCCCAAAGAAATAAAAACGTTGAAAAGCTTGTACAAATAAAGAGAGGGAGGGTTCCTCCGTGGTTTTGTTATTGAAACATTAAAAATGAATGTCGTTCGACAGATACAGCAAACACAGGAAGCGTCCCAGTTCCCAATCCCATTTTGAGTGTTGTCTCTTTGACCCTTTGTTCGAGCCGCATGGGGTGCAGATGCATTCCAGGTTGAATTTTCGTTGTTTACACAGGGGGCCATTCGGCAAGGGGGGTCGTTCGAGCAACACGCCATCTTTGTACCCGTTGTTGAAACGGATCCATACACAGAGGATCCTGTAACCGACAGCATACGCGAAACCGTCCAAAAACCGAGAGAGAGAGAGAGAGAGAGAGAGAGCTCCGTTTCCGAGGCAACAAAATGTTTCCGTACGAAGCTTTTCCCGGCGAGCAACATTTTTCCGCGTAGAGATACGTTCCCCGGGCGTAAACAACGCTGAAAAGCCGTCGAGCACCTGCGAATAAGTGTGACTAACACTACCGTGACTGTTAGTCATTATATTTTCCGATAATAAGCCGCGATGACGGTGCCGTATCATCCAGTTTACATAATCCCTGCCGGCAAGCGTGATCATTCACCGACACAATCAGCTCGAATGCTACAAAATGTCATTTTCATTCGATATCGAAATTAGCAACTGAAATGATATACACGTGGCATAATCGTTGCAATGGCGTCAGCGGTCTCTGCTTCGTGACTAATTTTTCTTGGTATCTGCGCGAGACATTTAAACGGATCGAATTGCATAATTACGTTTGACAAATGCAGCATCATTTTTAGAGCATAGTCTCGTAGACGCCCAAGCTCGCCGAATCGACGAAGTCAGGATCATCTCACCGGCTATGCTACCGAAGTATGTTCGCGAAACCCGCGACAGTGTCTACTTTGTGGCCGAGTGTTCGGATGATTAGCGTTCGCCGAGCAGCACGATCAGGCCTGATCCGATAAAGAGCACACATAAACGCGCCCGGCCGCTCGTTTCTCTTCCGATTACGGTCGTATTAATTCCCGGCTGGCGTCCACGTCCGATCGGAGCCCCGGGGTCCTCTCGTCGCGCGGCACAGGAGGCAGGACATTTAACATCGGAGCGAGGAAGAAACAGTAAAAAAAAGAACGAAAGAAAGAAAGAAAGAAAGAAAAGGGAAAAACATCGAGGCAGCAATTACCGGGCACGAAGCGAGACAAATCGAGAGGCCGCCTCTTCCTCCGAGGTTTTTAGGCCGCTCGTCTACGTCTGTTGTTTTGTAGTTCAACGACTCCTGTTTCGCTGCCACCTCCGCTCGCTATACTGTACACTGTACAGTGTACACAGTGTATACGGTATATACCGCGGCGGTCGGAGCCCGTTGCCTCTTTCACCTCCTCCTTTGCCACCTCCGCGAGAACCGCCTCCTCATCTCCGCCGTCGCGGCGTGTGCTCCGTCGTCGGAGCCGGAGGAGAGACCTCTTTGCTCGCGGAGAAACCGAGCGACAGAGCGAGGCGTGCACGTATGATCGAGTGCCTCCTACAAAGTATTGCACGGATACGGAAGAAAGTGTGCAGTCGCGAGAGCCGCCGCCGCCGCCGCCGCCGCCGAGCGATAAATATTCATAAGGACAACCGATGTGGGACTACCGGCCCGGGCTCTCCGCGCGCGGTTTGTAACGAGAGAAACTCCCGTATAGGCTCCTTGTTAGACCGAAGCAATAAATAACGCGGTCAAAACTGCGAGAGACTTCCGGCTGGCCGCCATCATGCCGAGGAAAATCGCTCTGCACGATGCCCGAAGCGGAAATCGATTTTCTCGGGGCTCTAGGCGCGGCTTTCGGATCTTCCTCGAAGCGGGGGGTGTCTTCTTCAAAATGGGCCTTCGAATTGAGGATTTTGAGGATTTTGAGGATTTTGAGGATTTTGATTTCGAGGTTCTGAGATTTTAACGCGAATTGACGGAGGAGTGACGGGTTTATTGCCTGTTCACCGTTAGAAGGGTTGCGTTTACCTTTGAAGACGATGAGGGTTTTCTTTTGTCTCGTTGGAACAATGGTGTTAGGCGTCTTTCAATTTTCTTTGAATTTAATGGATATTTGTTGGATTTTATTGCGTTGATCGTGCAGGGTACGTTTTTGTTACGATCGTTTGATACATTGATCATAGAACTGGCCAGTTTTATTCGTCGTTCGTAATCGGTATCACTTTCCAGAAACATTTTGGTTTCTTCTCGAATCAATGGCGACTTCTTTCGTCTTTCATCGTCATTTTATGGTCAGTATAATCTTTCAGAAGCTTTTTGTTTCCTTCTTCATTCAGTCAAGATGTTCTTTCACCTTTTTACGTGATCATTCTACTGCGGATTTTATGCATTTATAACGGAATTGAGTAGTTGCAATTTCAAGTAGTAGAAAGATGAAAGAAGTTTAACAATATTAATATATTATTTTCAACCGATTAAAATGATTAACCGTTTGCGTATCACGATCCACTTTTGCGCTCTTCAGATTTTGTGTCGAGAAAAGCCAGGGCATTTGGCCGAAACAGACGACTTACGGCCCACCCGAAATTTGTCGAAACGTGCTCAGTCTTTCAGACGCATGTATACGTCGCGCGTCGCATCGATGTCAGTAATCCAATTTGCATTTTGTTGTTACCTATTCTAAATTAATAGTATATATATTTTCATTCATAACGTTTTATTTTATGTTTTACGGCTTTTTTCGACACATAATCGAAGGAGCGCTATTGCACTCTTCGGCGCTTTTCGATCCTGTTTTTTCAGAACCATCTGTTTCGCAAACGGTTAAAGAAAGAACAAACGGAGATGGAGGCAGTTTTTATTTTGCACAAAAATTCGCAGTCCAATAATCATACATTTTCCTATACCAATAAAACAAAGATCCTCTTGATCATCTTCTTAATCGATTGCATATTTATTACATTTTATTGTGTCGTGTAGGAAAGAAATTTTTTGTACGTCAATTTTATTATATTGGTCACAGCACTCTCGAGTGTATTCATTGTTCGTGGCCAGTGTCATCTTTCAGACTCTCTGTGGTTTTTTCTTTCTCCAACGAGGATATCTCCTTCATCTCTTGCACAGTCATTAAAGCAAACGGTCTTTTAATACTCTTCTCAATTCGTCGAACATTCGTTCCATTTTATTGTATCGTACTATGTCGGCAAGATTTTGTTACGTCACTTTTATGGTTCAGTTTATTTTATTACCGGTAATGTTCGTGCTGTAAAAATATCTATGGAGGAACAAAGAGGGGACATGTAGAGAGCACGCAGTCGGCGTTCGAATTCAGGGTCTCGAGTGCAACTTCGTCAATTCCCAATTTTCCAATTCTCCAAGCTGCGAGCGTGTCTCCCGGCACAAAAGATCAATTATCTGCAACTGCTTCTTGCGTGTTGGACTGAACTATTCTCAAGTTGACATCGTTCAAGGATTCCTACATCGTAACAGCGATGCTCCGGCTTCAGTCTATTCAAGGTTCTAGAATTTCTGAACTCTCGAGCCGCCGTCTTGTCGGGCTCCATGAAAAAATTGTGATTAATCGATTTTCTGGAATACAGAGTGCATTCTATAGAATGCGGTTTGGCTGCTTCGTACGAGAAGTCAATTAATTAAATAAATAGATCTAGAATACAATTAGATTAACATATTATTTTCAAGAAGCATTTCGCAATTATCTCAAATAATTATAAAATCAAATAACATGTTATTTCGAGTTATTTCGAGTAACGTTATTTCAAAGATGATCACTTATGAGATAAAATAACATGTTATTTCAGATAATATTTCAAGCAATAGTTATATATAATATTTTATATCTATATTATATAAAATAGTTATTTAAAATAATGTTTCAAATAATGTTATTCCAAGCATGGCTAGGTCTGCCCACAGTGTTAAACTAAATTGCGGAGTCTTCGTTTCGCCGAATGATCCGCAGTCAATTCGTGAATCAGCCAGTCAGTCGAAATTGCTTATCGATCCTCCCGTGACGGCACCGGGAGGCTACAAAATTCGTGTCGATTAAAAATTCGCGGGATTTCAGAACTGGAACTGCCTTCCCCGATTCTTCGTGAGCAGGGTACAGCCTCTGGAATCGTTTCTTTCGCGGCAGGCTTCTGTAGAGATACTCTCTTCTTTCTCTGGCGTGCCGTATGCCGGCTCGTAAAGGTTAAATGAGTCTGGCGCATTCAGAGAGCGAGTTCGAAATTGTGGACGATAGAAGAACAGAGAGAAAGAGAGAGAGAGAGAGAGAGAGAGAGAGAGAGAAAGAGCAAGACAGCGGGGAGGGAGGTAGTTTTCGAAGTACGCCGAGGGAGACAGAGACGCAGAAAGAGAAGCGACGATCGTAATAACCTCCTCCACCACCTCCTCCACCTGCAACGACATTTTACTATGTATTGCTTCCATGTATATAGAATAGTTCTCTCTCGCGTTGCCTCCCTACCTCTCCCGACGTTCACCGTGGCGTGTCTCTACGTACACGTACAGAGGCAGAGCCAGCATTTTGCTGTACACTCACCTTTCGGTCGTAGTATATCGGCACAGAAGCTTTCCTGGCTCGGTCGAACGAGCGTCGTTCCTACTACCGGCTGGCCGTGACACACTTATTCCATCGGCAGCCGTGCAAAGTGGCAGCCATCATGAAAATCTCACGGTTTTTCGATTCCACGGGATTCACCTTTGTTTCTTAGTTAAACGCCTCTCCGATCACCCGTGACTCAAGACATTACTTACAGTTGTTCGGTAACTGCGACAATTGCAGTAACAATGTTGCAGACTAGAATTTTTGCCGGTCCAGAATTGTTGTCAATCGAAAATCCAGCATATACATCTTATTGTACGATGTTTTCTTAGTAACTTCGGAAAATTTGAGCTTCTTATCTGTGGTTAGTAGAAAATGGCAGCCATTTAACTGTAACCGGTTTCACCAAAGCATCGGATACATCTAAGATTTTGTTTGACGAAAGGGTCAATTAAAATAATTTTTGTGGCCGAAGAAGCATTGTTTATTGAAAACTCAATATATTCATTTTATTGTACGTTGTTTTCTTAACAACTACTGAAAATTTTAGCTACTTATCCGTAGATAGAAGAAAATGACAACCGTTTAACTGTGACCAGTTTCGCCGAAGTACCAGACACAACTATGGAAGCTTGTATTTGATGAAAGGGTTATTTAAAACAATTTTTGTAGGCGAGGGATTATTGTTCATCGAAAATCCAACATATACATCTTATTGTACGTTGTTTTTCTAGTAACTTCTGAAAATGTGACAACGATATCTATTAACAGAACAAAATGGTAGCCAAAGAATCGTAACCAAAGAATCAGACACATCTCCACGAGCTCTTTTATCCGATGCAAATGTTTGTACGATAAATCAGTTTTCACAGCCCGGAATTAACTGTATTCACGTTGCGTTTCTTGCACGAAAGATGTGTCTCCTTGAGATGATAAGAATAAAACTAATTAACCAGGTTTCGCCCGGTTATTGCACAGTTAGGATCGCTCGGTTCAATAAACTTTTCAGTTACCAGCTTGACAAGAATTATATTCTTGAATTTTAATTAGCCGTTCCATTTCGTTCGTCCTTCATCTAATTACACTGTTGAACTTCCACCGAGTTCGAGAGCATTCATTTCCATAAAGTTATTTATTCGTTGACAAGCTCTAACTTGGAACGGAGTTCACCGCGAGCTAGTCTCTCTAATATGAAAGAATTAAAGCATCCGAGGGGCTGGGGGAACGTGATCGAAAAGTATACACGGTGGCCGTGGTCGTCGTTGGCGTAATCGATCGATACGCATGAATTTTGTAATTCAGATTCACGCGACCGCTGACTAGCAGTATGCATTACTGCCATCAACTTGCCCATGATGCAACATTTATAGTTATTGACTAAGAAGTGGCACGCCACTTTCTAAATGCAAGCACACCGTCGCTGTTCACATGATTCTGCGACCGGTAGCTGCCAAAACCGATCTCGCCCCCCCCCGATTCCTATCAACTTTACATTCGGTATCATTTTGCAACTGCATAAGAATGCAGTTGCAGTCTTCGACGCTCATTCCGCGAGTTCTTCGAATTCTGCGCATCAGACTTTTTATTGTACACAAAGTTCGGTCGATTTCGCTGTTCCAAAAATTCCTATGACGTGATCTCATGCATTCATGACGGCAACATGAATGCACGACTGGAGAGCTGAGCCGATCTCACGATTCTCAAAAATTCTGACATTCTTAAATCCTTATGATCTGTGCATTTAATTGTGGGATTTAAATTCCCGTTTTGCATTTATGCAACTGCATCAATCGATTAATTGAGCAGTTTTCAAAATTTTTATAAATATAATCGATGTACACAAACGTGCAATATAACTGCAACTACAGCATTCGAAGTACAATGTAAATGCAATTGCAGCATTCGATTGATTTTACAGTTCGTAAAGATTCTTAAATTATAACCTCTGCACCCAAAAGTGCAACGTAAATGCAACTGCAGAGTTCGATAAACTTCACACACTGCTGAAAAATTCTTAAATCAGAATTTCAGCTGAAAAGTTTGCGATGTGAATGCAACTGCAGCATTCAATTAATTCAACAGATCGCAAGAATTTTTTTAAATATAATTTCTGCACGGAAACGTTCGATATGAATGCAACTGTAAAATTCGATTAATTCAGCATTTTAAAAAGTAAATACTTAAAATGTATAATCTCTGCACAGAAATGCGCGATACGAACGCGACTGCGGAATTCGATTAATTTAGCAATTTCAAAAAATACTTGAAATATAATCTCTGCATGGAAATTGTGCGATACGAATGCAACCGCAGAATTCGATTAATGTAACAGTTTGAAAAAATTCGTAATGTATAATTTCCGTATCCGAACGCGCGCAATGTAAAACGCGACTACGCACGCCGTCCGTTCGATTTCACTTGTCGAACAAATTCGGAAACTACAATCTCAGCACTCCGTGCGCAATAAGACTGCAACTGCGACGAATGCAAAAAACACGGCAACCCGTGAAAGAATGCCGGGCGCACCAATTTCTGCAGGCCGAAAACAGGCCTGCAGCCGTCTCGCGCGAGTTCCTAAAAAATCGACGAACGAAGCACGACAGTAACAAGCGCTTTCAGCGATTCTCGCATGATTCTCTCTGCTATGCGATAATTGATCGTTGCAAGTGCAGCAGGTGCGTGGTATCCGAACGGTTCTCTCGCAGAACCGTGTTAACATTTCACGGTACGGGGGAAAAAAAAAGAAATAACTAGGGTACGTCGAAAAGAGAGAGAAAGACAGGGAGAAAGAGAAAGAGAAAGATAGAGCCGACTCCGCCAGTTAGGCTGTCAGGATGACCCCTGACAAGCGTGCACGACACCGTGACGCTAACTACAGACACCGATGTTAATACGTTGGCTGCAACGTGTATTTTCGCGGCGATGCTCGAACCGGGTATGAATAATTCTATCGTAAATACAGTCCGGCGAAGTTAGGGGACCTAAAGCAGCCAGTTGCCGGCGCAGTCCAAGAACATCTCCCCTTTACTTTAAAGGCTCGGCCGGCGAGCCAGGAACAAGCTTTCAAGCAACACGGAACGAGAGCTCCCCGCGCGGATCGATTAACCGGCCCGAGTCTATCGTAAAAGCTAGCAAAACTGCGCATTACGTTTCTAATAATAGCGTTTGTATTTTACGCAAATAACCTCCAGCGCTCGATAAGATGACTCGACGGAATCCTAGTCATTTCTCGGCCGGTTCTCGTAGTAAAAGCTTCCAGTGGTTTTTAACGCAAGCTCGTTACCCCCGTTCGCCTTCCTCTTTTTTTTTTTTTAACACGCTCTCTCTCGCCTGTGTCGGTCTCGCATTGGTCACACTAATTCACGACATTTTTAGTGTAACGTTCGCGGGATTTTAAAGGGATGTTTACGATGCGAAGCTGTTCGAGCCACACCATGATCAATTTGAAACTTTCTGGTTTCTGTTTCGTTGACCCTCCCACGGTGTTCGTAAAAACATCAATGGTGGTCCGGCTGTGTAGGCTAAATAAACACATGCACGTCTTTGGGAACTGCACTGTAACACGATGTTCTTAAGATTGTTGTACGCAATGATGTAATCATTGTTATGGAGATACAGTAAGGGTCAAATTCATTTGCAGGGTTCACTAAGTCTGCTATAAAAAGATACGAAAAAATATTACTACGAAAATACTACAAAAATATTGATCATTAATCTGCAAGATCATCATTGAAAAGTTAGACAGTTAATTACTGTTAATTACTTAGATTTTGTGGGAAATTTTGGGATTGATTCTTGACACCTAACGTGTTAGCACTGAAAGCAGCTGTTTTACGTTAGTTTGTCAATGTGACAATAAGACGTTTCTTCCGATTGTTAACCAATATTTTCCGCAATAAATGTATCATATAATATATAATGAATAACTCATAATTGTATCTTTGCAATCTGAATAATCGAAAATTAAGAATCTTAGTGATTTTTAAAACATTTTGACGGATTACACCTAACATTACGAAATAACCTAATGTTAATTCACGATTATTGAATTGGCGAGCACACATTCGTGGACAATTAATTCATGATTAATTGGACGACTAAAAAAGATGCTACATTTTAGAAATAAGCGATTTCTATTTATTCAACATTACAATCAGGGTTTTGTTTCTATAAAAACTAGCAAACGATCACTACAAACATACACAAAATGAAATAGAATTGAATTCCACCAGTCCAAACAATTATATTTGAAAAAAAAGAGAATTTTTATGGAGTGTACCGTTAAATATTATTCGTTGATTTATTGCTATACATAATTTGTAGATAAATAAATGTGTTATCATTTTGTCGCGCTATGTTTTCATAAAAAAATACTTTTTCCTTCAAATAAAATTATTTGCACTGACGTTGTGTATATTTATAGTGGTCTTTTGCAAGTTTGTTTAAAAATTAAACCTTTATGTTAAATTAAAATCACTTATTTTCAAAGTATGCCACCTTTTTGTCGCGAACTGTGTATATCACGAAAATAGCTAAAAGTCTGAATAAGCTCATTATCGTTACTATTATCGGATAAAATAAAACGGTTGCGCCCAGTGCTGCGTGAACCTATTGTTGACAAACGATCTGCACACGAGCGACGCGATGCGACATTAAACCCGACCACGAAAATGGCGGCGTCCGTTTAATTAACGAGTATCAGTTTACCGGCGAAGGATCGTCGAATACCATCGAACGAAACACCGCGGGAATCGTGGCTGGCCAATCGCAGGACCATAGTGCTCGAGGCTCTCTCATTCGGCGACTCGGCGGCATAGCTCGCGGTCGCGTTCTTATGCGCCCGTGTGCGTGCACGTGCGTGAAATAATGCGCAGCGGAGCACAGATGTTGTTGACCTTGCGTTAAAAGCGCTGTCGAATCCGTGTTCACCGATCCGCCGTCCGGACCCGTCGTGTTTCGCGCCAACGCCAGAATACCGCGACAGGAATTATAAACGGACGACAAGCCCGGCGAAGTCCGAATTTAAGAGCCGCCACATCGCCGCTGCCATACGCATTTAGGCGCGATACACGTAACTCTTGCTCTCTGCGCTGTATCGATCCTGAAACATTTCTGGACACCGCGGAAACGTGTTCCGCGGAAGTCTCTCTGCGAAACTTGTTTGTCGTGCCCGAAATTATTTCAACGTTGCCACACGGTTTAAGGCCGTAGCGTAGTTGGTCGTTGAATTCGTTTCGACACCAGCTCTATAACGATAATAATAATTAAGACAAAATATAGAGAGCAAAGAGAAAAATACACTTCACTAACACAAGAAATGAAAAGAATATGGAAACATTGATAATAATAACATTCGTATGATATCGGCAACAGACATCACTTCAAAATCGTTCATACAGAATCTAGAATTACTTATCCTTACCAACATACATGCGTTCGCATGTACAAAAAACAATCATTCTAAATACAGTAAAATCTCACTATTTGTCGCCAGAACCGAATTCTAAAGTGTGCGGAGAGAGAGAAAGAGAGTGCGAGAGAGAGAGAGAGAGGGCGAGAGTGAGAGAGAGAGAGAGAGAGAGAGAGAGAGAGAAAGGGCGAGAGTGAGTGAGAGAGAGGGCGCGAGAGTGAGAGAGAGAGAGCGGGTCGGAGAGCGAGAGAGAGAGTGGGCGGGAGTGAGAGAGAGGGCGCGAGAGTGAGAGAGAGTGGGTGCGAGAGTGAGAGAGAGGGTGCAGGAGTGAGAGAGAGAGGGTCGGAGAGCGAGAGAGAGAGGGTGCGAGAGTGAGAGAGAGGGCGCGAGAGTGAGAGAGCGGGCGCGAGAGTGAGAGAGAGAGGGTCGGAGAGAAAGAGAGAGAGAGTGGGCGGGAGTGAGAGAGAGGGCGCGAGAGTGAGAGAGAGTGGGTGCGAGAGTGAGAGAGAGGGCGCGAGAGTGAGAGAGAGGGTGCAGGAGTGAGAGAGAGAGGGTCGGAGAGCGAGAGAGAGAGGGTGCGAGTGAGAGAGAGAGAGGGTGCGGGAGTGAGAGAGAGGGCGCCGGAGTGAGAGAGAGGGCGCGAGAGTGAGAGAGAGTGGGTGCGAGAGTGAGAGAGAGGGTGCAGGAGTGAGAGAGAGAGGGTCGGAGAGCGAGAGAGAGAGGGTGCGAGTGAGAGAGAGAGAGGGTGCGGGAGTGAGAGAGAGGGCGCCGGAGTGAGAGAGAGGGCGCGAGAGTGAGAGAGAGAGGGTCGGAGAGCGAGAGAGAGAGGGTGCGAGTGAGAGAGAGAGAGGGTGCGGGAGTGAGAGAGAGAGGGCGCCGGAGTGAGAGAGAGGGCGCGAGAGTGAGAGAGAGGGCGCGAGAGTGAGAGAGAGTGGGTGCGAGAGTGAGAGAGAGGGCGCCGGAGTGAGAGAGAGGGCGCGAGAGTGAGAGAGAGTGGGTGCGAGAGTGAGAGAGAGTGGGTGCGAGAGTGAGAGAGAGGGTGCAGGAGTGAGAGAGAGAGGGTCGGAGAGCGAGAGAGAGAGGGTGCGAGAGTGAGAGAGAGGGCGCGAGAGTGAGAGAGCGGGCGCGAGAGTGAGAGAGAGAGGGTCGGAGAGAAAGAGAGAGAGAGTGGGCGGGAGTGAGAGAGAGGGCGCGAGAGTGAGAGAGAGGGTGCAGGAGTGAGAGAGAGAGGGTCGGAGAGCGAGAGAGAGTGGGTGCGAGAGTGAGAGAGAGGGCGCCGGAGTGAGAGAGAGGGCGCCGGAGTGAGAGAGAGGGCGCGAGAGTGAGAGAGAGGGTGCAGGAGTGAGAGAGAGAGGGTCGGAGAGCGAGAGAGAGAGGGTGCGAGAGTGAGAGAGAGTGGGTGCGAGAGTGAGAGAGAGGGTGCAGGAGTGAGAGAGAGAGGGTCGGAGAGCGAGAGAGAGTGGGTGCGAGAGTGAGAGAGAGGGCGCCGGAGTGAGAGAGAGGGCGCGAGAGTGAGAGAGAGTGGGTGCGAGAGTGAGAGAGAGTGGGTGCGAGAGTGAGAGAGAGGGTGCAGGAGTGAGAGAGAGAGGGTCGGAGAGCGAGAGAGAGTGGGTGCGAGAGTGAGAGAGAGGGCGCCGGAGTGAGAGAGAGGGCGCCGGAGTGAGAGAGAGGGCGCGAGAGTGAGAGAGAGAGGGTCGGAGAGCGAGAGAGAGAGGGTGCGAGTGAGAGAGAGAGAGGGTGCGGGAGTGAGAGAGAGAGGGCGCCGGAGTGAGAGAGAGGGCGCGAGAGTGAGAGAGAGGGCGCGAGAGTGAGAGAGAGTGGGTGCGAGAGTGAGAGAGAGGGCGCCGGAGTGAGAGAGAGGGCGCGAGAGTGAGAGAGAGTGGGTGCGAGAGTGAGAGAGAGAGGGTCGGAGAGTGAGAGAGAGGGCGCGAGAGTGAGAGAGAGGGTGCTGGAGTGAGAGAGAGTGGGTGCGAGAGTGAGAGAGAGGGCGCGAGGGTGAGATGGTCGGAGAGCGAGAGAGAGAGAGAAGGTGCGAGAGTGAGGGAGAGAGAAACCTACCTGGAAAGGTAGCAATCAGCATCGGTCATAGCCGGCGTACATTACTATGAATACATTGTAGTGATAGAATAAAAACGATGACTTAACTTTTTTATTTCTAATTTTATATACATGAAAATTGTTTTAATATATTGGTCACATTTTTCCAATTAAAATTATATCAAACATAACATGCTTTAAACCATTCTTTTTCATTATACGTAATAAGTAACTTATTTTATTTGCGAAAAAAAGCATTAGAAAATCCGATTTTAACATATGAAATATTAAAGGCAACGTCAAAGAAGGTATGCACATATGTCGTTCGAAAGAAAATATCAGTGGAAGTTATGCTATTCGAGCCTACGTTCGATGCCGGAAATGAGAGAAGGCCTTACCGGCATGGGAGAACGAAGAGAATGAAGAGTTTCTGGTTTAAAATTTGCCGGCATGGGAAAAGTTAGACATCGTTTTGAGGACGAGCCTGCGCGTGGAGGGTGTGAAGGAACTGTTTTCTGTATATTTTCCATCACTCTGGAATTTTAAGAGGTCGAAGATCGCGAAAAAACACGACATTCAGCGTCCTGGAAACTCAGCGCCGATAGCGCAACAAATGTGTTGCAGATGTTGCGACGAAAGACAAGGGCTAGAACCGAAGCCACGTTTTCCTATGAGGACAATTTCCTCCTCTCGAGTGTACGAGGAGAACCGAGTTTTCTTTTTGGTGTTCCGTTGTCAGTCGTTGCAAAATATTCTTAAAGTAAAGAACTCCCTAGCGCGCCATAAAATAAAGTCTTCCAGTACCTAATCAATTTTTAGTGTCCAATGTTATTAGTGATATTAATAATTAGTGATGTTCGCGCATCGACACTGCGACCGTTGTTCGGTCTACGGGGGTTGTAAATTCCCGACTCTAATTTGACAATGTGGTTCGCGATGCTCTGTGCCCACTTAAAGTAACAGAGCTGGTAGTGAAGGGTATTGACTGTTGCATTTTTTAACAGAAACAACGACTTTAATTTAGAAGACTAGGTATAGTACATGGAGTGTTTTCGGTCTGTGTGGTGTCGAATGATTGTTGAAGACTATCCGCGCCGCGCGATGTACCGGCCTTTTTATTGAGGAAGCTTCTTTGTGAAGCTCCACCTTCCCGGATAGAGACGTGCACTGATTGGTTTTTGCCGAAAGTTATGTTTGTCCAATCAGTGCCCTTTTAAGTTTTAGCAACTCCCCGAGAGCGACTGGTCTCGGAGAGGACGTGATTGTTTTATGACACGGTCGAAGAGTTTCCGCCGCCTTCGACGACACAACGGAAATTCCTCCAGGTCAACTCACGGTAGCCTCGAGTACCGTGTTACGCACTCGGCTCGAGATGACCCTTCGGAAATCCTAGGTTTACGACACGTTATGGTTGGTGGAATAGCCGAAAATTAGTTTTGGAGGCCGGATGGTCGCCAGACGTAAAAAAGGTCTTTATCCTATTGTCGAATCCGTGTCGTAAACCTGGTCGACGAAAACTCGACGGAATTTGTTCTTCTGGCATGAAACGTTCTACGAGAACGGAACAAGTGATACATAAATTGTGGCAATTAATATCGTTCTTTTTAATCGTTTTACACTCTAAATTACATGCGCGTAGCTTTACTATTAATATTATGGCAGCAATGCTTGAATGTTTTGAAGGATCTTGAAACAGGACTGTCAACTAAACATCGGAAAATAGCATTTAAGGTGACAAATTTTTATTTTTTTGGGAAAATGAAATAAACATCAGTAAAGGCAACAACTTTGCATCTTGGCAGTACATTACGTGCAACGTCTATCGTCTTTAATTTCAGTGTCAACAGAAATATCTGTCCAAACTATATCATGTTTGGTCTCATTTTAATCAGAAAACTATCAGCAATATGTTAAAAAAAATCAATACTAAAATCTTAAAATTAAGAAAAGTTATGTCGTTGCATTATGAGTTGTTTTCCAGGAATTCGAGTCAAAGGAGTCGCGGCGCGTGTCGCAGCACATGTGTTCACCGATATCATCGAACCTCAGCATAGCGAGAAAATCGATAAATTAAAGGGTTGCGAGAAAATCAATAAATTGCAGGGCCGTAGCAAAATATCTCGGTGTCAGAATTGGCATACTCAAGTTACGCCGAGAAGGGAGACACTATTGTACAACGACTATACCGCCCTACTTAACACTAGAACTACCAAATCAGTCGAAATAACCGATTTCTGATTTTTTCTTTTACAATTCCCGATACCGTAAAAATGTTTTTGTTAGAAATTTTTATACGAACTTCTTCATTGAAGCTCGTATCGTAATAAAAATCGTAGAAAGTTCAAATAAATCCAATCTTGTCGTTGTTATAAAACAATACACATTAGTCACGTTTTGGGCTCGGCAGTTCTAATGTTAGTTAAATTGTCCTAACTAACATTTCTGGTCATCCGGAAGATGAAGCTTTAAGTTAATAAAATCATTTTCACGTGAGCGAAAACGAATAAATGAAATTGCATTTGAAATTCTAAGAGGTATATCAAATGTTCTAGCTTTGCTCGAAAGGTAAATAGCACGTGATAATATTTTCAAATATCCTGAAAAGTGGCAAATTAGTATAGAAGACATTTCAAGTAAGGACGGCAGAATAGTAATAAAATGTCTGCAATATATAGAGAGAGAGACGCCGACATGAACTTGGCATAGCTGGTGCAATTGCAATTTCATAGTTTTGCCCTTGAAACACTGTATGTATCGGCTCGGAAAGTTACCTGAAAGATATAATAGTTCGAATTTCAAGATTTTAAAGGGTCCTTGTCGTCCAGAGATATTACAATGAAATCGGATTTTTAAAAATTAGAGTGCAGATATCAGGTTCCCGTAAATCTGCTATTAATCACTTTAATCGGCGTGTACCTATATCTCTTCCGAGTGAACTTCTCCGTTGGACTTGGTAGCAATCAACTGTGGCAGGTTAAAGTGTCGAGGTGGCCTTCGCCGAGCTTCCAATGCCGTCACAAGGTCAACGAAATGTCAGCATGATCTGTATTTCTGCGGTTCTATCGCCGTTTTAATTGCAACTGTTTCTATCAGTTTCGGTTCAATCTACTTTTCGATTCTGTGACAAATTGCTTTCTAGAGAATTGTGGTTTTCCTTTGGTAGTCGTATGAATTGTTCATACTAATTGCTAGACTGCGGATTTTATGCGTTTATTGCAAATATTTATTTATTCATTTTATATGTACGGATGAAAACTCATTTTTGCAATATAGAACAAAAACTAATATTAGTGCAGAGAGAAAATTATCGAGTCAGTAATTAGGTATTTAGTTTATGTAAATTCATAAGTATTGATAAGGAAGGTAAAGTATAATGAATACAGAAGAATTTAAATTCTTATATAACGATACTCTTAAGAGTATCGTTATATTATTTCATACTGATTCAAACTGTTCAACGAAGAGACACATTGTTATACAATTGTTGTCTCATACAATTACCGAACGGAATGTTTACTTTGCATAAAGATCCGCATTTCTTTCGAATACCAAACGCTTCGTGCCGATCAAAATGACCGGTATTTTTATCTTTTTTCGGAGTTATTGGAAACAAACCAATTAATTTCTCACTTCGAAGCACACATTACGTCTGCGATAAAAATGTTAAAAAGTCGAAGTTAATTCAGTCTTATCATTCTGCTAAAGCGACGCGTGTCAGTCATTTTTTCTGCTCCGTAAGTTTAGCGTTAATTACGCGTGCATATCGTGTATCATGCATGTATCATCCGTGCGATGCAGTTCTCCGGGATTCATGAGCATAAGTGGACTATTATGATCAGATTCCCCGAAAGAATACCTGGTTTTTAGAACGCGGACACGTCCGCTTGTTTTATCTATACATGGTTTTTCGTTTCAAAAATGTAATTACAGTGCGATATCCTTGCGCGCGCGCGCGCGCGTGTGTGTATATCGTTTCACGCATATATACATGGTTCTAGACGTGTGTAAATTCAGTGTACTGTGAACACATTTCTAGTTACAACCATACTCGCCGTACCCAGGACACAGAATTTAACGCTTTATCTACCGGCAGTTCTGTAATAAATTTTTAAAAATCGAAGATCGACGGTTAATAGTTGCTTAAAAATTTTGGAACTACTTAAAAGAAAATTATTGAGCTTTTCTTAGAGACAGTTCATTCATTGAAAAGCCTGCTAATAGGTTTCCGGTAAATAAAGTGTTAAAAAGTGTCCAACTAAATTACTACTGTCGAAATCCCGTCGCTTTTTTAAACAATTTTCAAACATAGTTATCTGTCTATAATGTTATGGAAAAAAATACGGTTGTGTTTGGAAGAGTTTATAGAATCATTCTACAGAAATATCATTCGCATAGCTTTCACTGTTCAAGCAGCAAAAGTTCTCGCAATTACCAAAAATGTAAAATGTTTTTTCATAGTCTATCGATTTTGTTTCTTTCGTATTACTTTTTCGAGTTATAGATAGTTATTTTAGTTACTGTTTAGTTACTATTTTAGCTATTATTATTATAGTTACCGATTATCAACAACTATAAAAGCGAGACACGAGGCTCGAATAATCGTATCTCCTCTTCTCAAATCGTCCATTTTTGTGCGCAATCTGAGCTCGAATTAGGGAGAAATTACTGTAATGCCCAACTCTGACCTATAACAGTGTTAGAAGACTGTACTGCAGATTTTGAAGTTCGTATCAAAGTTCGCGGCGGACACGTTACGGTACTTTGAAAATTAGCGCATCGCCGTTCGCGGAGCGAATCGCGTGGGCGTTGTTCTCTCTCTCTTTCTCCCCGTCGAGAGAGAAAGAGAAGGCAATCGCGTAGGAGTCGCTACGGCTAGGATTAGCGATCGGTTCGGCTCGATTCGAAATCGTTGATTCCGAGGAATGACGTCGGCAATGATTTTTATCCTTCGACTGCCTCTTCTCCGCCCTTATATAACGCCGGCTCTCGCTCGTCCACGCTCGCCTTTGTTCGCGCGCTTTTCCGCTCCGCTCCGCTCCGTTCCGTTCCTGTTTGGCTTCTGTGATTTCTATTACTTACGCGTCTGGCTTTGTTGCTGCACACATCTTTGAATTCGTTAGGTAACTGGCAGCTCCTATTATAAAGGTGACGCCTTAACCGGCACTATTGAATTAACGCTGTTTCGTTGGTACACTTTCTGCAACGCTCGCGCGAATCTGCTCGCGATCCTCGCGATCCACGGTGTTGCGACTCGAGGTATTTGCTAACTGGACAAAACTCTCTCTCTTTTTTTTTAATGCGTATTGTTCGTCACCGCGTCCTTGTAGCTTTATTGCAACAATGAATATATTTACCGTTTATCAACATTTGACGTTTAACGTAATTATTTATATTATCTATGCTATTATTATTATACTGTTATAATTATGCAGTTATTATTATTATTATGTTATAATTGTTTGATTATGTAATCATTTGCAACGTTCGCCAACGTTTTCGTTTAATAACATGTTTTGACAAAAATATCTATCGATATTGATTGAAGACTAATAAAATTGTATTAAATTTATATTAAATTTAATGAAATTAGATTATATATATATGATAAATGTATTATAAATCGTCATTTTTGTAGAACAAAATAATTCTCGATTACATGAAACGGTGTTTTCATCAGACGAATTTTCAATATATATTTAAAAATAATAAAAAATTTATATAGTTTCGAATTTTATACGTATTCTCAAAATTGATTAGCATTAACACGTTGAACGCCACGCCGGTTTTACAGAAATTGTCTGTTGCGCCACGATGAATTTTCTTTTATGTGATATATATAATGTTGAAATATTATCTGCAATAAATAAGTTACAGTGTATAACCATGTTTGCGACAGGGGTCACCGTTTGAATTGACGATGGTAATAATACAAAATTTTAGATATTGACGTTTGTTTTAAATTATATATATATTTCTATCAATTTGGGCGCGCCGGTCACCGGTGGCCCCCATAGCGTCACCGCCAAGTTAAGTGCCGGCCACCGTTGACCCCCGCGTGGCATTCAACGTGCTAATCGCAACACTCGATTTACTATTCGAGTCTTGCCAGACTCGAACAGTATTTATATTTGCTGGATTACGCACCGGATGAAAATAGTCCAAAATCGAGAAGTATTCGAGAAGAGTATTATATAGCATTTTCCACGAGGAAGCTCCGAGACGAATACGCGCGGTTTGTTCGCCGGCGGAGTTCAAAACGTCGAAATACTGAATGAACCGGCGAGGCCGGCTCCAGTTTCGTCGACCGGCTCGAACTCCAAAGTTCATTGGGCTGTTTCGTTGACCAGAGAGATGCGCCTTTTCCTGGCGGTACGTGACTAAGCATAAGCAACAAGGTCGACCTCGTTATCGCGTACGTACGTATATTCGTATAACAAGTCCTCGGACTTAATCGTCCGGCGTAAGCACACACAAGGCCGTACTCGTTATCGCTTACACATCCGTGTATCGGCTTGAATTCTACGATACGTAAGAAAATCGGCCGATCGCATTCATGGAAGCCCCGTCCTCGTCATCGTCATCGTCGTTGCGGGAAACATGTAAACACGTGAGCACGAAGAGAGAGGCCTTCTTCGTTAATCGAACGGAATTGCTTTTATCGTTGTCCGTTCTGCTAAAAAAAACTAAGCCGTCCAAGCCTTGTCGTGCTGTCGCAATCGCCGATAGTATTTGCCATTAACGGACCACCATGGAGCATCGAAATTGACCCGGACCGATCTTCTTGATATTTAAATTTGATTTCCTCGAGAATGAAATCTCCCACGCAATTTCGTTATTCTTCATTTTCGTATTATTTCTAGCTGTAGAATCTACCTGACTCAATCTCTATCATGATTTAGGGAACACCCTGTATTAACATCGATACTGCTCAAATTATTACCGTAGAGTTTTAATAATTAATTTTCTATGTATCGAATAAGACGTATTAATTTTTTTATTCGCAAATAAACAGAGTAAAAGAATAGAAAATTTTAGTTTGCCTTATTCGATAACTATGAAGTTAATTATGCTTGAAAACAAAGCAAAGGCACAGTAATTGGTCACTCCACAGTAATCTGCTCCACTAGCCTATGTGGTTGACGGAATTATGTATTTTCTCAGATCTTACAATTAATTTCTATGCTAATTTAGTACACCACCCTAATTTGATTGTAATCAAATTGTATTCGAATAAATTTTTATCTAGATAAATTTTTATTCGATTGAATACTTATTTGATTGTAATCAAATTGTATTCGAATAAATTTTTATCTAGATAAATTTTTATTCAATTGAATACTTATTTGATAGTGTCGAATAAAATTGTATTCGAATAAATGTTTATTCGATTGAATATTTATGCAATAGTATCGAATAAATTTGTATTCGTTAGTCTTTATGTTTAATCCGTCATTCAAGAATCAAATTTTGCCCAATTCTGGTACTGGTGTTAAAATATTTATTAAATCACGAATTTTTATGTACTCACGGTATATGCAAATTGTTGAAAACACAATTGCACGTGCATATTAACGAAAACTAATTGCATTGTTATTCAAAGTTCACCGTAAGGAATGTTCTAGTCGGTGTAAGAAATCCTTTCCTTCTTCAAATTTTTATAAAAGAACCCATGGAAATGAGAATTTGCATAAAAATCCACAGTCTAATTATTATTCCAGACAAACGATTATTATCCTAGAAATAATTCGACCGACAATGTTCAGGTCGCGATGACCGGTTAACCCTTAGCACCCTGGAGGTGACTCCAAGGCACCACAAAAGATCGTTTCATCGGATTCCAAAAGAATGTTGAGATCACCGAAATTGTTTATATTTAAAAAGCTGTCGAAAGTGTTGCATGTGTCGCAACAGTCAATTTCATCTGCACAAAATGCACTAAAATTCTGAATCACAGGAAATTCAGAAAAACTATTTTAGATTTAGAGTTAAAATGTCTCCGAGTGCAAAGGGTTAACTGGCTAGGGCCAGAGTTCCCCGTGTAGCTCCGAAGAGCACGGTTCCGAAACCGATACCCGAGGAACCAGGGTGAGAGAGAGAGAGAGAGAGAGAGAGAGAGAGAGACGGGGTAATTCGACGCCAGCATAATCCCGGTCGGTCCGTTACGCCTCGAAATAAAGGAGAGAGGAAGCCTTTTCCCGTGGTTGATTTCGTAGGCATCCTCATTTTCTCACGGCAGGAGAGAACCACAGAGAGGGAGGGAGCGAGAGAGAGAGAGAGAGAGAGAGAGAGGCAGAGAACACGCACACGTCGCGGCCATTGAAACACGAGCATCCATAAAATATGGTTATGTCGCGAAGTCCCGGATTCCCTCGCTCTCGAAACCGGAGATGCTCGCGGGACGATTTCGCGCGCGCGATCCGTCATTATCTGGCCGCGACTACCGTTATGTTTATTGACCAGAGGCCGGTCTTAATTTCTCAGACGTGTTCGCTCCGGATGCCTAACCCGTCGTCGCCCCGTCGCTCGTCCGTTAACGTTCCACGGACCGCCACGGGGACTAACGGACGCGAATTAACACTTTCCTGCCCGGTGCCGGTCCGGGACGCGATCAGAACGCGATTAGGAGAGAATTTTCGCGGTTTCTTTTTTTTCCGCCTCGAGCGGCATACTTCCTGCGGATTTTAGCATGTCGACGCGCTCCGGTCGGCAGGATTCTCTGCCGGTCATTAGTCTTTACTTGATTTTTTTTGTCGATCCTTTGATAGTACACTATATTTCTCTACGAATTGACGTGAAGTATTATTTAATCCTGTGAATTATGATTTCTTTCGTTGATCGACGCTTCTTTGTCTCAAATAAATAGCCTGGATTTTATGTATTTATGACAAGAACGAGTAGCTGAAGTCATAAAGATGATCATAAAGATGTAAGAAGAATTGAACAATATTGATACGCCGTTTTCAATTTGTGAAAGTTATTCAAAGAAACGATTTATTTTTATTTCATTCCTGTTCCTTACAATCGGTGTTCCGTCCTACAACGGGATTTTCGGGCCTAACTTCCTCCGGGACGAATTACCTTTTCCTTTTATCCCTAACAAACATTTATTGACGGGGAATCTTCGGCTCAACGAGACAAATTAACAGTCCTTCAACGAACGACGTGCAATAGACAAAAGGTCACGTTCGTTAGGTTTTTAATTTCGTAGAGCCTTCTTCATTGCAATTTTGAAGTTTATGATTTTTCGAGCCATCTTCTATCCGGCAATAAAGCCATTTCTGCACTTTTGAATAATGCACACCTTCATCGGCAGCATCTTTTATGACAGGGTCGCTAGCACGCACCGCTTCGGTCGCCCGTCCAGGATTTCTTGCTACCTGCGGCAGTGCGTGCTACGTCACTTTTACATCCCCTTCCATTGCGTCACTGTCACGAAACAGTATAAAAATTCGAAACCGATTCTTATTTTAGTTAGTTGTCACTCGTCAGTTCATCGTCGTTTAGTCTTCAGTCATTCGTCTGTTATCAGTTCAGTTGCTCAGTTCACACTTATTCAGTCCTAATCTTAATCACGCTTGTTGAGCGGCACATTTTAAGTCAACCAAACAGTTGTCCCTTTTTTTAATTAAACGGCAACGATATCGATCTACTCCGTCGCACAGCGTAATCGGCTTTACGGCCCGAGAGATAGTTTATATCGCGGAGTGACGATATCGGGTGCTAATACGACGCACCCAAACAAACTTTTTTTCTGGGTTCCTATAGGCACTATGAAATTCTTGTAGAGCTTCACTCCCTGAACAAGAATCCGAAAACCGAATTGCTCCATCACCCTCGGTTTTTTAAATAAACGAACTTTTGTAAGAAGCCAAAATTTTCGACAAAAATGAGGCATTGCATGAAAAGTAAAAACGTTAGAAAGTTCTAATTGGTGTTAAAAGATAGAGGAGAGTTTCCCGAATATAGTGGCATGAAATATATTAATTGTTTTTGGTCCTAAATAGCAACAAATTGATGTCAAAGTTTAAAAAAGTGTCGACGTGCGCAGTTTCTGCGCAATATTTTTGTATTTTTACGAAAAGTTCTTTGTTCAGCACGAAAACTCTACCCAGGATCGGATTCTGTAGACATTTCTGAAGAAGAAACGGCCCGATAGAAGTGTCGGAACGATGTACATTTCGAGTAGGTCGAGAAAAATGTTCTGTCTCTGTCCGACAGGGCCGAGGCTATGGGTAATCAACACCGATGGAGGGATCCAATGGGGCACTCACTTTTCGTAAATAATATTTGAATTTTTTTTAGTACTTCAATGTGCTGTCTTCTTTTACATATTAAACTTCTTGAAACATATCGTTAAATATATATTTAAATATTTATTTGCTTATATGGCGTAGAAGTCAAAATTATGCTAGTGTTAGAATACTTTCGTTACCAACTCCAAATACTCTGGTGTGGTTTTTTTCGTGAAATATATCACAGTTTGGTGATTATTATCCACAGAAATATGTAAAAAAGAAACAGAACATTGAAGTACTAAAAAAAATTCAAATATTATTTACGAAAAGTGAGTGCCCCATTGGATCCCTCCATCGGTGTTGATTACGCGTAGCTTCGGCCCTGTCGGACAGAGAGAAGCGAGCAGCGAAGCTCATGGCGGCAAAACGTCGTGTACATGTTGCCGACGAACATTTTCTCGACCTACTCGAAATCTATATCGTTCCGACACTTTTACCGGGCCGTTTCTTCTTCAGAAATGTCCACAGAATTCGATCCTGGGTAGAGTTTTCGTGCCGAACAAAAAACTTTTCGTAAAAATACAAAAATTTTGCGCAGAAACTGCTCTCGTCGACACTTTTTTCAACTTTGACATCAATTTGTTGCTATTTAGGACCAAAAACAATTAATAAATTGCATGCCACTATATTCGGGAAACTCTCCTCTATCCTTTAACACCAATTTGAACTTTCTAACGTTTGTACTTTTCATGCAATACCTCATTTTTGTCGAAAATTTTGAGTTTTTATAAAAGTTCGTTTATTCAAAAAACCGAGGGTGATGGAGCAATTCGGTTTTCGGATCCTTGATCGGGGAGTGAAGCTCTACAAGAATTTCGTAGTGGCTATAGGAACCCAAAAATCGTGTCGAACAGTGTTATCAGCGAATATATTACTGGAGTCATGGTTGTTCCGAATCTGTTTCGAATCTATGTGGCAATTTCACGTCAGTCTCAAGCCACGAAGTCACGCGTTTCATTTGTTAACGCTAGGTTTACGGAACCCGTGAAAATGATCTACGATAACCCACGATTATTCGGATCGTAAAGATACATTTATGAGTTATTTATTCAATATGTGTGTTACTCGCGGCAAATATTAGTTAAAAGATCAGGATAAATATCCTATTATTTATAAAATGTCCTACTTTCATAAACTAATATAAAACAGTTGCTTCTAGTGCTCCATAAATCTTTGCGTTACTATCCATTTCGTCTCTTGCGATGCGTAATTTTGCAATTCTATTAAATTTCTTCTCTTTTTCTGTAAACTTTGTTCCCTATCGCAACTGAACAGCTGTCTTTCTCCATAGTTTGCTAATCGGTTTTCCTGTCCGAATAATGAATGAATGAATAAATAAATAAATAAATCTATATTTTTGCTGGTAGCCTGTCAAAGGGTCGAGGTGACAGTTACCAGGATAAATTCGAATTTGATGATCGAGAACGGTATTTCCCGATGGATCCCGTGGCCGCGGCCACGCAGAGACGCGCTCGTCGGGGTCACTCGATATTCGCTTATCTGGATAACCCTCGTCTTGCACAACCGTGTCCTTAATCTTGAGCGCGATGATGCTGGCGAAGCTCGATTTGCATGCATGCGGCCCCGCGGATTGCTGCGAGCAAAAACCAGGTTGGGGTAGACGAGGCCGCGGTGTGTTACGCAACCCACCAGTCTACGAACGTTGCGCCAAGTGAATGAAACTGGCTCGTATCCACGAAACTAGCCCCTACCGGTGCCGTCGCGGGCGCGCCCCGTGTAACCCTGTCGGAATCCCAGACATTTCTTCTCGCCATTAACATATATCGATGTGATCGAAGAAACAAATTGACCATTTATTAGGCTTGGTCATTTTCACCCTTGAACTTCACCCGTTATATACTTGTCAATTTTATCGAATCCAGAAATTTCATCCGGTTTAGATGATTCTCTATGATTTTATCCGATTCCGAATACAGTAGAACTTCGATTATCCGAATTAAAAATTGATAGTTAATTCCTTTTCATTTTCGATAAATTATTAACACGATATTACTTGGAATAATCAAAAATCTAAATAATGAATAATAATTTGTTTCGTCTACATTAATGGTTTTATTTGCTTCGTCTGTATTAATGGTTTAATTTGTGTCGTTTGATGTTAATAGTTTAATTCGTTTCGTCTATATTAATCGTTTAATTTGTGACGTTTGTGTTAATAGTTTAATTCGTTTCGTCTATATTAATGGTTTAATTTGTGTGGTTCATATTAATAATTTAATTTGTTTCGTCTATATTGTTTAACCCTTTGCACTCGACTGGTGATTCCAACTTACCACTTAATATTATTGTATTACGTTTCAAAATAATTTCAACATTATCAAGTTCGTTTATATTTGAAAAACTGTTAAAAACGTAATTGTTGCACCAGTCATAAAATTCAATTTTATATACAGGGTGTCCCAAAAATGTCTCGCAATCCGAAAGTGGCGGGTTCCTCGGGTCATTTGAAGCAGCTTCTTCCTTTACAAAAATTTTCTCCGAGGCACCGTTCACGAGTTATTAACGAAAAACAGTGACCAATGAGAAGCGAGCTCAGCTGGCGCGAGACGACCAAGCCAATGAGCGGAACTGAGCTTCGTGCGCTGGTTGGCTGGGCCGCCTCGCGTCAGCCGTACTCGATTCTTATTGGTCACTGTTTTTCGTTAATAACTCGTGAACGGTGCCTCGGAGAAAATTTTTGTAAAGGAAGAAGCTGCTTCAAATGATCCGAGGAACCCGCCATTTTCGGATTGCGAGACATTTTTGGGACACCCTGTATATAAAGTTCACTTGAATCGTACAAGATAGAAGTACTGTAAGTCAGAAAATCTATTTTGAATTCAGAGTTAAAATAGCTTCGAGTGTAAAGGATTAATTTGTTTCCGTCTATATTAATGATTTAATTTGCGTCGTCTACATTAACAGTTGAATTTGTAGTCGTTTCTTCCTGCGAAGTTAATCACCATTACGATCTTTTCATTTTTCGCACCACGCAGTGGTATAAAAGCTCGAAATCATGGCCAAAATAAGAAATAGTGACGGATTTATTTATAAAAATTTGTACGCAAGGGTTTTCATGGTCGCTGATTACGAATTTGAATTTAGAAATTCCAAAAACAAAGTGGTGGATCAAATATGGCGGATGGGTTGTTGAAAAATTGGGAAATGAGAGAGGTTCCGTAGCTACGCGGGAAGGTCGATCGACTACGAAGCCAAAGGTATACAGTTCCCTAGTTTTTTGCTTAAAATATTCTATTATTGTCACTATTTAAGTTTTCTTTAATAATAAGGAACACTTCTTTCTTAGTTAGACAATATCGACTGTCACGAGATCATAAAAATAGAAAACCAAAAATTGAAACATTTTTTTCAATCTAAAAAATTTTTTTTTTTTTTTCATAACAATTTTCGACATTGCCTAATGAAGTGTTTTTTCTAACATCTCAAAACAATGTAAGCAATTTGGCACGATTTTTAGAAAGTTATTCTGTCTTAGGTACTACTCTCACGGGACGGTTTCCCGTACGTTGACTCACAAAAGTGGTTGTAATTTGAAAAAAGTGCAACATGATGCAGCCAATTTTTCAAGTGCAGCTGGATGAAACTATAAACTATGGCTCCTGTAAATTTGGAAGCAGGCCCTCATAGGCCGCAAAAGTTTCGACTATAACTTTACAGTAAATGCGTTCCATTTGCTTTCATAATTTGAATCTACAATTTATTGATTTACTAATGTAATAGTTAACAATTCGTGAATGTTAGCAGTACAAAATGTTGTACTTACTACCAGGAACAATATCCACCTTGCACGATTGAAAAAGGACACTTCCCCAAAAACATACACGCTTTAAACTATCCACGTCGTATCCACTGCCACTGCCACTGCCACTGCCACTACTTACTGCCGGCCCCGCTGACAAGTAACGACTGACCAACAAACTCGAAATTCGGAATGCAATTACCATTCAGGTATAAAAGTAAGGGTCTTCCCATATCTCCCACCATACGGTCGCATGGTTGGCATTAAACTAACCAATCCGTAAGTCAGAAAAACTCCTTAGCGACAACTTCAGTCTTTAGGATTTCGGCCATGATTTCGAGCTTTCATACCACTGTGCACCGGTGCGAATAATTTGGTGTCTGAAATATTTGAAATCCGCGGGAAATACACCCCCGACTCGATTATCAATCATCGCATGCTAATTGCGCCCATAGCTTATTAACATGAACAGCCGCGTGAAATCCGACGGTTTCTGTTGCGAGCGACACGCAAAGGTTTTCGCGAAGGAGCCTTTCGTCTCACCGTGTTTCCATATTCCCGCGCGATTTTATCAGCGATTCGATACACATACACACAGGGGTGGCTGCGGTATCGGTCAGATGAAATAAAGGATTCACGGGGTTCTGAGAAGCGGCGGGCGCGCGCGCGTGCGAGCTGCGTGAAACGGCGTTCGTCGGGTAATTTTAGAAAGAACGGACGTCTCTGACCACAGCGAATTTGATAAACGAGCGACGTGGTCGGGCCAACACATGAAATTACCATGCAAAAGAGAAAGTTCGATTTTCCTTCCGTGCACCTGCTTTATGGGTTCGGCGAATTTCCTGCTAGAACGTGTTCCACCGCGCTGATCGATCTAGTCCCTTAACGAAGTCAACCCTCTTCTGGAGCTGCGCCGAAGATCCGTGCAGATAATACTTATACGGCTTTGCACTTTGTGTCGGTTTACGTCGATTCTTCGTTTATTCGAAAGCAGAGACGGCGTTAGTCGGAAAAGTTGACTTGTGGTCAACGAAAGGCGAATTAAGAGTTCTGTAAAATGTAGTGACGAAAGAAATTGCTACGACACTTTTATGGAAGCGATTTTCTATTTTCGGACGATGACGCACTGCAGTGGTGCACTTATAGTAGAATACTTATCCGAATACTTATTTTTACGTTATTCTAGTATTCTGACGTTCTGTTATCTAAGTATTGTATTATTAGTGGGTGTTTACCCGTACATATACTTATTAAAATTAAATAGAACTAAACAAAGTTAAATAGAATTAAATTGAGAAATAAATAGAATTAAATAGAGAATTAAATATAGAATTAAATAGAATTAAATAGAACTAAATAAAATAAAATAAAGTAGTATTAAATAAAATGAAGCAGAATTAAATAAAATAAAATTTAATTAATTTGAATTAAAAAATTATTTAGATACATTAACATCTAATGGAGAAAGTGAATGAAATTGTTAGATAATAAAATGTTTTGGTATCAGGATGTTACAAAAATAAATCTTAGAATAAGAGAGGCTTCACTGCAGCTTCTCGAAATTGTATCGGAAAGCTGTCAAGGGGAGTTCTATTGAACTAGAAACGAGTTGCACCTTCGTGCAAGCTGATTACAAGACCAAGGTTCTGGACAATCGGTACAAAAATATCAGCCGGTTCTGGAAGACGGTAAAAACTGGCGAGAATCGGGATTCAATCAGATTTGCAGAAAATTGCATACGCGGCGCGGCGGTTCAGCCTTGCGGATGGCACGTAAAGAGAAAAGAGACCGTGCTTAGCATGCGAGCGACGTTGTAATTGGCACGTCTTGCCGAGACACCAAATGCTCTTTCGAGGTTAGAAGTGCAATGCACTGTTGCGTTTGCCGGTGCAGCGAGGCGGCGGTGCACCAGCAGAATGTTTATACACCGAAGTAACGGTGTGTCCAAGGAAATGTCTATGAATAGACGCGGCGTATTTTTAAAATGCATCGGTCTCTCTCTCGGCGATCGAAATATTGCAACATTCCCTCTTTCTCCCTCACCCCTCTTTTCCTCATCGTCTTTCTCTCTTTCTCTCTCTCCCTTCCGCTCTTTATCACGAGTCCCCGAGTTATCTCGGTCTATCCGATGCCTGTTCGAAATCCGATTTTTTCATGCGTGACTTTCGCACATGTCTCGCGGTTAATCGATAAGTTCCTTCGCGAGTCACGCGTCGTTTGATCAGCGGCATTCCGACATGTATTCGACGCTTTACATAATTCCATTGTGGAGAGACACAGACTGTAGAACTGGTTTGCTGCTTGAGTTCTTGCGAGAGGCCACTGTCGCGTTCAGGTGACAATTTGCCAGTTCGCGAATACGATTCGATCGAGGATACATGCTTCGCGCTGAAAATTAATCATTTGTAGATCGTATTCGCCTTTTTGCAATGGAAATTATTACTTGTGCAGGTCGTGGCCATATCCTTTCAGTCTCAATTGGTCCTTTTGCGCTCTAGCTTGGTCCTTTCGCACTCTAGTTTCGTCCTTTTGCACTCTAGCTTCGTCCTTTTGCAATCTAGCTTGGTCCTTTTGCAATCTAGCTTGGTCCTTTTGCACTCTAGCTTGGTCCTTTTGCACTCTAGCTTGGTCCTTTTGCACTCTAGCTTGGTCCTTTTGCACTCTAGCTTGGTCCTTTTGCACTCTAGCTTCGTCCTTTTGCACTCTAGCTTCGTCCTTTTGCAATCTAGCTTCGTCATTTTGCAATCTAGCTTCGTCATTTTGCACTCTAGCTTGGTTCTTTTGCACTCTAACCTGGTCCTTCTACGCTTTAACTTGGTACTTTTGCACTCCAAATTCATCCTTTTGCATTCTAGATTGATCCTTTTGCACTACAAATTGATCTTTTTGCAGGTCATGTTAATATTTTGCCGATCTTATTCATCTTCATGCAAGTCAAATCAACCCTCTGGCAAATTTGATTCACCTTTTTTATTAAAACATTTTTATTAAAACTTGTATAATTTTGTTTCTCCTGCACGTCTACGCTAATTAAAACTCGTTCAGAGTGGCCAGGGACTAAATCCTAAATCCTAATTCAATCATCCTACCTTTCAAAGTTGCGTATGTCTCAAGCTTTCCTCGATTTCCAACGATTTTCTTGGGAGAACCCGATATAGAGCACGAAACAGAAGATATTATAAAAGGAGTTTTTATTCTTCTTCGCCTCGCCAAATAATAGAAAAATAAAAAATAAAGTTTTTCGATCATCGTACAATAAACAAGATTTCTCCAGCATTTCAAGAATACTTGAAGTCGTTCGGTCCAATCTGGAAGAAGTGTTCGCGTTCTAAAAGAAGTTCGGATACTTCTCACCGGCGTTAGTAATTACGGTCGGTGCATAATGCATAGGATTCTCTAAAACCGGCATGATCTAGGGTCTGCAAAATAGAGCGACGAGAAATCAATGTATCGATCAGCGATAATCGTTGGTCGCCATTTTGTCGTGCTTAGTGTCACGCGACATCGGCGCTGCATGAGATCGAGAAAACCTGCATGCAGATTCACGCGTGCACGAGAGAAAGAGAGAGAGAGAGAGAGAGAGAGAGAGAGAGATCGTGTTGGAAATTCCGATCTGGCCGAGTGCAGAAGAGACGAAGAATGACGGAGAATAAGGAGGATGGGGATGAGGAGAAAGAGGATGATGGAGACGCGTTGGAGGAGGATCGAATGGAGGATTCGCTCGCGTTCGAATGAGTTTCCAAGAATGGAGGCAACGAGGCGTCCCGGCGAAATGACAACCGGCCGGGGAGATCGCGCGATCGCGATCAGCCCGCGCAGAAATCGTTTCCTTAAACTCGACCGTTTTCACGGACGCGCGAGTGCTGGAGGCGTGTGCTGCTCTCCCGGCCGGCAGACACCGGCAACCGCTATTGATGGATCGAGCAGAACGATGATTACAGAACTGGTCGGTTATCACCGGTTATTACAGGGTCGACTACCGGTCGGTTGCCTAGCCGGGCGCGCTGGGTCTCCTCGAGGCCTCCAGTTTAACGATTCCACTTTTCTTTCGCGCAAAAGTCGCTCGATCGTTCTGCCTTTCGCCGCTGCCGCTTTGCCGGCTAACCTATCCGAGGAACCGATACTTTTTTTCAAGCCATGCTCGATAATTTTCGACCGGCAAGAACCTGCTGATGACGGCTCGATCGGTTTCTTGGGTATCGCGTGGCGTAATGACTCGGCGGAAGGAGTCCGGCTCCGATCGTCATTCTTCGACTGCTGTTCTTTATGCCAGACACGAATTTTCTGCATCTGTTGCGAAAGAGGTTCGTATAAGCGTGTATTTTCCTCTGTTGATTATACAGGATGTCCCCGAAATAGGTGATCAAACTACGGGGGTATCGCATTCTGCACCCCTCAAAATTCAATGACATTGTCACGCTATCTTCGTGGTAACATAGGAGAAACAGTTTATTTTGATTTCGTATTTAATTCTTACTGTCTTTTTTTCTTTTTTTTTAATTCTTAATAACTGATGCAGGCAGTTTTTCTTTTGCATAAAGATCCGCAGTGTAATAATTACTGGATTGGAATTTTATGCAAAATAAGAATTGTCTCCATTAATTTCAAGAAATAACAGTATTAATTGTTTAGAAACGGCATGCTTATGTCCTTTTAGAGTCGATGCACATCTACGTGCCAGGCTCGGGTCGTGCTAGCAGCGTGCTCGATTGAGAGTATTCGCATTAGACGCGCGAGCATGGTGCCAGACAAATGAAGAATACATAATAACGCAATGTGTAACTTCTTTCTTTTTCACTATTTTTTAATGGATCTTTTTCCAATGCAATCGTGAGCTTTTTCTGATTAAAATGAGATCAAACACGATATATGTAATTTCTGTAAGATTATATTGATTTTTATGAAAAATGTAAATATATTTTTCATATTAATATCAACTCAAATATTTTAGGAAACCAGTGAAACGTCATCCTAGACGAAATTTTTTTTTTTGTAGTTTATATACCTTCTGTATTGAAATGATTATCTGATTTATAAATTTGCAACAATGTAACGTGCGCCGTTTAATTATATAAAAATAAAACTGACCTTTTTTATATAAAAATAACCGAACTAAATTGAGTGGCCACTCTTCAAAATGCAGTATCTCTTTTTAAAACTGACTAAAGGACTAGAATTTTTCTAAATAACAGTAGGACTAGTGTACTAGACAATGACTATAATGCTTTTTTTAAATTTTGCTATTACTGGAAATGCCAACAAAAAATAAAAATCTCCTGCTTTTTAACTTTTTTATCCGAGCCTATAAATGCGTTTTGTAGATCTTATTATGTAGATCTTATCTCGTACTGAAAATTTCATCGAAGTCAGCTGACCTTGATTTTATGCATTTATGACAAAAATGTGTAGACGAAATAAGTGTATAATATAGTAGTCACAAATAACTTCCGTGTTCTTATCAGACATTTATATTTTGATTTTGCTCATTCATTTTTTGTTTTTATATTTTATTTACTTCGAACCCTTACCTATTTAACGATAGCAAAAACTCGTTTGTCCCAGTGACTCTCATAGTGGGTAGTTACGAACAATAGATTCTACCCAACCGCGTCGAAAGTCATTTATGGCTCGACCTGATATTATTTATAACTCGTTGAAATTATTCGAAACGGAATAAATAGTTCCCTCGCAACGGATGCACAACGTTCTTACTTTACATCAAGATCCGCAGTCCGATAATTACCGTGGATTCCCTGTTCTCGAAACAGAAATTCCAAACGCAGAAAAACCGTGGAAAAAGTTCGTATCGAAGATTCAATCGCGACTACTACCGCGAACGCGCGAAGCCGCTGGGTTTAATCGTCGCGCGTTTTACAATCCGCTAAATCGTCTTCCGCAACGATCTCTCGATCCCTTTTCCCGGCGCGCACGGTCTCGCCGCGGGATCGACTCCTCCGTTTCCTCCGGTTTCGCCGGATCTTCGCTTTATTCTTGTTCCTTAGCGGCGCGTAACGAGAGATCGTGTTTTCTTTCCGGTCGACGTGCCACGCCGCCCTGTTGCCCATAATTCACTCGCCGCGGAATGCAAACCGGCGGAGCCCCGTTTTCACGAAGCCCGTGTGCTGCCCGATGTCGCATCACCTGCTTCGAGGAAGCGGATAAAGGAATACTGGAAACGTTCCGGGACGGTGCGCCGGTCGGTTTCCTTCGGGCACAACACCGTTCGACGAGGGGACACCGTGCTGCTGCCTGGCTATATCCTATATCTACCTGATCGCGAGGCGTTGCTAAACACGATCGATCTACGATCCCCTGTCTAATGAATGGACCTGGCGAAACGCTGTTGCATGAGTTTCGCCGGAATTCGAAAGCACGGTCCCCCATTTCGCAATGTGTTGCTCGCTATTGAGAGCTACGGACACGGTTTTCTTGTTGGTCTCTTGGTCTCCAGATGTACTCCTGGCCAGCGAGATGGTTTAGCTTATCCGTCTGTTTCTCTTTTTGCTCCTTTTCTTGGATCACGTGTTGGTCTTGTGGATTTAAATCGTTTTTAGTCGTCTCGGTCTTGGTAGGACTATGTTAGTTCTCTTAGATAGATCTAGATCTAAGACCTTCTCTTAAATCTGCTCTCTAGTTCTCTTTTGGATCTAAATCATGTTAGACATTCGCTCTGGACAAGTCATCTTGGACAAATGATCTAGGGCAATCAATCCTTGAAGGAGTCTTCTGAAGCAGGCTTCCTCCTGGTAGCAAATTATTTTTGCTTGCATATCTACCTAGTCATGTATTTCTCTTATTAGTCCTTTGAATCTAAATCGTCCTGGAAAGTTCTTTTTAAACAATCAAAATTGTTAACGAAGTCTTCAAGTCACCTTTTAGTCTAGGTACCCTTCCGAATAACCAGCTGGTTCATCTCACGTTACTCATTCTTTTTGGTCTTTTGGTTGTGTAGATAGAGCTACATCGTCTGAAACAACTCATCTTAAACGATCGAGATCGTTGAAGAAAATGTATAAATGTATATCGAGGTGCCAGGTATCTGCAAAAGGCTTTAACCAAACAAGATAAAAGTGTCTGCGAAGTGCAGAACAATGTATGCCATTCTGATCATCACAATCATCGTTGAATTCGTGATGGCGATACGGTATCGATATTGTTGGCGTAGCACCACCCTGTTGCAGTACATTCTCTCTAACTTTCCTTCAGCTTGGGAACAAGAAGGAAGTTATTAAAATGAGGTGCAAGGCTCGAATGATCGTATCTGCTCTTCCCTAATTATTCATTTTTGTTTACAAGCTGGAGGAAAGTTAGAGGGAGAATTTACTGTATATCGATACTAAATATCGCGATACACCGCGGACGTATCGCCGTATCGCTGCTTCGAATCGAGAGAATAGATATCGAGGGCTCATTGTTTCAGTGGCCCGGTAGAAACGTCTTCCAGGACACCGCGGCATAGTCTGCGACTGTTCGTCGTCCTGGGAACTCGAAATACTTTCTTCGTGTCTCTTTGTTCGTTAAAAAACGTTGATGATCGCGATATCGCGAGGCAGAGAGAGAAAGCGAGGGAGAGAGATAGAGGGAGAGAGAGAAAGCAATAAAGAGAGGGAGAGAGAGAAAGCAAGAGAGGGAGAGAGAGAGAAAGCAATAGAGAGAGGGAGAGAGAGAGAGAAAGCAATAGAGAGAGGGAGAGAGAGAGAAAGCAAGAGAGGGAGAGAGAGAGAAAGCAAGAGAGGGAGAGAGATAAAGCAAGAGAGGGAGAGAGAGAAAGCAAGAGAGGGAGAGAGAGAAAGCAAGAGAGGGAGAGAGAGAGAAAGCAAGAGAGGGAGAGAGAGAGAGAAAGCAATAGAGAGAGGGAGAGAGAGAGAGAAAGCAATAGAGAAAGGGAGAGAGAGAGAAAGCAATAGAGAGAGGGAGAGAGAGAGAAAGCAAGAGAGGGAGAGAGAGAGAAAGCAAGAGAGGGAGAGAGAGAGAAAGCAAGAGAGGGAGAGAGAGAAAGTAAGAGAGGGAGAGAGAGAGAAAGCAAGAGAGGGAGAGAGAGAAAGTAAGAGAGGGAGAGAGAGAGAAAGCAAGAGAGGGAGAGAGAGAGAAAGCAATAGAGAGAGAGAGAGAGAGAGAGAGAGAGAGAGAGAGAGAGGGCGAGAAGATCGTGGCAACGATGGAAAGTTCCCGATGTCTGCAGAGTTTCACAGCGATCGGCTCCGGTCCGAGATCCCCGTTTCCGTGCCGCGAGTTTCCGCAGCGGATTCTCTCTCGTTTGCATTTCGAAAGAGGACCCGAATGGCCGGCGCGGCTCGTCGGTTCGACGAATGGGCCGGCGGCTGATCTCTCGGCGCTCGTCCCAAATTGAATCAATTGCCACTTATGAAATAACCCTCCCGGCCGAAGTTACATAAACGGGCGACACACAAGCTGCTCGGCGAGCAGCTAACTTACCTAGTCGACTTTGCTCGCACGTTTTCTTCGCGTTTCATGATTGTCCTCAATTGTACGCGATCGTGTGCACCGTGCGGGCCAGAGCCGGAGACACAAGAGCGTTGCTGCGCGGCTGCCGGTCGGAGGCAGCCGTTCCTCTCGCAAGAGAAGGAACGCATGAAACGGCATTTTCTATGGGTTACGTAATGGGGAGCTTGACATTTATTTACCTTTCCCTGCCGCGGTTTACCTGTAATTGCGGCCGGCTGTACGGTACACAACCCTCAAACTGGCCGGCCAGCTCGGCAATCTTACATTGATAACATTCCAGAAGCGGCCATTAAGTTGCGTCAGCCGTCCGTGCACGCGGATCCTGGGAAATGGCCGGGAAACGGCCGCTTAACGAGAGAGAACGCTCGTCCCGGGAAAACGCGACGGTACGGGGATACCGGACGAGCCCGGACGGAGCTCTGCTTTCTTCTTGACACGGTGCAAGAACCATCCAAATAAATAGAACCCGATAGAAAGTCCTATCCCATAAGAGCACTTGACATAAGAAAAGAAAATCCATGCAGATGATTAATTGAACATTCGAGTCATAATGTGGTATAGTTTGCTTTTTATTTTCAGTCATCATTAACACCAGAACTATCATTGCAGTCAACATATGCAATTTATTATGTTTCCTTTCCTTCTGTTTTACGATAATAATAATAATAATAATAATAATAATAATAATAATAATATTTATTCGATCATTATGACTGTATGTTAAAAGAGCTACCTGATCGTGCCGTGCACGGCACCCCATCCTCCACCCCCACCTCCAGCCGCGCGGTGCCTTGCGTCGTAATCCAGCGCGTTTTTCTGGCCTTTCATTAGCAACTTTAACATTAATTATCTCAAAAACTATAAGCCGTCTGTCCCCAAAACCGCATATCATTGGACTTAGCTTTCCAAGCTCTATCACTGTGACAAATCTCGAATTTCAAAAAGTGAGCGTACTACAAAAATTAAGTGCACTAAACGTGCATGCATCGGGTATATTCTGGTTGAAAATAAAAATATTAAATGACATATAGGTCAAGAAAAATGAATACCATCAAAACGAACCTTTACACAAATTTCGACGGTGTTCATTTTTGTTGACCCACATGCCATTTAATATTTTTTTTTCCGCTAGGGTGGTTCACGAACAATCGAAAATTAATCGAAAAATTGAGCCAACAGAATGGGCTACTGCCAAGTCACGCGAATGAAATTACTTTTCATCGTAACAAAATTATTGAAAGGCTCCTTCTGAGCCCGTTGTTGTTGGAAATAATGAAACATTTAAAAAAAATGCTGGATTTACTCTTTTTAATATAGGTGAAAACAGTGAAACATTAAACGGTTTTTTTTATGGCAATCTTGAAAAGAAACCAACAGATGGCCTATTTTATGTGTATATGTATTATAACGACAGATCGGCTCAATAACGATCATTCCCAATCGTCTGCTCGAGACAGACGTCGCTCGCCGAGGAAACGAGCCCGTAAATAAATTTCCACGGGCGGTGATCGTCGAAGCCGTCCTTTGTCGCTCGAGCGGCTAATTTTCGTTAATTGTTCGATTTAACGCTCGGGGCACGTGAGTGCGTTCAAGTGCAGGTTCGCCGATGAATCACAATGACACTGCCTCTTTCTTTAAATACAGACCATTCGGTGGACTCCCGACGCGGAGGATATTAAAGAGGATCGTTTAATGGCACTCCAGAACGTCGGCATGTATTTAATTAACATTTGTAATGCGGATATTTAACGGTGACTCACCGGCGAGCTGCCGGGTCCGAGTGTGTCCGGCACGCCACCGTTGCATCAGCTATATAAACAAATTTTTAAACGCCTGATTCATTGCTGACCGATAGGCAGCGCCGGATTACGCAATTATCGATGATTTGCATACGCGAAAAAAATGTAGAACGAGGAAAAACGCTAGAAAAAGATCGCGTTGTTTGTGGAAAAGGCGAGGCGCTTTCAACGACGACAGGAAAGGGTGAAATCGTGACTTCTCGATGAGGAAAATCATTCGAATTTTTTAACATTTCTTACATTTTGCATTGCTGTCCGCCGGCGGATGCTGGTTACGGGTTCCGAGAAAACGCGACGAGCTTCTCTATAATTCTATTCAGCTGGGATTAGTGTGGATTAGTCAGCGGAGTATGCAGAATCGGAGTTTTTCTTTAACTGTTTGTTACTTGACAGAGTCGGCCATTATTCGAATGAAATTTGATCCGAACAACAGTGCAAATAAATTTTTTCGAATAAAACATTAATCGAATATATGCTCCAAATATAATTCTATTCGAAATGTTGTTCGAATAAGTTCTTCGAATGAAATGTTATTCGACTGATGTTACAAATAAAATTTGATTCGAGAAATATTTCGAATTCAATTCATCGAATAAAATTTTATTTGAAAAATATTTCGTTTAAACTTTTATTTGGGAAATATTTCAAATAAATTCTTCGTAAAGAATTTGATTCGAGAAATATTTCGAATAAATGCTTCCAGCAAAATTTGATTCGAGAAATATTTCGAACAAATTCGTACAATAAAGTTTCATTCATTATTCGAATAAAATACGCCGACAAGATAGATGTATCACATGAACATCTGTCCCATTTTCGAGTTTCTTTAATCCGAGAAATTTTTCTGCAACGGCATTATCATCTTCCGGTCGATACGCTATTATTTCCGAAAGATATGCTTGCCACGCGATGCGTTAGCTTAAGCGCAACCTAATACATTTCCCTATGCAACGCCGCGAGGGTTCCGCGCGCAATTAATGCCGAATCGCGCGGAGTTAACTGCCGGACAGGAATGCACGATCGACGAAACGGCCGTAAAAAAGAATCCGGAGAACTTCCATCGGAGACAGAAATACACGGTCGTTACATATTACCGATGAGTATATTGCATTTTGCACATCCGCGTAAGCCGCCGGATCGAATCCGCTGTCGCGGCTTATTATACACAATGATGCGCTGTGGAAGCCAATTAAAGTCGATCTGGCAGCTCCCTCGTCGCAGTTAATGACGACTTTATTTGTCGAGCAATGTACAACTTCGCAGAAACCCGCCAATCATTGGGAGCCCCGTCATTATTGAAATTGTTTCTAATTTCTGTTCTCCCGAGACTCATGAGAAAAATTGAAGAATGATGTCTGGTTGCGTTTCTGACGACGAGGCTGTTACCTAAATATCCGGCCTAATATTACTTCTAGATAATATTATTTATTTTTCATTTATCCTCTTTAATATTATTTATTTTTCATTTATTCTCTTTAATATTATTTATTTTTCATTTATCCTCTTTAATATTATTTATTTTTCATTTATTCTCTTTAATATTACTCATTTTTCATTTATTCTCATTAATATTACTTATTTTTCATTTACTCTCTTCAATATTATTTATCTTTTATTTATTTATTCGGCTTTGGTTGACATCCAGTTTACGTACTTTTCCTTACGTAACTAATGAAAGACAAACAAGTTATAAACTATAATCGTTTGCATCAACTAATTACTATATAAGGCCTTACAATCAGTTTACTGGAATTGGACTATTATTGCACTTTTTCTTTGGTACAGATTTCTTAAATAATTATTATTTATGGTGAAAATAAATAGATCTACTAGGAAACCGTAAACATGTCACTTCCGAGCTTGTTAGAGAAAAATTTAGACAATGCATTTCGCAGATCTTGGCAACTTACAACTTACACACACAATATTATATATTATTGTAAGTTATTATAACTAGACCGTGGTTTTTATGCATTTATGAGAAAAATGAACAGGTGAAACGCAGAGAAACGAAAACTGTTGAAGATTTTAAGAATATTGTTCTATTATTTTTTTTAGTAGAATAATATTCAATACAATATAATACAATACAACATAATCAATATAACATAGTTATTCAGCTTCCGTGTATTGTAATCGAGGCAGACAATTTTTATGTTCCACAAAGATTCGCAGTCTGCTCATAACAATTTCAAAATGGTCGACAAATTATTATAATATAATCATAATTATTATTATATTATTATCGTTTATTAATCTACTTATCATTCCAACCGATTGGAGTCTTCGCGAAATTTCTTCTGCTCGTTATTTAGCAAATTCTGTAATATTAAAAAAGAAAACAGTCAAATGATTTGATCCAATTATGAGCGAGTTCTTCCTGTTCAAAAGGTGTTCTAATATTCAATAGAGTAATCGGAGGTCGGGAGATCGAACAAAACACGAACTACAACGATGTCGCGACGGAAAAACGCTTGCAAAATTTCGCGACATCCGGCCGTAGGAGTTTATCTTTGTCGAGATTCGACGATAACGACTAATAGGACAAGCATGCAAAACTATTTCCTTCGAACGGTGACTGGTGGAGTGCACTTTGGAGTCGCCGATAACCTCCGAACGCTGGTCTACGGCTGTCGGACGTGGTACGATGCACGCTGTAACGTGTGATTTATGCTGTTTCACGGATTCACAAAATAATAGAATATTCATGGGTATTTTTTCCCGGTCGCGCGTGGCCGTGATCGCCGTGCCAAGGGGTTAAGAGTCAAACGGGCCGCGCGTTGCCAGCGCTGTCTTTCGTTTCTTTCAATTGTCTGCGGCACCCCATCCGGTACGAATCTTAATCGTAACCGGTGATTCAGTCGGATGAAGCTCGTTCGTCCCGCTAGACTGATTTTTATTGCCCGATCCGCGTCCGCGTTTTTCGACCGGCACAACAAACGCCGCCCGGCCACTTTCGATTCGGATCGCGCGGAATATTCTCGCCGGCCGGTTTCCGCGTCCGCGAGCCGTGCGTGGCACGAATCATTGACCCTTGATCGCTCTAATCGGCCAGACGCGCTATCATTTTTCTAATTAAACTGGATGGCCAACCGAGAAAACAATTTTCTGTTTACTACATCGTATTTCGTATCGCAATTTCTAATGCAACGACTGCGGACGGAACAATTCCCGCGGATAGACAAGATCGGAGCAATTTATTTCGCCTAGCGGAATCAAGAAGCTCGAATTTGCGGTGTCGGCTCGATCGATCTCTTTGTTCGAATGGTTGCGAGCCGAAATGCGAGGGATTAGTGAGTTCACGAAATTGAAGACTGTTGTTCGGCAGTCGCTCGAGACAACAAGCCCGACGATTTTATTATCCAAGGGTGGAAAATCGCTGTTCTAATTCAATACTGAGGTATTTTAAAGAAAATGCGATTTGGAGATGTTTTACTATTTCATACAAAATGATATTACGTGGATAATGCAACACTGACATGTTTTTAAATGTCTAAGGGGTATTTCGCTCGTTTCATTAATAAATAATAAATGACACTGAACCTACCACCGTCGGTTAAATAACCGGTTTCACATTTTTCATTTCATAATTATCGAAGCCATAAAGTTGTTCCCATTAAAAATTGTTGAATATATTTCTTTATCCGGGCGCACAAAAATTGTGAAAAATTTCAATAAATTCTATCTTGCTATTCTTACGAGGCAATTCTCTTGTTAGCCGCTTGTAGACCTTTTAAACCTTTTCTAAAAAGTTCTGATAGTTGAAATCGTTCTATCAAAAGATGGAGCAAATAATAATTGTAAAAATACCATGGCTCCGGAATCGTATTCCTAAACGAGGATGCTCAAGCAAAAGGTTTTCCGTTCTTCAATGAACGTCGAACCGATATCGTGCCGATCTAAATCGAAACCTAATCGAAAAGATACCGAGTCCCATGAACGACGGAACCGTTCGATAAGCCATGTAAATAAGTGAACTCGATTTGGGAGCACGTACGCCGGGAGATGTTTTCCTCGAGGAGGATCGCGCGCGTTCGCCATTTTCTGCGCAGCGGAATCGAGATATCGCGGGATCGCGATTCCATCGATAGCGAAAATAAATCGTCACGCGTTTAAATAATAAATGCCCGACGTTAGGCCGGCTCCGCGAAGCTGCCGTTTCACGCGTAAACCGCCGCGTCTCACACTCGCGGGATTATTTTCGAAATTCCTGCAGGGAGAAAACAATCGGAGCACCGTGACGTTCGACAATACGCAGAAATGAAGTACGCATTTTTATTAACGTTGTTATTATTTTCACCTCCCTATCGCGTATTTAATTTATTGGAATACTTAAATTGTAGTGTGAGCAGCGTGAGGTTGATATTCCAATTTTTATTTCATTGTTATCTCCGATTTTCTCGTTGAAATAGTTAGACTGTGGATTTTTGTGCAATCATTGCGTTAAAAATGATTTGAAATTGATATTTCAATTTTTACTTCATTGTTATCTTCGATTTTAATGGAAGTAACAGTAACTTTCTTATCAAATTCGTTTGTATTCGCAAGACTATTAAAAGATCTTAGAACAAAACATTGTTAAAAATGATTAAAAACTGTTAAAAGATTTTAGAGCTGAAGACTATTACGAACTATTAAAAATTGCTAATACATTTTAGAGCTAAAGACTATTAAAAACTAGTAGAAGATCTTAGAGCTGAAGACTTTTACAAGCTGTTAGAAACTGCTAAAAAAGTTTTGAGCTAAAGACTATTAGAAACTATTAAAAGATCTTAGGGCTAAAGACTATTACGAACTACTAGAAACTGCTAAAACATTTTAAAGCTAAAGGCTATTAAAAACTATTAAAAGATCTTAGAGCTGAAGACTATTACAAGCTGTTAAAAACTGCTAAAAAATTTTGAAGCTAAAGACTATTAAAAACTATTAAAAGATCTTAGAGCTAAAGACTATTACGAACTATTAAAAATTGCTAATACATTTTAGAGCTAAAGACTATTAAAAACTATTAAAAGATCTTAGAGCTGAAGACTATTACAAGCTGTTAAAAACTGCTAAAAAGTTTTGAAGCTAAAGACTATTAAAAACTATTAAAAGATCTTAGAGCTAAAGACTATTACGAACTACTAGAAACTGTTAATACATTTTAGAGCTAAAGACTATTAAAAACTATTAAAAGATCTTAGAACTAAAGATTATTGCAAGCTGTTAGAAACTGCTAACAAATTTTGGAGATAAAGACTATTACAAGATCTTAGAGCTAAAGACTATTACGAACTACTAGAAACTGCTAAAACATTTTAAAGCTAAAGACTATTAAAAACTATTAAAAGATCTTAGAACTAAAGATTATTGCAAGCTGTTAGAAACTGCTAACAAATTTTGGAGATGAAGACTATTAAAAACTATTAAAAGATCTTAGAGCTAAAGACTATTACGAACTATTAGAAACTACTAACAAATTTTAGAGCTAAAGACTATTAAAAGACTCCTTTTCTTCGTAAAAATGTGCATACCGATGATCTTTCGCAGTCACCTAGCAGACGATCGCTTTGTTTCCCGGCATCTCGAGACGAACGAAGTCCTTCGTACCGGGATTTTCGTAACACAGCGTTTCATCGGAAGAGTACAGCGGTCGGCATAATTTTCCGAGAATCATGGAAGCACCACGTGTCCGCGCAAGAAGCGTTATTTATTTTTTTTTCTTTTTGAAATTGCGAGTCCCCGGCTCGCTTATTGTTCGATTTCCGCCAGCCGACTTCCACAATTTTTATATAACCGGCCACCGACCACTATCTAGCCAGGAAATGTAGTTCGTCGACAAGCGAATCTGCTTATTCACCAAGTCAACAAAAAAACTGTATGAGCAGATCGCTATTGTTGATTGACAGAGGCGACGTGTAATTGCGGCGTACGCGAGTTGTCCGTGCGGATTTCTCGGGATTACGTGATCCGTTCGAATTCTCCCGCCTTTTCCGTCATTGTTTCACGCGAAATTTAATTACCACCACGCCGCAAAGTCCTCGGCTGCGCGCTTCTGCAATGGAAAACCAAATTTCCGTTCTTTGCCGGTCCGGGACTTTAATGGAATATGCAATCCGCGACTGTTACACTATTTTCTCTCGGAGCTGTGCTATCCAGAAGTCTGATTAACGTCTAAAAAGTTTCTTCATAGATACTAATGCTTGAATCATTCGTTTCCGCCATTCGTTGTTCGTGCTCTGTGACAAAATTGGTCGAAAATTTGATTCGCATGACGGATAAGAGACTAGCGAATAAAATTATATTCGACGCTATATATTATTAGTAATATATTAATATCATTATAATAATATTATAAAAATATATTTTGGAAAATATTAATAATATATTTTATATATTAATAATATATTTTGGAAAATATTTTAGCAAATATTTTACATTGTTAACAAAGTATCTTATATATTATTAATAATAATATATTATATATTATCAATAAAGTATTTTAGAAAATATTTTGTATAATTAATAAAGTTTTTAAGAAAGTGCTTTATATTATTAATGAAGTATTTCAAAAAGTATTTTATATTAATGAGGCATTTTAGAAAGTATTTTATATTATTAATCCTTTGCAGTCGGAACCTTTTCAATTCGAAATCCGATATAGTTTCTCTGACCTACAATGTTTCCATTTCATATAACCTGGTTCGTTTTATACGTATGAAAATGAATTTTGTGACCGATACGTGATATAAACATTTTTTTATGGTCTCTTAAAGTGACCACTCGACTGCGATTTCATCGCTAAGTATATTAAAATTTTATCCATCGCTTTCTAACGCCATTCGATCAAGTTTCGAATCACTATACTCGCTCGAGAGTATGATTTTGATGGTTCAACGATCCGCGGAAAGAGTTCCGGCAAGTGTAACGCGGAACGCCGGAAATTCTTTAAACATCACATTTAATTTCATGTGTAAATTTGCTCGACTTGACAAACATGGGAAGCTCCGGCTGCAGGTTCGCAAACTAGGTACGATGTTTCCACGGCGAAATTTTCCGCACGGAGCTCCAGCCGGCCGAAAATTAGCGCACGATTCGATCGCGGTGTTTCTTACTCGCTGCTTCAACTCGCGTTAGTCATCGAAAATACTGCGACGTATTCTCCAAGGTGCATCGTCGATGTTTTACTACCAGTTTAAGCGTGGAATTAGCTGAGAGGCGATCGGCTGCTGAGTTTTTCTTTAATTTCATAAAAATTGTCTGCACTGACTTCAAAATACTAGAGCCACATAGGTATTTATTTCGTTTCATAATGATTTCAATTAGTTGAAAATAATGCGAGTACAGTATTTTGTAAATTCAGTTCCGTATTTGACCAAATGATTTTTCTCATAAAATCCGCAGTCTAATCGTCACTATTCCTGCAAACGCAAATTCATCTCATTCCTATTTCCACATTTCCGCCAAAAAACGTGAGCAATCTTCATTGATCCAATTTGCACGATACTCTGAACGTTTATTTCCACTTTCAACAAATAGTACTGTAAATTTTTCAACGCCCGGGCTAAAAGTCCCACGAACAGCTCCTTCAGAATCATCGCTGTACTTATAGTAGCAAATTCACCTCGACTCCGTTTTCACATTTTCGCTATAAAACATGGATTATCACCGCAGCTCCAATTCAAAATGTTCATTCTACTTCAAAAAACAGAGGCCACTCGAACGGACGCTAAAAGATCATACTACCTCGCCGCCGATTTAGAAAGCATCCGACAAGATCCCGCTAATTCCATCGTTTCCCTTCCCATACCTGCCCCGAGGAGGCCAAAATCTCGCCGCGGCCGAGCGATCTCAGCAGGATCTGTTCTCGGAAAGTATTCCAGCGCTGGATACAGAACGACCAGTATACTAATTTCTTGAACTCGTGCTTGTTAGGGGTTTCAAGAAGGGAAGAAAAGGGTAGAGAGGTACCTGGCGCTGGGACGTCGAGTAGTAATAGAGGGCGAGGGGTGCTGGAGAAGGATAGAAACCGGGAAATGGAGAGGGAGAGAAAAAGAGAGCGGGAGAGAGCGAGAGAGTGAGAGAGAGAGAGAAAGAAAGAGAGAGGGCAACGTTACGGAGGGAGATCGCGAAGGGATGTGGGAAGGGGTGGTTTGAGAGGGTAGGAGGCTGCGCGAGGAAGGGGATGGAAGCGCGATAGGGGCGCAGGAACGACGGTGGAAGGGTGAAAAAGCAAGATAATGGTGAGATCGGGGGTAGGGGATGCTGATGGGGGACGCGACCGGTGGGAAATGGGGATGATGGTGGTGGCTAGGGGGTGGAAAGGGGAAAGCCAGGCTTGGCTCGTCGCTCTTTGGATCCTCGGGGGTAGGGTTGGGTTGCATCGTCGCCGTCGTCGTCGTCGTCGTCGTCGTCGTAGTCGTCGGGGGTTGGTCGGTCGCCGGGTTCTCTCTCGGTGGTGGTTGTGTAGTAACTGTAGGTGTGTTGGGGTCGCGAATCTCTCCTCGACCATTCCACCCCGACGATCCATCGAAATAGAACGCGGATATCGTTCCCGACTCGCAGTTCGAGGAATTAACGGGGAAAGTAACCCCGGGGCCTCTGCTTTGCTCTGCTTGACTCGCTCGCTCGCTCCTGGAGACTAAACGCGCGGAGACTTTCGAGTTTCCCCTCCTCGATACGCGACGGGACCGCGAACAAATACTCGTTTTCCCATCGGGGAAGTCCGGCTGCGGCCTGGCCCGGCACACTCGGCGAATATTTCATGCGAGGATATTTCCAGGCTTCTGTTTTTTTAAACGATTCGAGGAACCGTCTCCGCGGCCGCGCGCGCACTCCTTCGGCTCTCTACCTTGTCGTTGCGGTCAGGGGTTACGAAATCGGTTCTCGGATCGACTCTGAATCACAGCGCGCAAAGATCGGGTTAACTTGAAAATCGAATCTTGAAACGTCGATTCTTTGAACAACGGTTTTGTTTATCTTCGTTTTTATTTGTTCGTGCAACATGTATACGGAGAAAAACGTACTTTTTTACTTATTCGTTCATGCATGAAGGAAATCCTTTGTCACAGAAGGAGAAATGTAAAGAAAGAGGTTTTATAGAGAGTTTTACCGGACCGGAAGTAGCTAATTAGACTGCGGATTTTATGGGTTTATGACGAAAGTTAGAAGGTGCAATTGAAAACGGTGAAAGATATGAGATGATTAAGAAATGTTAATACACCAGTTTCGACCAATTAAAGTTATGAAAGAAAGAATGGAAAGTCTATCTGGCTCCGATCTCTTGCGATTGGTGCAAGAAATTTTTATTTTACACTTTCTAATATGTTGACTGAATTGTTCATTTTATTATTTATTTTATTTTATTCGTCTCATGACAATATCACTTTTCCGTACAAAAAAATGTGGGATATTTTGACCCAGGGTCACAGCGGAGGGTTGAAAAAAAACCAATTGAAATATTATTTATTTCTGTATGCGTACTTTTGACACACACTATATAAATACTAATTACGGTACCTAATGATGAGACACCGCATATAAATTTTGAAATTAATTTTGTATATTTATTTATTTAGAACCTGAGAAAAGGACGAATTAACAATAATTGAAGTGTTCAATAATCATTATTTATTAATCAAACATTTAAAAGCATGAATCTTGGAAGAGTAAATGTTAATAAATGGCCTGATGACGTACGCCCTATTTTACAATAGTATTACATTATTAGTTAATACTAATAGTTATTACTAGTTATTAGTTAACACTAATATAACAATAATATACGTACTAAAAGAATCGATTCGTTTCAAAATCGAATCTTTACTTTCCATTCCAGCCAATTACAATTTTTGGAAAAATTTTTACAGACATTACCTAGTAAACTAGTCTCTCTAAGATCTCGTCGAAGTACAAATCATTTCGTCTACTTTTCAGAAAGTTGATCTGTTTTAAAACATATCCGAACATTAACGCGAATACGTCCATTATCTCCTGTCATCGTTCGCTTTCAGCACCGATTCAAAATCCAAGCTCACAAAATGAACCCCCAACAATCAAACAAACCCCCCCAAACTACCCTAACTCGACCAAAATTCTCTCGCAAACTGCGACACATTATCATATCCAGCCTCTCACGCTCCACTCTCAGCATGCACCAATCAAAACTCTAAGCACCCTCCCGAACCGTATCTTCCTCCTCAAAAAATAAAAAAAAAGAAAACAGCTTGTCACCAGAGATTTTCCTAAAACTAAAAAGAACACCGACCAATTATCCAAATTCTCATCGCACCCCCGCAGTTCCTCTTCCCGAGGACTCCGTTTCCCGAAAATCCTTTCTCCAAACGGAGAAACAATTATCGGAGCATTTGCTGGTCGTCGAGCCGCCCGTTTAAATTCGAGGAGGGTGGAGGTGTGCTGGAGAGGAGGAATTAAGAAGAAGAAGAAGAAGAAGAAAGCTGCGTGGCCGTCGTCGTCGTCGGGGGTGGTGCGGGAGTCGTTTCGATCGCGGCGGCGCCTTTGGTCTCGGGGAGGGAACGGTCTCTCAGCGAAAGAGTTGGATTTCGGTGGATATCGAGCCCGTGCCCCAGTCTTGTTCCCCACAGCGACAGCTCGATCGATATATGGCGACGTTGCTGAGCGTGAACCCTGGAGCGCTCGCACGCGCGTCGCTCGTCGCCGGCCGAGGAACTTTAGTCCGGGGCGCGGCTGGTCTCCCCGTGGATCGGCCTGACCCGGCTCGGTCAATAGTTGTGCGGCGCCAATTATGCACAGCAGTTTCCAAGCCCTTTATATCCCAGAAACGTTTGCCGGTCGACCTTGTATTTATTTACGTATCGAAATATATCGCGGGCAGCCGCCGACGCCGCCAGCCTCTCCTGCTCTCCTCTCTTTCTCTCGCGCTCTCCTCTCTTTCTCTCGCGCTCTTCTCTCTTTCTCTCCCGCGCTCTCTCTCTCTCTCTCTCTCTCTCTCTCTCTCGCTCTCTCTCGCTCTCTCTCGCTGCGAGAGTCGCGTTGCTCTCTACGGCTCGGGATTCCGGTTTTGTATGTGTATGCGCCGGTCGAGGAGAGCGCTCGAAGTCGAGTACTGGTACTCGAGATTGCGTGAATTTTCCGCCGCCGCCAGCTTGATGAAACAAAAATAGACGGTGCACGCTTGATTTTTCCACCGAGCCGGCTACGATACGTGACGCGCTTATACGGTAATCCTGCGGCTGCTGAGAGAAAGAAAGAGAGAGAGAGAGAGGGAGAGAAGACCCTCTTTTCTACTCCTCTTCCTCCTCCTGCTCCTCCGCCCTTTCTCTTTCCTGCCCTCCCTTCCGGCGTCCCCCAGTTCTCGCATTATTTCGATTATATGCAGGGCGCGGTGAAATTCGTGGCACCCGCGCCACCCGGTGATTCATCGCGCGAAACGAAAGCCAACTTTTGCCGAATACATTTTTTCGTATTCTCGCGCCACGCATCGTTCATCATCGCGACGCGGTGCACACTCCGCGGCCGGTGAACGGGGGGTGCACCTTTTGCGCCCCGCGACCAATCAGCTGCGGCCGAGGTAAGTGCTTCTCGAGGATTACTCTGTCACTTTACCGACAATTATTCCACTGGCAATCATTTCACCGGCTATTGATGAATGGGTTAGAATCACGGTGATGCGAGGCCCATTTTTGAAAATATCGACTTGCGTCTTAAAATGCGATCTGTACTTGCTAGAATGTTAAAATGAAAAATTAACTCAAAATTAACTCTAAATGAACTCAAACTTAACTCTAAATCAACTCAACTAACTTAGACTTACTTAATTAATTAATTAACCCAACTAAGTCAAAGTTAACGTAATTAACTTAATTTTTAATTGAACCCCTTAACGCGCAGAAACGTATTAACACGGGCGTGCAAAACCGGCCAAAATGTGCAGACCCGTATATATACGGTCGGCGTCGCAACTTATGTCGCTTAAATGTTCAGATTCGAATATATCCGGGCAGTAAAAATAACTTAATAAAAACCAAGGAAAACATTCAATTTATTGATATTCATCGTGTAATTCTGTATTGTAAGCTGTAAAGTTTGTTTATTTGGGATTATAAAATATGGCCTTTTAGGGTGACACTTATAAGCATCTCTGACCTGGTAATTGTTTCTATCTATCTATATCCATTATTGCGTATCTAATTAGCGTTGGCACTTTTGTGAGTTTTGTTATGACTAATTTATTTATTACTCTCCAGTTATCTCCGATCTCTTTCTATTTTTTGCTTATTCAGGAATAAAATATGCACTTTTAGGATGGAAGTAAAGTAGACGTTATCAAAGTGAATTTCTTCAAAGACAATTGTTTTTTATTTTTTACAAATATTATTAGTGTCAACATATAAAAACGTTTTTGTTTTATGGTGTATTTTTATAGAGAGTAAATTGGATTTTTAGTGTATAAAAGGTATGTTTTCTAATGTTGAAATAAGGAATGTTGGGCTATGTGCTGCACCTTGTTTTGAAATTTACCATACAAAAGAAAATTTTGAATGGTTTTAGTTTATTATATATTTTTCAGCTAATAAATATTATTATTATATTATTACAAATTTAGGTAAAATTAAATATTTTTCAGTTTTTTTTTTCGTCTCCTCCTTCCCCTTCAAAATAGTAACTGGTAATTGAAAAACAGTACGATCTGCAATGCGATTCAATATTCACTATAATTATTTATCCACTATTTTTATTGAATTTTTAGTAATTTTTGCATTTTTTTTACATATTTATTGAAATTAAGGTCCAAATATGTATTTTCTTAGATAAAAAAAATTGATTTTTTTTGGTCGGTTTTTTTTTTTTAAATTGTGCATTAAGGGGTTAAGTTAACTTAATGAACTCGACTAAATTAAAGATAACTTAATCGACTTAACTTTATGTTTACTATAAATTAACCTAAGCAATTTATTTAAGTTATCGTAACGATAATAATGATAAATTTCATCAGTTTACAGTACACGTGTCAGTAATAATATATATATATATATTAATAAATTAATAACAATATATACAATATATGTATACAATAAACATTGTCCCTCTCAGCAAGGAAAATGCGCTTCAACTGTTTAAAAAAAAAGAAATGCGTCTTCAAGTAAGTGGAAGTAAATAAATGGAATTACATTTGGAACTCTATAAAGTACATAAGAATATTCTAGCTTTGCTCAACACATGCGGGACAGTTATTAATACCGTTCTAAAGATTTATTTTTATCTAAAAATCTCATAAAAAGTCTCAGTAAAATCTCATTTTACTTAAATATTTTCTACTTCAATAAATTATATTCAAAGTAAACCCTTTCATATCCGAAAAATCCTCTCTTTATATCCTTGTTACCAAAATCTTACTTTTAGTTTTGAAAATATCAGATATTTTCTAAAAGGTAAGTTTTCTCAAACCTCACTGATTTTCTCCCGCTGTGAGCCGCGCGGAATGTGTGAAAAAATAAAAGACACGCGATGTTCCAAATATTTCAAAAAATCTCCTGAAAAGTGGCGAATCAGTAGATAGGACGTTTTAACTAAGAACGACGAGTATAGCGTTGTTAGCGGTGCTGAGAATGGTCGGTCGGTGGAAACGAGGCTGCAGCTTGCCGAGGTGCGTACGAGAGGCGTTAGCCTAGAAAATGAGCGTCGTCGTCCGCGGTGGCCGCGGCATGGCGCAATAGATTTTTATTTATCGGCTCGGCACAGATGGCTCGCCCGTGAAGTTCGCAAGGGCAGGTATGGCCTTGTTAAAACGGATACCTGGTCGGCAACGCGAACGCGAACGCTCCAGTCGGTTAGACGTGTGCGGGGAACCGGCGAGAACGTATACAAGGCGCGTCCATAATCCACGACCCAGTTTCCCCGAGGAAACTATGTGGAAAACATTTTCCGAACGGGACGCGGACCGAGCAGAGCCGCCGTTTTGCCGCAGGACTGTACTGCGTGGGCGCATTACCGTGCCGCGCGCGGCCTGCACATTACGAGCGCCGGTACTCTCCGCGCAGAAAATACAAGCGAGCCGGACCGACGAGCCGTTCGATTCTATTATAGCTTAATCCCGCTAGCCGTCGTGACGCGACGATGCCGCCGCTGCTTCTCTAGCCCTTTCTATAGCCTTCCCTACCTGGCTGTCGACCGTCTCTATCGTCGCCGCCTATGGAAATCGCCTGAATTCGTCTAGAGCAAATTCATTAATTTCTTCGACGCTCGAGTGTCAAACCTTTGCGCTATAACAATGGGTTATTTGTTACTTCTAAAGGTTCCTTCAAGCGGTGACCAAATTTTGTGTAGTTTGTTTTCCAAGCTGATTTTATGCATTTTATGCATTATTTTCCAAGCGGATTTTATGCATTTATGACAAATATGAGCGAGTGAAATAAAAAGAAATATGTCAGAAATTAAAAAAGAACGCGTTATACTTCAAACCTCTTTAACCCTTTGCACTCGAGTGGCGATTCTGAGGCACCACTAAAATTGTTATATCACGTTCTAAGATCATTTTTATATTAGCGAAGTTTAGATTTTAAACATTATTGAAAGTGTGACCGTTGTATGAGTCACGAGACTCAATTATGTATGCGTAAAATGCACTTTTTTTCTTGTTAAATGAAAGTACTACAAGTCAGAAAAATGATTTTAGATTCACAGTTAAAATGGCTTCGAGTGCAAAGGGTTAAACTCCTTTAATTTTTTTCGCAATTGCGTTGATCAGCATTCTTCGTCTTTAATCATTTCTTTAATCGAACCAGACGATTTTTCTTTCTTGAATGTCTTCGTTTAACTTCATTCCTACAATTCGATAACTAAATAATTTCGTTTCGATTTAACCTTCAATTGATATGGCGTACGTCAATTTGACGTTTTATCAAACTGCGGATCGTCGTGCAGAATCAAAAAATGTTCTGCATCATGTCCAGGAAACATAAGCCAAATAGAAATTTCTTTCCTTCTTCAATCATTTTAATAAATTAAAAGGAATATATCGACGTTTTCCAATTCTTCCAATTCTTTAAAATGATTAAATTGATAAATTACAAGGAATATATCGACGTTTTTCAATTCTTTCAATTCTTTTCCTATCTCATATTTATTAAAATGATTAAATTGAGATATATTGATAAATAATAATTGATAAATTAAAAGGAATATATCGACGTTTTTCAATTCTTTCAATTCTTTTCCTATCTCATATTTATTAAAATGATTAAATTGATAAATAATAATTGATAAATTAAAAGGAATATATCGACGTTTTTCAATTCTTTCAGTTCTTTTCCTGTTTCATATTTATTAAAATGATTGAAGAAGGAAAGAAATTTCTATTTGGCTTATATTTCCTGGACGTGATGCAGAACATTTTTTGATTCTGCACGACGATCCTCAGTTTGATGAAACGTCAAACTGACATACGCCATATCAGTTGAAGGTTAAATCGAAACGAAATTTGATTATTTAGTTATCGAATTGTAGAAATGAAGTTAAACGAAGACATTCAAGAAAGAAAAGTCGTCTGGTTCGATTAAAGAAATTATTAAAGACGAAAAATGCTGATCAACGCAATTGCGAAAAAAATTAAAGGAGTTAAAGAGGTTTCGAGTATAACGCGTTCTTTTTTAATTTTTGACGTCTTTTTTTACTAAAAAGCTACGCAGCCTTTTGCATCGACATTTCTCGACTGTATTTTTTTCTCTTCCCACGTTATTTACAAATGTTTGGAAGCAATCGAAATTCGTGACGATATCAATCTCTGTATCAAAAGAGATGCCTCTCCGGGTGCCATTTTCCGGTTTCATTAATGACCGTGAAAAGTTGTAAACTTTCAACACTTTGATGTAGGGTAGTGTGGAAGCAGAAGTCAGCTATTGATTTTGTCTGAAGGTAATGTGCGAGCAGAGGTCAGCTATTGATTTTGTCAAAGGGTCGTATGTAAAAAGAAGCAATTGATTTTATCTAAATGTAACCTGTAAGCAGAAGCCAGCTATTGATTCAGTCTAAAGGTAGTATGCAGGCAGAAGTCGGCTATTAGTTTTGTCTATGGACGCAGAAGCAATTGATTTTGTCTGCATGTAACATGTATCAGAAGTCGGCGATTCATGCAATCTAAATGTAACATGTAAGAAGAAGTTAACAATCGATTCTGTCTGAATGTAACGTGTAAGCAGAAATCAGCGATTGATTTTGCCTAAAGCGAATATACAAACATGATTAATGTATATTATTTCATAACAATGACAAGATTGGATTTATTTAACACTATATTTACTAAAATCGTCAAAATGTCGGGTCACTAATTTTTTAATTTACGATTATTTATATCGTGAAGACACATTTATGAGTTATTTACTCAATTTATATGTTGCTTACGGCAAATGTTAAGATACCACTTGTTAAAAATCAGAATAAATGTCTTATTATTACTTTTATAAATTAATATAAAACAGCTGTTTCTTGTGCTCCGTAAATCTAGCGTTAAACTTCCTACGATTTTTATTAAAATATGTTCTTGAATGAAGAAGTTCGTGTAAAAATTTCTGACATTAAACATTTTTATAGTATCAGGAATTGTAAATGAAAAAAATCGGAAACCAGCTAATTGGAAGTTTCACTCTAATATTAAAACAATAATTTACACAAATTAACACGAATAATTGATTTCGTCCGAAGTTAACACGCAATTAGAAGGAATCATCGTTGTCCAAAAAAAAAACCGTAAACAAAAGTTAGCCACCCATATTGCCCTGCGTGCAATAGTCTCAGAAACCGCAAGATTCGAATCCATTTTCGAATGGACATACTGTTTCGAAAATGTGTTTGCCATTCTCGAGAACAATCGCACGATTTTTACAACTTTCGTCCTGCACAATAAAATGGAAAAATCCCCGAGCAATTACCGGCTTTCGCGTTTATTACGAGCAGTAAAAGCGGCAGACTTTCTCGTAGATCTGCACAAGTAGATGGAGTCCCGTGTTGTACGCGAAAAGGAGATACCTGCGAGAAGACCGTGGCTACGGGAGGATTATTAACCTTTTAGGTATGGCTGAATTCTGCGCGAGGCTATTTCTCTGGACGGCAGAGTCTGATGTGTACTGTACAGAGTCTGATACTGTATATACAGGGGGTGTCCCAAAAATGTCTCGCAATCCGAAAGTGGCGGGTTCCTCAGGCCATTCGAAGTAACTTTTTCCTTTATAAAAATGTTCTCCGAGGCACCGTTAACGAGTTATTAACGAAAAACAATGACCAATGAGAGGCGAGCTCAGCTGGCGCGAGGCGATTGAGCCAATGAACGGAACTGGGTTTCGTGCGCTGGTTAGCTGGGCCGCCTCGCGTTAGCCGTACTCGATTCTTATTGGTCACTGTTTTTCGTTAATAACTCGTTAACGGCGCCTCGGAGAAAATTTTTGTAAAGGAAGAAGTTGCTTCAAATGATCCGAGGAACCCGCCATTTCCGGATTGCGAGACATTTTTGGGACATCCTGCAGACTGTTGTAAATTGATGTGAAGACAAAAGAAGTGTGAAACAATGCATATGAAGACGATTATTTGATTCAAACGATGAGCGAGTGAGCTACTAGAGCAAGCCACTATAGTGGCGCGTCGTCCAGAGAGATGACATCTGCGAAAGCCACTATAGTGGCGTATGTCGTTCAGAAAGATGACATCCGCGAAAGCCACTATAGTGGCGCGTCGTGCCTAAAAGGTTAAGAAAGAAAATTCGGTTCCGAGCTTCGCGACCGGTTCCTCGGGTCCAACGTACAGCCCGGATTTTCTCCGTAACGCCCGCCGCGCGGAATTACGTGAATCGCGAACGGCCGTTAACGAATTTCATTCGAAATCATAAATTCCAGCGTTCATTGGTTCGTTATGAATGTGAAAATAATTTGTCGGGAGTACACTAGGGAATGAGTTACAGTCGGTCGTAAAAGTGCTTCCACATCACAATAAAAACGCCGTTTCCCGTTAAAGTAGACGCGCCATGTAATAACGCGGTCGTTTATTAACGCACGTGGCAATATTTTCCGCGGCGGGAATTTATTGTTCTACAAAAAGAAAAGAAAAAAAAGAAAAGGTCTTTCTTGTTCCAGGAAAGGGGTTAAACAGAAGATTTACGATACGTCTCCCGGGGTAATCAACAAACGAAAACCGGTGCGAATCCGACGAACGTAAATCTTTTTCCGAGATCTCGGAGATTTTATTTTTTGGCAGTTCTCTCTCACCGCGGACATTTTCGGTGGAACACGCGACGTTACCGGTTTTCGTTTTTTTTCTTTTTTTTTTTTTCGACGTTGCAACAATGCCGCGATTGCAACCCTCGTTCCCCGTGTGACGCTCGGGGGTGGAAAACAGCATCGACGCGTCTGGTGTCCGGCTCGCTCCCCGGCATTTCTATGGCGCGTCACGGGATCGGATAGCATTGTGCCGAACCGACAAATAGCCTTTCGACGAAAAATAATCGAAACGGAAAGGATTCACGCATCGCGACGTACCTATTGGCTTGTTTCGAGACCGGGGGGAGAAAAATGTATTCAGAACAGCCGACTGCGTCGCGTCCATTCATTCGTTGCGCGCCGATCGCGTCCCGCTTCGCTCGCTTTCGGACTCGGGCCTGTCGCGAGACCCGCGCAATACCGCGTTCCAAACACCTGCTGAAAATCCTGTAATAATTTAATTTCGAACAAGGATCACACACGATTTTGCGATCGATGAACCAAGAGCTAAAGACGAGCTGAAGTTCTTCGACGGATCTCCTTATGTCGTTCAGCATTTCAAGGAGTTGTTCTTGGAATAAATTTTGCAGGAATAGTTGCATTTATTTATTTATTTATTTATTTATTTATTCTGTCTCCTTATCGAAAGTACGAACTTGCATCAGTTTGTAATCCCCTGAGTATCATTTTCTTCAGAGCTGCAGTGACTAGAACTTTGTCGATTGTAATCATTGGATTTGGAAGGAATATTGGAAGGAATATCGCATAGTGAAACGATTATGGGTATTTGTTTACGTCGATATATTATTCTTAAGCTGTCAATATTAACGGAAGAGTGAAACTTCTAATTAGCTAGTTTTCAATTCTTCTCGTTTACGATTCTTGACACTGTAAAAATGCTTATTTTCAGGAATTTTTACACGAACTTCTTCATTCAAGAACGTATTGTGTGAAAAATCGTAGGAAGTTTAAATAAATAAACCAATCTTGACGTTGTTATGAAACAATATACGTCAATCATGTTCAGAGCTTGGTGGTTGTAATTTCCGGTACACATTCGATAAACAAATGAATAAAGTAACGCCTGCGAAAAACGGGGTGGAAGTTCCATGAAAATGATGCCCGGTCCCTTTGTCGGCCGTCATCGATTGCCGATCGGCGAGAGTCGGCCGGCGTCGATTTATAAATAAAATAGTCGGTCGTCGATATAAACTTGAACTAGGACATGGAAAATTATTATCGCGAAGCGGCGGCGGCGGCGACTGCCTGCGTCGTTTAGGCGCGCGAACTTTGTAATTTATGCCGTGGCCGGCGGTGACGAGTCAAAAGGCCGCTATTCAGAATAATGGTGACACGTCGATCAGCGGCTCGCGGCCTCGAGTCTATCATACGTCGTCGGCCACGAATAGTCTGCCGCGGATCGACCGTAAAATCGCTTACCTATACAAACAGACGACCTGCGTAACGCCGCTAATTAATGCCCGTTGTTTCTGCGAAGAAAACGGGCGACTGGTCGCGATAGAACGTCGCGGAATCGAAAACGAGTGCGCATTACGTAGGCCGCTACGCGGAGACGGATGTAGATCCGATCGATAGATCGGGGTTCGATGCAGGATCTCTCCCGGATCGATCGGGTTATTGATCCTGGTATCCGGTAGACGTATCGATATGGGTTCTATGTAAAAATTATAATAAAAGTGCATTATAAATAATTCAAAATATCTTCAAATGAAATATTCATAATATTCATAATATTCATTTCCAAAATGTGATATTCATAAATTAATTACTAATATTTAATATTCATAAATTAATTTCTAATATTTAGTATTCACAAATTAATTTCTAAAATTTGATATTCACAAATTAATCTGTAAAATATAATATTCGCAACTTAATTTCTAAAATTTGATATTCACAAATTAATCTCTAAAATATAATATTCACAACTTAATTTCTAAAATTTGATATTCACAAATTAATCTCTAAAATGTAATATTCACAACTTAATTTCTAAAATTTGATATTCACAAATTAATCTCTAAAATATAATATTCACAACTTAATTTCTAAAATTTGATATTCACAAATTAATCTCGAAAATATAATATTCACAACTTAATTTCTAAAATTTGATATTCACAAATTAATCTCGAAAATATAATATTCACAACTTAATTTCTAAAATTTGATATTCACAAATTAATCTCGAAAATATAATATTCACAACTTAATTTCTAAAATTTGATATTCACAAATTAATCTCTAAAATATAATATTCACAACTTAATTTCTAAAATTTGATATTCACAAATTAATCTCTAAAATATAATATTCACAACTTAATTTCTAAAATTTGATATTCACAAATTAATCTCTAAAATATAATATTCACAACTTAATTTCTAAAATTTGATATTCGCAAATTAATCTCTAAAATATAATATTCGCAACTTAATTTCTAAAATTTAATATTCACAAATTAATCTCTAAAATATAATATTCACAACTTAATTTCTAAAATTTGATATTCACAAATTAATCTCTAAAATATAATATTCACAACTTAATTTCTAAAATTTAATATTCACAAATTAATTTCTGAAGTTTAATATTCTTAAATTAATTTTTGAAGTTTAATATTAATATCTTGTTTTCCGTTCGATCCTTATGGATCTGCCGGACCAAATGAGAAATTCTCGTTGTTTATGGATCTTGTCGTCTCGTTCGATTCAACAAACTTAGAGGCAGGCCTGGGCGAGAATATTTCAACTACGAAATACAAATATTTGCAAATACTATACCTCTTAACTTCGTTCCATGCATTTCGCTCGAAATAGTAATTTATTTCTCTATTGAATAAAATAAAAACTAGATGAAATATTTCATTGATTTTAGAAATATGTAATGAGCATTTAAAGTACATATCTTACGATACGAACATGAAATACTCCATTAAAATAAATCGTTTCTTTATTCCGCGTGAAGTGAAACGCCTCGATATTATTTCCATGGAATTTCGTCGACTATGCCTTGACATTCTCTCGTGTTTGCATTTGAGATATGTACATTGTTCGAAGCAAACAGATGTTAAGCATTCCACTAACATTAATTAATTACGAGAAATATAAGAGAAACGTTATTTTTCAAAACGATGCGCGTTTGTACTTTCTCTGTACGTTTATTTTCTCCCGTAAATATTTAATCGCGAGAAATAAAATTTCAAATAATTAACAGAATTTTCGGCACAGGAGATACAATCTCGAATAATTGTTTCCAGCACATCGTAACGCTAAACCTACCGAACGGTAAAACTAAGTATACAATATGCTCCATAAAAGCGACAAAATACAATTATTTAAAAATTTGCACTGTTTTTACTATAGTAACGTAATGAAAATGTCTCATTACAACTTTTATAATATTAAGTCCAGAGTGAAAAATTTTCTTTTTTATTTAAGAAAATACTGTTTCAGTTCAGGAGCAACTCCTTGCGGCGATCATCGTCGCTTCACACTTTATACTTCAATAATTTGTTGACTATCGAAATAAATATCCCGCGATTCTATGTCCTCTGTCGGGAGGCTCGGGTTCCCATTAATTCTGTTTACTGACCAAAGAAAACCGCTTCTCTTCCTGAATACTAATTACAATCATTCCCAAGCTGTATTTTACAGAATCATAGAATTTTTAATTCGACGACCTTCTTCTTGCTCGTTAGTTATATCAACGGTCGGAAATAAATGGTCGGGTGAACGTGCGAGGATTACTATCGCCCCGATGGAATCCCGCCGTTGTCTTAGACGCGATTTAGCCGTTAGAAAAGTTCATTTGACTCGAGATTTTTCATCCCCGAATGGAACGATCGTTCGATGGTTCGCAATATCCGAGTGCCACCGAGGCGAACCGTTGCAAAGAACACGGAGGCGTTACTGTCACTTTTCTTACCGTGTCCTTGAACCTGTGGCCACCTTGGATAAACCGAGAATCCCGTGTAGAAACTAGCGTGGAAATAATTGCACGATAAATCAAAGTGTTGACCGCCGCGGCAACCACCTACAAACTTGCATACAGGTGAATTGAAAGCATACTATTTTATATTGTAAAATGTATTTATTTATCATAACGTATACTCAAAGAAAATTCTTCATAAATTCTTCGTAAATGTGGAAACATAAAATAACAAACTTAGAACCCGGCGCAGCTTCTGGGAGCCTACAATTATTATAGTACTATAGTAATATTAGTATAGTGTTATAATAAAATTAATTAATCTGATTAATATTATTATCGCAGCTCCCGGGAGCCTATAATTATTATAGTACTATAGTAATATTAGTATAGTGTTATAGTAAAATTAATTAATCTGATTAATATTATTATCGCAGCTCCCGGGAGCCTATAATTATTATAGTACTATAGTAATGTTAGTATAGTGTTATAGTAAAATTAATTAATCTGATTAATATTATTATCGCAGCTCCCCCGGGAGCCTATAATTATTATAGTACTATAGTAATGTTAGTATAGTGTTATAGTAAAATTAATTAATCTGATTAATATTATTATCGCAGCTCCCCCGGGAGCCTATAATTATTATAGTACTATAGTAATGTTAGTATAGTGTTATAGTAAAATTAATTAATCTGATTAATATTATTATCCCAGCTCCCGGGAGCCTATAATTATTATAGTACTATAGTAATATTAGTATAGTGTTATAGTAAAATTAATTAATCTGATTAATATTATTATCGTGAATCCAGCACTTTTACGTTTTACGGGTCCTGATCAAAATTAGGAAAATATAAGAAATTAGCGTAAATGAATTTATTTATTTAATTTAATTTAATTTAATTTAATGAATTTATTTAATTTGTAAATGAATTTTTAAATCTGACCAAACGGCGTGTCACCAGTGACGCGGCAGTCAAAGTATTGAAAAAGTGTCACGCGCGATCGTCAGATATAAGCATCACACGTGTCTTCAGGAACGCAGCGAAACTCTCCGGAGAATTTAATGCGGCGCGTGTGCAAGAAAGGTATAAAACGGCCGGTCGAACCGTAACGCTATACATAAACGCAAATAACAATCCGGCATTTCCCAAGAGAGAGACTGGCCGTGTCTGGCCAGCGGCAAGCGTCGATCGGCGAATCAAAAATTCCGGCATGCAATAAGGAAGCTTTTATCGCACGGAACTGCAGAAAGTATACACTTACTGTTAATCCGCTGAGAACTGTTCGCGGATGTTTGGCGAGATGATGAAATCGATGCCTCGCGCGCCGTTTCGCGGCGCGTCGTTTATGCGAGCGTCCGTGACAAAAATCGTAACTTCTTAGCTAATCAATTTTCGAGCAAGATGCGTTAATAATTTGTCAAGGAACATGCGAAGACGCATCGAGATTTGCATAACAAATGTAATGTTCTCACAAAAAGAATTCTCGTCACTTTTATGTTTTATCGAATATAAACTTTGATGCTGATTTTCATTAACAAGATTGATTCTTAGTCGAATACCGAGCAACTTTTATCTGATGTTTTCATTAATTTCGCGTCGGTGCCTGAGAATTCATATCGATCGTTTCGCATAAATGGGTTCGTGACCGGTTATGCTTACATATAAATAACTCGGGAGATCAATTTTTCGTAAAAACTGTTCTTTTAGTATCAAATTAAGCAAATCTGACGAATATGTCGGAACAAAAATCCTAGGATATTCGTGTCACATTTTTAACACCTTATCTAAAGTGTAGGAAAATCAATCGAACTTAATCATTTCATTTCAGGTGAATTATTATATCGCATATAAGTATTATGAAATTCCTACAGATTAATTACAATGATATAACGCCTGGCCATCAATTTCTATAAAGATTATCTCGTAAAGTGACCTTTTGTTCATAGGACAATGTAAACAAGCTGCGTTGTGAACTAACATACTATTCGATCTTGATAATTAATATTAGGTATTTTATTTAACACACTAAACACCTACCGCGGTCAAAGTGACCGCTTTCTTATTTTGCAATTCTGCAAAGTTTCGAAACTCTTTCGTGGAAAATGCTTGAGTAAGTTACATTATTGGAGCAAGTTTTATAATGAAAACTTTACAAAATCTAAATAAATTCGGTCTTCTCACTTTCGTGAAGCTGTACACGCCAGTTAATATTACTGCTTGGTAGGTTTAGTGTTAATATTGTTTAATATTAGGTATTTTATTTAATATTAAGTACTAATATTATTTCATATTATATATAATATTATATATTTAATATAAATATAAATATTATTATTTATTATTATTTAATATTATATATTAGTACTTAATATTATTATATTAAGTACTAATATATAATATAATATATATACTAATCGAGTTCTCCGAGCATCTATCAATTTTCCTAATATTAATTCCTAATATTAAATAAAATTAAATAATATTAAATAATATTATTATATTAAGTACTAATATTATTTAATATTATTTAATTTTATTTAATATTAGGAATTAATATTAGGAAAATTGATAGATGCTCGGAGAACTCGATTAGTATATATTATATTATATATTAGTATTAATACTTATTATAGTGCGTGTACTGCACTGTATTATTATATTAAGTACTAATATTATTTAATATTATTTAACTTTATTTAATATTAGAAATTAATATTAGGAAAATTGATAGATGCTCGGAGAACTCTCGATTAGTATATATTATATTATATATTAGTATTAATACTTATTATAGTGCGTGTACTGCACTGTATTATTATATTAAGTACTAATATTATTTAATATTATTTAACTTTATTTAATATTAGGAATTAATATTAGGAAAATTGATAGATGCTCGGAGAATTCGATTAGTATATATTATATTATATATTAGTATTAATACTTATTATAGTGCGTGTACTGCACTGTATTATTATATTAAGTACTAATATTATTTAATATTATTTAATTTTACTTAATATTAGGAATTAATATTAGGAAAATATTGATAGATGCTCGGAGAATTCGATTAGTATATATTATATTATATATTAGTATTAATACTTATTATAGTGCGTGTACTGCACTGTATTATTATATTAAGTACTAATATTATTTAATATTATTTAACTTTATTTAATATTAGGAATTAATATTAGGAAAATTGATAGATGCTCGGAGAACTCGATTATGATTATTTAGACATTTTAACACATCGTGCGCATAGCTTTCAATAGATACGAAGCAACGACTTTTTTGAATTTTCTCCATTGGCGGCCGCTCTGTGCGTTCCTGCGTGTACGTTAGCCTGCGAAATGTGTACGCGCGCGCGCGCGCACGTGATTTGTACCTTTCCAGAGGCGAGGCCCTCGTAGGTGGCGACCGAGGCCGGGAGGTGACAGAGGTTTCGATTACGTAACATCGAAGATGCCAAGTAAACCGAGAAGGAAAGAGAGAACGGCGCTTCTTCCACGATTCGAATGGTCGTTGGCATTCGAGGTGCTAGAACGATCTCCGAACGGCGGACTTCTCTCCGCGTTAACGTCTCGCGATCCTCGCCATTTTTTTTACCGTCGAACTACGACGTCGATTTTTATGGCCCCGCGGGCCCACTTTTACCGGGGTCTCGACGATCTCCGCGAATTTTTCCACCAGGCGAGACATCAAAATTCTGCCTTCCGTTGGCGATCGTGCACGACGGCAATCGGGGGGAGAGGTTTCCCAATTTCAATTTCGAAGGAATTAATAACTGGATCGCCGGATTTTATGCATTTTTGCGGGAACAATGAGAGGGTGAAAAAGGAAACAGTGAAAAGATCGAAAGAATAATTTATTATTTTCTTAAACAATGTTCCGTAAGGATATAGTATTGAAAAAACATACAAGAATATAATATATTATATATATAATATATTGTATATATAAAATATATAAGATATGAATATAATATATATATAGAATATATAAGATATGAATATAATATATATAATATATATATAAAATGTGAATATAATATGAGTATATAGAAATATAATAATATAAAATATGAATATAATATGAGTATATATAAATATAATAATATAAAATATTATAATATTATATTATAAAATATGAATATATAGGAATATAATATCGAACATATGTACATTTAACAACCCTAACAACCCTTACATTCAAAAAACCATCTGGTTTAAGGCATTAATAAATAAATGGTAATAGAAACTAAAAAGGCTGATGTACTAATTTATTAGGATTATTATTAACCTTATTAGGATTATCGAAGAAAGGAAATTATTCTTGACTCATTTGTCTTGCAATCGATGCAGAATATTATTGTTTCGCGTAAAGAACCGCAGCCTTTTATTAGCCTTTATTTGCAACAGAAAAATAAAAAACATTCTCATCATATAAAAGAGTAATAATTTAATATAATATCAATAGTTTTGAAGAAGAAATTTCACGAAATTTCTATTTCCTAGATCATGTTTGAAATTCTCGTCAGAAACTCATTACACGTGAACGGGTTAATGTCGATTTCAGACAAGTTTGTTGATTCACGACTGAAATTGCTGTTTTTTCAAAAACATCAATTTATCTCCGATCTAGACAAATGCTGCAGATATACCGAGTGCATACGACTAAAACTAATAATTAACCCCTTTAACGAGCTGGACTCGTACGATTTCGTACGTAATCCGCTATAAATATGAATGTTCTTTTAAATCGAAACAAAATTTGATTCTCCTGTCATCAAAATCTATAAATGAAACTAAACGAAGACAGAAAAACATTGTCCCATCCTATTGAAGAAATGATTAAAAAAGAAAAACCGCTAAACCAGCGTAGCTATTAAAGAAATCGTATTCCGAGCTATTAACGACAAATATTATTAATTATAAATAAAATATAACTAATAATAAATAATATAAATATAATAAATAATAAATATAATACTAATAATAATAATAAATAATATAAATAATAATAAATAATATAAATATAATAAATAATAAATATAATAATAATAATAATAATAAATAATATAAATATAATAAATTAATAAATATTAATTTCTTTGATTGCTACGTGAGGCTACCTTAAATAATTGCATAACTGTGAACAATACCTTTTCGTTGGTTCCGCAGAGAAATAATAGGAAACCCTCCGCTATGAAATAAAAGGATTCTTCATCGCGGAGTTACTCGAGAAGAACTTCAGCGACGATGATGCACTTGGTTTTTTGACGGTCGAAATTATTTTCTGTTGAACCCGCGACCCGGCCACTTCGAGTTCTGAAGTATGCTGCGTTTTCTGGGACGTTCTACTAGTCGAGTTTCTAGAATGGTAGACAGTGAAGAATCGCTTCGAGTGCGTTTCGCAAGCTGCTCGGCAGGATGTGGCTTTCTGCTGGGCAAAGCTGCCGTGTGTAAGGTTTCATTAACTTCATTTCATTAATTCTGTTTCATTAGACTTATATCACTAATTCTATTTCATTAAACTTATTTCACTAACTCTATTTCGTTAAACTTATTTCATCAGTTCTACTTAGTTAAATTTATTTCTCTCTAATTCTATTTCGTTAATTCTCCGTTTATTATCAAATTGATACCGGACCTTCGTGCGTCTACTATTGCGAAAAAATGATTTCGCTTAAAACTTAAAACTCATAAAATATTTCTTGACTTCTGAGTGAAATGAAACAAACACACCGAGTTTCTTGATAGGTCGTTGAATTCGTTTTTTCGTCAGCTGTAACATTATAAAGCAAAAGATGCATAATTCTATTTAAAACAGTCAAGATGACGTGAGCTTTTGATCGAATAAAATAACTTTTCGAAATTTCTATTATCGCACTTTGTTCTCCACGAAGTACCCGACAACTTTGATTGGAAATATTTTTTTGTTCGATTAGTGTAAATGCCTTAAACTTCGATGCGACCGTTAGGATGAACACCCTATAGATCAGCGCGTAAGAAAAGTATTTTCCACGCCGGCGAGATAATATCTAACGTCATAGGAAACCAATTTTATCAGATACAAAATTACACGGCCGGCTGCAACGTCGCGGAATCATTTTTTGATAAAAGATTACCCCTCTATCGCGACACCGCAATTTTTCCTCGTTCGTGGCTTCCACCGTCGCCGTTCTTTTCGCCGGTTCAGATTATCTTTGATAAGTCACCATATCGTCCGTCATTGCTCTCTATAAAGGATCCGACCTGTTACACGATGAAACGCGGTATTAAATCGGTTTTACCGGGCCAATTTGCCGGGAATAATGGAGCCGGTCTTCTTGACGATTATGCTTCGAATCTCATCGATCCGAATCATTCCCATGCAACGATTTTCATTCTGTACCGTGTACTAAACTTCAATCGTTCGCTCGCTCACGAATTATGCATATCACGGTCTCTTTTAGCTGAAACAATTTTCCTGTCGGATTGGAAATTTATTTATATTATATGAAATTATTTTATAATATATTAGAATTATATGAAATTATTTTATATATTAAAATTGTATGAAATTATTTTATATATTAAAATTGTATGAAATTATTTTATATATTAAAATTATATGAAATTATTTTATATATTAAAATTGTATGAAATTATTTTATATATTAAAATTATATGAAATTATTTTGTATATTAGAATTATATGAAATTATTTTGTATATTAGAATTATATGAAATTATTTTGTATATTAGAATTATATGAAATTATTATGTATATTAGAATCATATGAAATTATTTTATATATTAAAATTATATAAAATTGTCTTGTATATTAGAATTATATGAAATTACTTTATATATGTATATTAGAATTATATGGAAGTACTTTATATATGTATATTAGAATTATATGAAATTATTTTGTGGTACATTAGAATTATATAAAATTATTTTGTGTGTATACTAGAATTATATGAAATAATCCCATATAATTTTAATAAATGAAATAATTTCAGGATTGTATGAAATTATCCACAAATTTATGTAACTGGTATATTATGAGCTAGGTATCTGCTATTTAATGTAACCCTTCAATTGCCCGACGCGAGACCTGATGATATTTAACGTGCAAAATTCTTGCACCGACCGCACTAATATTTAACATTTAACACCTGGAATCTGATGTGTCTTGTCTGGTACCAAGTGTCCACAATCTAAGTGTCTATTATTCAACCCTAACAACCTAGAACTTCATGTCCGATGTCTTGAACCTCTAATGTCCAGGTGTCTAAAGTCCAACATTGATCAACGACTCTCCAGAATCTGAAGTCTAATGACTGTAACCCGATCTCTAGGCTGTCTTCAGTCTGAGGGTCGAAGTCTAGGTCATCGGTCTACCGTTCAAAGTCTAGATCTTCAGTGTCCTGGCTGAAGTCTACGCCTTCGGTCTGTATTCAAGAATATCTATCTAGAGCGCGGCGTCTGATAACCAGCGCCAAGCGTCCAAGTTTTCAGTGTTTGTTGTTGACAATTCGCTGTCTAGTATCTGCCTCGGTGTCAGGTATCTAACGAACAGGTACTCAGCGGCCGCTATCTAATCTTTGATACTGTATCCCCTATCTACGACCAGATACTCAACATTCAATGTCCCCTAGACGTTGCGTATTGCCGTTGTACGTCGACGTTCTTCTATGCAATTACGGAACACCGTTGGATGCTCGAATCTGGATCTGGAAAGAACAAGATCCCTGTCGTGTTAGATCGGTTTCGACGATCGACTGTTTACCTGGATCGAATGTGTCGTCGGTCGCAATAAAACTTGCCGATCTCGCTAAGCGCGCGCAACCTGTAATCGGACACGAAATCCAAGATGTAATGCAACGCCGTGCACGTTACACTGTAACCGGGTGTTTTATTACAAGCCGTCTTTGTCCGGGAGAATACGAACAAAGCGCGTTCGATTGGTTCCTTTCGCGAGGAACAACGTATTATCTAATAGCGTATTGTATCCGATCCGAACGGATCCGGTTAATGTCGGTGTTTTGTTGTTGACCGCGAGGCTGTTGTTAACGCTCAAACGAACGGACTTGTTCGGCGAAAATATGACAACAGAAATTTCATCATTTTATTTATCGGTTCTTCGCAATGTACGGTAAATTCTTCCTAATCGACGCTCGGATTGAGCACAAAAATGGATAATTTGGGAAGGAGAGATGCGATTATTCGAGCCTTGCGACTCGTTTTTATAGTTACCGATTGCCAACAACTATAAAACGAGACGCGAGGCATCGAATAATCTCCTTTTATACGCGATCTGAGCACGGATTAGGGAAATATTACTGTATTTATCAAGGTACAGTAAATTCTCTCCAATTGTCTCTCAGCTTGTAAACAAAAATGAACAATTGGGGAAGGAGAGATGCGATTATTCGAGCCTTGCAACTCGTTTTTATAGTTACCGATTGTCAACAACTATAAAACGAGACGCGAGGCGTCGAATAATCTTCTTTTGTGCGCGATCTGAACGCGAATTAGGGAAATATTACTGTATTTATCAAGGTACAGTAAATTCTCTCCAATTGTCTCTCAGCTTGTAAACAAAAATGAACAATTGGGGAAGGAGAGATGCGATTATTCGAGCCTTGCAACTCGTTTTTATAGTTACCGATTGTCAACAACTATAAAACGAGACGCGAGGCATCGAATAATCTCCTTTTATGCGTGATCTGAGCACGGATTAGGGAAATATTACTGTATTTATCAAGGTACAGTAAATTCTCTCCAATTGTCTCTCAGCTTGTAAACAAAAATGATCAATTGGGGAAGAAGAGATGCGATTATTCGAGCCTGGCGTAATCGGCGATTGTCAACAACGATAAAAACGAGCCACGAGGCTCGAATAATCGCATCTCCTCTCTCCAAATTGTCCATTTCTGTTCGCACAGAATTCACGAAACGTGTGAAAACTTAAATGATCAGAAACTTGTTATTCAAATCACAGCTTTTAAATTCCGGATCCGAATAGGCCCGGTCACCGCCGTCCGAGTGTTAACAAACTCGCGTCTCTTACGGATTGGTCGTGGCCCGAACGACCGATTTGTCTGATATTTACGACTGCTGTGTTCGACGGTAAAAACGGCAGAATCCATTTCGCTGATTTCATCGACGATTCCGGGCCGATTCGTTTATGCAAAAATGCCGGCCATTAGGGAAGAGAAATCTTCGATATTTTCGCCCGGACGGATTTATCATTCGTCGAAAAATCGACTTTCACTAATGCTACGTCTTCTGCGTGACGCAACTAGGTAGCAGTGTTATATAAAAACGGTGACTTATTTGAGCGATGATCGATTCAATTTGCTGGTGGAGGCTTCGCCATTCGCCTCGCTCCGTGGCAAAGATTCTTGTCGAAACGTAGGATCCGGTAAAAAAAATAGTAAATAGTAAGTGTAAGTCACATTTTCTCTCTCTCGACAATTTTGACATTGTATCTTATAATATAGTCTATTCATGCCAAAATGTTAAAAAGACAAGTGAGATTAATTGTTCAATTAACTTAACCGTGAATTATCTTGACTATGAATTTGGTTACGTCAATACACACGTTAGCAAACAAATAAACATGTTAGTAAACAATACACGTGCTAGCAAATAATAAAAATGTTAGTAAAAAGTACTCACATTGGTGGACAATAAAACTTCTTGCTTCTCACAATGAGAAAAATGTGACTTACGCCACTGTGAGTCATTCAATTAATTCCTTTTGTCAGTAGAAGATTCGGGATTTGCTCACCCCGTGGCCTTGATTCTCATCGGACCGCAAGAATTACTAAAAAAATAACGAACAGAGTAGCTCGCGGAGATCCTGTTCACAACGACGAACCAATTCCGAAAATCCCACAGTCGACGTTTACATGCGCTATAGTTGAAACTCACGGCTGGAAGTTGCAGCGTGTAGTTTTCATTTTGCAACAATTTCTGCTACGCAACACCGTTAACAGTAAAAAACGACAGTCATTACCGCGGGACTCACCGCGTTTATGACAAACTGTACAGCAAAATATAAACCCCCTGATAACGATTCAGCACGATCTCCCTTCATTTCGAGCATTCGGGGCCATTCGGTGTTAACAGAAAACACAAATTTCTATCTCCTCTGCAACATATGTTGAAACAGAAATTTTGTATCTCATCTGCTACATGCTGAAACACAAATTCGGAAGAACTATGAATTCTTTTAGGGACACAATACAGTAAATCCTGCCTAATTGACGCTCAGATTGTACAGTACATTTCTCCCTAATTCGCGCTCAGATTGCGCATAAAATGGACAATTTGAAACGAGGTGATACGATTATTCGAGCTTCGCGTCTCGTTTTTGTAGTTGTTGACAATCTTGTTGACAATCGGTAACTATAAAAACAAGCCACAAGGCTTGCATAATCGCATCTTATCTTTCCAAATTGTCCATGTTTTTGTGTGCGCAATCTGAGTGCGAATTAGGGGGAAATTACTGTACAGAAAAATGGACAATTTTTCAATTATTCGAGCCTTGCGGCACGTTTTTATAGTTAGCGATTGTCAACAACTACATCACTGTCAACTCTGCTGTTCAATTGCAAATTGCTAAACGAAAGTTTCCCACGCTTCCACCTCTAACGCAAATGCCTCGCTTTAGGCACATAATAGAATATTGATCCGCAATCCGAAGGGATCAAAAATCTCGGCGGCTTCCATGCGAAACCCGGGCCGTGTATAAAACGTCAGGATTCCCACGTCTGACTAGAAAGCATGTCTGCTAACGATTCTGCAAGATCCCCAATCTGAAGATTCATAAGACTGATTCAGTGAAAAAGATTAATTGCTCGGCTTCCGCTCATTTTGAAATCGTTGAAATCGTAAAGACGCTTCCATCGAAAATGATCGCATAAATTCCTTTATATTCAAGCTTGGATTGCAATGATAACGGCGAAGAATATAAATAATTTCGGTCTTGTCATTCTTACAAAGCTTTGTACACGTTAATCATTTTTACAGCTCTGTAGGTTTGGTGTGAACAATGAAACGGTCGAACTGACCGGCTTCAGATTTTTCATTTTAGAATTGTTGAAATTGTAAAGATGCTTCCCCATCGAAAATGGTCGAATAAATTTCTTAATTCGAGCGTATAACAAAAATGAGAAAAACTCTAGATAAATTCAGTCTTGTTATTCTTCTGGCCCAGGTTCGTCACTTTTCGTGCCCGATAAGTAGACTGCGGATCTTTTTATCCAAGATAAAACTTTGGTAATTAAATCCCAAGAAACAGAAGTTTATTAGAAAAGTATTTCTTCTGCTAATCGTTTTTACAAATCGACGAGACTGGAACAATGTTCTTCAATTCTTGCAATGTCTTTACAGCTTGAAATTATATCTCGTCAATTTTACCATAAATGCATAAAATCCGCTATCTACTGACAAGTTTACTGTAAAGAACTAAATTCGTGTAGAATAAATTAAGTTAAATTAAATTGAGTTAAATTAAATTATAATGCTCATCGTTAATTTCGGATGTTACTCGTCACTCGAAAACAGTGTCGCCATATACACGGTGGTCATCTCGAAAGGAGTCGGTTACACCCTTTCGAATGGTTTCCATCGAGCGTGTCTCCTATCAGAATTCGTAAAAGAACGTGTTGTAAAGAAGAAATCTCGGCGGCCTGTACGCGCGACGCGGGGCGCGATTCTTCCGAGAAACGCCGCTGGTTTCCGCGGTTCGGGTTTTACGAGTGCTCGTAAACGCGCGATCTAATTCTCGCTGGCCACGTGTGCGTTGCACTTCGCGTACACCGAGCAGAGAGAAAAATGCCTGGGAAGGGCGCAGAAGGGACTGTTGTAAAAGCCGAGACTCGGTTCGTCCGTAGGAGTCCGGCTGCGAACGGTGCACCGTGGGTGGCGGGCCTGGGCCCGGCCCGGCCCGCGGCCCGGTTGGGAACCTGCACGGCGTTCTGTTTTAATGATGATCTATTTTGGTCGATGGCATTCGAACCCGTCCGCCTCGTGCTGCGTCAGTCAACAGGAAGCAATAGAATTTAATTTTCTACGGAGCACGTTTCCTCCGAGCGTGGCAACGCGCCGGTGCGGCGGGTGTTCGATTAAAAATAAGGCACCCGTGAGCAGAAAGTTCAACGACGAATTCTTCCTGGATCCACGGCAACAACCGCTCGGCCACGGCTACGCGAGATCCATTAATCCTGATTAAAGGTTGCGCCTGATCGATCGATCCCGCCTCGGTAACCTTTCCTGGTGGCCACGCGGTGTCGATTTCAATTTTTCGGGTCGAGATTCGGCCTTCAATCATGCCGGAAACCGAAGAAGTAATATTTCATGCATTTGTGACAAGAATGCGTCGGCCAAATGCAACGCCGTAAAAGCATTTAGCGAACATCTAAATTCTCTTGTGTTATTTTGAACTCGTTAAAACGATCGAGAATTACGTAAATGTTAAAAACCATCTGGTTTAAAGCATGAATAAATAAATAAATGTCTATGTTGCTGCAATTGACGCAGACAGATTTTATTTTTCATAAAAATACGCAGTCTGGTTATGAGTTACAAACAATTAAAGATCGTGAGAATCGCAGTATTTTACGGATTTCAATTTAAAAAATCGGTCATTTTTACAGTGACTGTAGCTAGACCATGCGAACGCTTACAATGGAAGTTCTCCTCGATTTATGGCACGATAAGAGTTTCGAAGGGACCAGCATATTTTTGAACAGCTCGATTTTATTGTCCGATTTACCGCAGCATTTTCGTAAAGATGGCAGACTTTCGTTCGGAAACAAGGTTTCTAACAACGTAATCAATGCGTTGTCCGATCGACCGTAGCATTTTTATTCGACGCGGCAGACCGATTCCGCGCTCGAAAAATCGAACGTTAATTGGACCGCGGAACGTTCGACAAATTATGGCCTGCGGCGATGAAATTAAGGTGGAACGAATTAAGAGATCAATAGTTTACAACTCCCTTCCGATGTAATAAATCTATCCTTGACCTTATAGCCACCCCATAAAACTTACACAGCCATTCCTTGACCTTAAAGTCGATCGATCGGCTCGCCGGTTGTCCGCGTAAAATATCAATTCTTCCTGTTGTTCTAATAAGATCGGCGGCATATCGCGGAACGAGTCGGTTCCATGATAGAATTTATAGCGTGCTATTTGCACCGACCGGCTTCGCGATCTGTAATGACTACGTTCGCCTCTTCCGTGTTCGAACACTTAAACCAAAACTTAAACCGTAACTAACCTGCGGATTTTATGCATTTATTGCGAACACTGATAAGAGAAATGCAGAACAATAAAAACATTGGAAGAATTTAAGAGAATATCGTTACATTATTTTCTATCGATTAAAACTGTTCAACGAAGAAACATATCGTTATTCGATTCTTGTTTTATATAATTAATCGACAAAATTTTTATTTTGCATAGAAATCCGCAGTTCCGTCCTCGAATGAACTATGTTGTCAGTGGACTGCAGAATTCATGAATCTACGGCAGAAATGTGGATGAACGAATTGTGGAACAGTGAACACGCAAGCAAAATTTAACCCTTAGCAGTCGACGCCATTTTTACTCTAAATCCAAAATAGTTCGTCTTAGTGCATTTTATGCGTGTGAAATTGAGGCTTGTGACTTATGCGATAATTACACTTTTAACAGTTTTTTTTTAAATATCAATTTGATAACGTACAAATAACTCTGGAAAATAATTTTTAGTGGTGCTTTAGAGTGTCAATAATAAACTGTTGCACTACTTTCGCTGTATTGACATCGTTAAAAGTAGAAATACTTTTTTGTCAAACGTCCGATTGCCATAAGGTTTCAATAAAAGTGTTTAATGTCAATCGTTTTACGATCATCTACATAATGCTGTTTTATGCATTTATAGGAGAAATGCGTTTATGGAGAAATATAAAATTGTGAAAGAATTAATCGTGAAAAAGTTAGAAGAAACTAAAAAACGGCGATCTGTTAATTACAACTTACTAGAATGATTTAACGGAGAAATAAGATTGTGCACTTGGCTTCTACATCTTGCAATTCATGCAAACAATTTTTATCTTGCACAAAGATCCGCCGTTTACTAATTACATGCAAGACGTTTAGAATCAACCATAAATTATGTACTATTACAGTTCAACGTCTGTTTTATGTAATCGACGAGCAACGTGTTTGCCTAAACATCCACATTCTATCAGCCTTTTACTAAAGTGAACGGTGTTGTTAACACTAAACTTACCATCGCCGGTCACATTTTTTTATTTTGAGTTTGTTTGAAACAATTACATGATACAAGCATGCATTTTAATAAAAATGGCGAAAGTTTTCAATTAATACAGTCTTTTTATCGTTATAAAGAATCTCACGTCGGTTACTTTTAGAGCTCGGTAGGTTTAGCGTTAACGCTAAAACTACCAAACCAGTCGAAATGACTAGTTTCCGATTTTTTCTATAACAATTCCCGATATCATAGAAATTCCTTTCTACGAGAAGATTTTATATGAACTTTTTTTTATCAATCCACATATTATATTAGTAACCTTACGAAGTTTCAACAAATCTAATCTTGTCATTGTTATAAAAATATATTAGATTTTATTAGATATTAGATATTATAGAAATTCCTTTCTACGAGAAGATTTTATATGAACTTTTTTTTATCAATCCACATATTATATTAGTAACCGTACAAAGTTTCAATAAATCTAATCTTATCATTGTTATAAAAATATATTAGATTTTATTAGATATTAGATATTATAGAAATTCCTTTCTACGAGAAGATTTTATATGAACTTTTTTTATCAATCCACATATTATATTAGTAACCGTACGAAGTTTCAATAAATCTAATCTTATCATTGTTATAAAAATATATTAGATTTTATTAGATATTAGATATTATAGAAATTCCTTTCTACGAGAAGATTTTATATGAACTTTTTTTTATCAATCCACATATTATATTAGTAACCGTACGAAGTTTCAATAAATCTAATCTTATCATTGTTATAAAAATATATTAGATTTTATTAGATATTAGATATTATAGAAATTCCTTTCTACGAGGAGATTTTATATGAACTTTTTTTTATCAATCCACATATTATATTAGTAACCTTACAAAGTTTCAATAAATCTAATCTTGTCATTGTTATAAATCAATATGCGTTAGTTGCATTTAGGGCTCGGTAGTTCTGGTGTTGATCGATCCACTTTTACGGGGAACTTGAATCGATCGAGAGCGAACGATAAGATCGATTCACGCGGACACGCGGTGCCGCGAACAAGCGCGCGGTTTCGTCGAAAATCACGGCGAGAACGAGGTGTCCCGCGGGAAAACGGCTGGATTTCTTGGATAGAAAGCGAAACCCATTTGGTCGTGTTCTACATACGCGTTAGGCGACGCTTTTGCTAATTAAATTTCGCCGCACACGATGGACTCGCTCCGCGGCGCTGTCCACGGCGATTTTTAATTCGCGGAATTCGACTGCGTTGACGTGAAAGTCCAACCAGGGCCTGGCACGTTCCTAGTTCATCGACCTCGATCAAAAGAAACCGGCTTTGTATAGGCTTGACCTCCTCCTCCTCCTCCTCCTCCTCCTCCTCTTCCTCCTCCTCCCTTCTAGACGTTGATTTAATGAGCACAGAAAATTCCAGCATCGCCGAAAACGGTCTCCGATTCGGCCCGATTCGATTTCTCCTTCCTCAATTTTAACCCCTTGTTGCCTGAGCTGAGCCAAAGTTCAGAGTTTCATAAAATTTTATTCGAACGACGGATAATAGATGAAGAGCAACGAATAAAATTCTAGTCGACGCTGTCGAATAAATATTGATCCAGATACATATTTGTCCGAACAAGAATTCATGAAAATGATATTTTAATTTTTCTTTTTATTATTCCAAGCAATTGCAATTTTGGCAAAAATTTCGTGATGCATTTTTTTTAGGAAACTAACTCTTCTGTCATCACGAAAAGATTCAAATCGTTTGGTCGAAGCTTAGAAAAACTTTAACAGGTGTCCATGACTGAATGTCAGAAATACGAGACTGTGTTGGGATAATGAAGGATGTTTATTGTTTAAATTTAGATGGCGCAGTATGTAAAAAGTTAAGAATTGCATTTCATGCTCGTACTTGTATTCTTCTGATAAGGATACAAACGAGACTTTTCTTTCCCCAGAGATGCTTCTGTCCTATTGAGGAGACATATTTTTATTCTTCAGAAAAGATACAAACTGTCGCGGTTTCATTCTCTTGAGAAATATGCTGCCAGTCTCGCCTCCTCCCTTTCAAAATCGCACTCTTTCTCGAAAAGTCTTATGCAACGGCAGTCGCAGGTGCAATCTTCCGGTTCAAGGATCCAGCCGGTCACTTTCATGGCCGAGCGAGACGAGCGACGACTATAATCAGCGGAGATGCTGCGGGAAATTCTCGTAGACCGTGGAAACGCTCTTCTACAGCATGCTACCGGCGCATTCGATGTGGCGAACCATAGCCGGATAAAGCATGGTGAAATCGTCGGATCGAGAGAACGGAACTCTGGAAAACGGCCCGACCGGTGTGAACCTCGCCGAGAGGCTGCCGCGTTGCACACGATGCACACGCATCCAGTGGCGCAACTCCCTTGCACCGTCTGTACCGCTCGCAAAAAACCGTCGCGAATTCTTCTCGGCGGTTGCTGAAATGCGCGAAAGAAACTCGTGGACAGCGATCTTTCTTCCCACCTGGGCGAAAAACGGGCGTTGCGACACGCGAACGTCGATGCAAATTGACCTGTGATTTCGTCATTTTTACATCGGCAATTTGTCGGATATCTAAATTTTTCTGTTGAAAGTTCATTGACGCTTTCACTGCCGCGCCGAGAACCACGCGAAGATTTCATAAAATCGAAGTAATGCATTTCGTCGAATTTAACGGGGAGGAAGGTTAGGTAGTGTGAGATGAATTGCTTTTGCAACATTCGTACGTTCGACGGATTCTAGTAGAATTGGGAAGGTATCATGGATTAGACGTGGCAGTCAATGTGTTGAATTGTGTAACTTTTATGTCGGAGATTGGTGAAATTTTATAATTTTTATATTATATATATCAAGGGTTGGTACAATTTTTATATTATATATATCAAGGGTTGGTACAATTTTTTAATTTTTATATCGAGGGTTGGTAAAATTTTCTAATTTTTATGTCGAGGGTTGGTAAAATTTTCTAATTTTTATATCGAGGATTGGTAAAATTTTCTAATTTTTATATCGAGGGTTGGTAAAATTTTCTAATTTTTATATTGAGGGTTGGTAAAATTTTCTAATTTTTATATCGAGGATTGGTAAAATTTTCTAATTTTTATATCGAGGATTGGTAAAATTTTTTAATTTTTATATCAAGGGTTGATAAAATTTTCTAATTTTTATATCGAGGATTGGTAAAATTTTCTAATTTTTATATCGAGGATTGGTAAAATTTTTTAATTTTTATATCGAGTGTTGGTAAAATTTTCTAATTTTTATATCGGGGGTTGGTAAAATTTTCTAATTTTTATATCAAGGGTTGGTAAAATTTTTTAATTTTTATATCAAGGGTTGATAAAATTTTCTAATTATTATATCAAGGGTTGGTAAAATTTTCTAATTTTTATATCGAGGGTTGGTAAAATTTTCTAATTTTCATATCGAGGATTGGTAAAATTTTCTAATTTTTATATCGAGGATTGGTAAAATTTTTTAATTTTTATATCAAGGGTTGATAAAATTTTCTAATTTTTATATCAAGGATTGGTAAAATTTTCTAATTTTTATATCGAGGATTGGTAAAATTTTTTAATTTTTATATCAAGGGTTGATAAAATTTTCTAATTATTATATCAAGGGTTGGTAAAATTTTCTAATTTTTATATCGAGGGTTGGTAAAATTTTCTAATTTTTATGTCGAGGGTTGATAAAATTTTCTAATTTTTATATCAAGGGTTGGTAAAATTTTCTAATTTTTATATCGAGGATTGGTAAAATTTTTTAATTTTTATATCAAGGGTTGATAAAATTCTCTAATTATTATATCAAGGGTTGGTAAAATTTTCTAATTTTTATATCGAGGGTTGGTAAAATTTTCTAATTTTTATAACGAGGGTTGGTAAAATGTTCTAATTTTTATATCAAAGATTGCTGAAATTTCCTAATTTTTATATTGCAAGCGTGAAAAAAATGTCACCCTTCTTACAATGAAAATTTGCCAAATTTCACAACCTTCGTATCAAAAAATTCTGAAACTATAAATAAAAATTGCACATCGTATTTCCCAAAAAATTCTCTACGATCTTCCAGGAACCAATTAAAATACGAAATTCGTCTGGATGCACGACGCAGCGAATGAACCGACAATCGAAATCGCGGCATGATTTGCCAACGAAGAAGCATTAGTTGGCGTCGCGAGGTTCGTTCGAAAGCACGCGAAACTGTCCGCTGGTTGGCACGCGAGACTAAAGGCGGCAATTAAAGGCGTAAATGCGTAACACATCGCCGGGATCTCTGACTCGCTTCCAGGTGAATGTAAAACCAAAGTTGAGGCTCCTCTCCGCCGACACCTGCGCAAGGATAGGCCAAGCAGACGAACATGACTCGAAGTCATTCAGCCGACCGGCGAGAAGATCCGCCGGCGCGGCGCGCGGCGCTCCGTGACGTCAATACGGAAGCGTCTTCGCGAACCACAAGGTGTTTCGCTAATGCCGATTTGCAACGTGCATCGCATGCTCCGCTGTCTACTGGTTCATTCAATAACAGCTAAACTTATTCGGACGCTTATTACGAAAGAATTAGAAAGTTCGGCATCGCGGGCATCCGCTGCATTTCTGAGCTGCAGCTTAACGCTCGTTGCGTCTCCTCGAAGAGCGTTGCTCTGGGTGAATCATTCTGTAGCGGTTCTGCGAGCTGGTGTGCTGTTGCGCAGCTTCATTCAGAATGAAATTCTGAAATTCCATTCCTTTAAGACGTCTTCACGAGACTTGGCGCAAGTGCTTAACGCGTTGCCTATCGAATGTCAACTGCAAAAGTTCCCATGAAATCACGAACTAATTTGTTCAATAAAATCGAAACTAGAAAGTTAAAATTTACCGCAGGAGATGCTAGTTTAAGCCTGCATGAATTTTAAAATCCAAGGAAAAAATTAGTGTCACCCATGTGTAACATTTTAACTCGAAATCCAAAGTATTGGGTTGGCAACTAAGTAATTGCCGATTTCAGTTATAAATGTCTCTCACTCCCATTTTTATGATATCCGTAAATGTTATATTATAAAATTATTATTATTATTATCATTATGTTATTTTTTATTATCCGTGAATGTTAGCAACTGGACAAATTGAATGCAGCGGTCAAGGAAAAGCGACCAGAACTGGTCAATCGTAAAGGTTTCATTTTCCAGCAGGACAATGCTAGGCCGCACACGTCTTTGTCCATTTGCAAAAATTGATGGATATTGGTTGGGAATTGATGTTACACCCACCATATAGCCCTGGTCTCGCGCCATCGGATTACCACTTATTTCGATCCCTGGACAACTCCCTTCGTGGTAAAACTTTTAACGACGATGACGCTGTAAAATCTCACTTAACTCAGTTTTTGGCCGAAAAGTATCAGACTTTCTACGAGCGTGGAATTTTCAAGTTGTCAGAGAGATGGCAAAAGGTCATCGAACAAAATGGAAAATACATTACAGATTAAACAAAAATTTTTTATTCCACTGAACAAATCGGCAATTACTTAGTTGCCAACCCAATAGCTTTTCACAGTATCTCCATTTTGTTCAACCTGGAGCATGTATGAAATTGATTTTTGTGACCCGAGCGACAGTTACACTTTTAACAGTTAATAAAACAGTGTTAATCTCGGGTGATTCGTTACTCGAAAATGGGTTCACGGTGGTCATCCGCGAAAGGAGTCAGTTCCTAAGATACTACTGTCTTTGGAATGGTTCCCGACGAGCGTGTCTCCTATCAGAATTTGTCGATGATAACAGCTAATTGGTTTCCCGTGGCGCCGGTTTTTATTGTCTCCCGCGCGCACACCTGTGCGCGACCGGTCGCACAAAGGCGGCCCGATGAGAAGAATCACAAACCGAACAATGGTTACTGGCGCAAAGAGTCAATGTTTCGTACAATGTGTAAAGAACGTCGGAAAAGGGGGGAGTTTCTTCACGCGTCTTTTGAAATAGCTTCACCTGCAATCGTTCTGCGTGGAAGTTACGCCAGTGGTTTTCCCTCTGGTGTACACACGTACTTATTCGTCGCCCTCGCTCCCTCTGTCTCTCCCGAGTGTCTCGTACCTTTCTTCCCTCGCATTTCTCTCTTCGTTTCAGTCGCGATGGAGAGAGCGAGCGAGCGAGCGAGAGAAACAGAAAGAGAGAGAGAGAGAGGAAGAGAGGGAGAGAGAAAAAGAGAAAGAGAGAGAGAGGGGGAGAGAGAGAGAGAGAGAGAGAGAGACGGAAGAAGAGGGCAAGAGAAAGCGAGAGAACATTGTCATTTCTTGAACCTCCCTTCCTTCCCCCACTCTCTCCGGCTGCTCTACCTCTTGGTCCGTCTACGCTCGAGAAGGAACCCTCCTTCAACGCCGGCAAGAACTCTCGAAGCTCAAAGGCTCATATACGCAACATATTTTTGCACACACGGTTTTCCTCCGTGGCCTCCCTTCCGTCTCGCTTCGCGCACCCTCGTCCTCGGCTCTCGTCTGCGGTTACTCTCTCCCTCTCCCTCTCTCTCTCTAGCTATCTCTCTCTCTCTCTCTCCCTCTCTCTTTCTCTCTCTCTCTCTCTCTCTAGCTATCTCTCTCTCTCTCTCCCTCTCTCTTTCTCTCTCTCTCTCTCTCTCTAGCTATCTCTCTCTCTCTCTCTCCCTCTCTCTTTCTCTCTCTCTCTCTCTCTCTCTCTCTCTCTCTCTCTCTAGCTATCTCTCTCTCCCCCTTCGGAAGCTCCTCGCACATGCGAGCCCGCCGTTTTTCGTTTAACCGCGTCGTCTTCGGCTTCCCATAAAATTAGCTCAGCCGTTTCTCCGTCTCGCTGGACAACGAAGCCGTCTGCGACGGGGAAAACTTTCGGCTTCAGGGTGGATGGCACTCTCGCGTGGGTCGCTTCGGTCTGAAGGTCGGCCGATCTTTGTCCGCGTTTCTCTTCCGGAATGGTTGCCGCCGAAATTCGTTGATCCCCTCGCGATTAGATCTCTTGTGACTATCAATGTGAATTTTAAATTCGAGAATACCTCAATGACCGTAACAATAAGTTGCTTATTGGTACGCGTCGTACATAAACACAGCGTAGAATAAATTACTTTCGCGTGTTATTCCCAACCGTAGCACATGTAGAATACGTTACTTGTTTATGACAACGCGTTGTACATGAGAATATCTTGGAATAAATTGCTTATTTATGTGTTACACGTGGTCGCAGCGTACGAAATGTTACTTGTTAAAATCTCTATTCGTACGAACACGTACAGTCCAAACTGTCTTAAGCTATTCGTTGCCTCCTGTACGTTTAACAATAAATTTACCAACCACTAAAAACTGACTAAATCGTGTTATTCTATAAGGACGACAGGATTGAATTTATTTAGACATTTAGCCAATTTTATTCCTACGTGCGCTTCAATTAATGAATCTATTCGATCGTCTCCTATAAAAAAACGTCTTTATCGTATCAGCGATCTTAAAATATAAATGTAAAACTGGTCAGAACGACCGGTAATTTAGGTTTAGTGTTAAACATGAATTATTACATCTATTCTTGTTCATCCAGTCGTAATAACTAGACTGCGGATCTTTATGCGAAATAAAAATTGCCTCCGTTAATTGCAGAATATAGCAAATAAACATTTATTCCTGTTTTTAATGATCTTAGCAAGTTGGCAGCAATGCGATAATATTTTCAAATTGTTAAAATGATTTTCTTATTTCACATTTGATCAATTTCGCCAGAAATAAGTCGCGTCCGCAGCCTAATAGATAACTATATCTCGCTCTGTGTTTCGCACAAAGGGTTTCCTTACCCATTAAATGAATGAATAAATAAATAAATATATAAATAGAACAATACGGTAATAAATAAATGAATAAGTACATGTCATAGAAGACCACAGAATAAATTACGAACGAGCTGCTGGTTAATTCTGAAGGATAAGCAACGTCGATTCGCATTGCTCTAGCTCATCAACTACCACGAAGATTTATTATTCTTTGTCTTTCCGTTGTTGAGGAGCTCGCAAGATAAATCCAAGCTCGTAAAACGTCGGCGAGGAATATTTTCTCCGGCTAGTCGGCGGAAGACGCGGAGCGTCGCCGTTTCATTTCCATTTGTTAGTTAGGCGTGTTGAGGCAGAACGACACGACCCGGCTTTCTCCATGCATCGAGGAAGCACGAAACGACGAACGTCGCGTTGCGGAATATAGGCGCGGTGGAATATAACCGACTACCGTTACTTCTTATTCTTCTCGTCCCTTTCTCTCTCCTCCGCCTTCCGCCTAACGATCTCCCTTATGACCTGTTCGACGCCTTCGGTGCCGAACGTTTCAACAACGACCGATCCTCTACGCTTCACCGACCTCTCTCTTTTTCTCTTTTTTTTCTCTTTTTTTCCTCTTTCTCTCTCTCTCTCTCTCTCTCGGGCGCGCGATCCTTTCCGCTTCAGGTCTGTTGCCTTGAAAACTGGAGAATATTCTAGGAATCCTATTTGACTTTTTTTTCATCGTCGCCAGGTATCCTCTTTGCCGGTCCCGGCGAAATTTTCCGTCCACCTCGGCTTCGTATTTGGATCGGAGAGCCGACCGAATCGACGGTACGATCTTTCCTGCGAACATTCCGTGGAGAATCGCCGGTCGATATTGTGCTGCGCAGTGTTCACGTCCGAACAAATTTGTAGAATACGTTTCTCAATCTATTTGCGAGATCGGTTTGTTGGGGGAGCTGTTTGTTGGAAGAGCAAACGGTTAAAAACAAAGGAAATTTACGTTATCCGTGATCGGCGCGATACCCGCGTTATTAATACCTTCTATCTCTCGGATATCTTGATCCGATAAGCTATGAATCAGCCACCTGTGTTTGGCTGATTCAGTAACATCTTACGTGTAGCGTACATTCAAATTCCCCGACGTCGCTCCGCCGTCGTTGTTCCTCGCTGAGATGGAGAATCGAAAGGTTGGAACAATGGCGGTCGTTCTTTTTTTCTCGAAGTGTACAATTAGAAAAATTATAGACGATTTTCAGTTCAAGGAACTTCTGGCTTCGCACGAAACACAGGGTGCAAAACATCCTCTAGCGTAGAGTTCCCAACCCCTTTTGGACCATGGCCCACCTCAACGACCAAGTTTAACATTAATGGGTGCTTTGTGTAAAACAAAAAGACACGTAACAGCATCCCTCCAAAAGTATTAAAACAGTTACAACAAATTAAATAGATTTGAAAAATTTAACGAATTAAACGATTGGAAATAATTGATGTTGTGAAGATTAAATAAGAGAAAACGATTAAATTTAAACGATAAATTTGTTCAAAATTAAATTTCTTTCAAATCAAACGATAAATTTCTTCATTCAAGCTTGTATATTGTAATGAAAATGTCTAAAAATATCTAGATGCGTTTAGTTTTGTCATTATAGACATATTATATATTATAGATCATATATGTCATACAAGACAACACACGTTAGGTAGGTTTAGGGTTAACATTTTCTTCCTTTTATTTCAGAATTTGCTATAACGCAATCTAAGCATACTCCCGTATGTAACTTTGCAATCTAACTAGAACTGGAAATACTACAATTGTTCTACGTATCGCGTAATTGCGGCATTATTTATGAACATAACGTGAATCATGAAAATAAATTATTAATGCAAAAATCAATGTCGAGTCTAACTCGACATAAGAGCGCAAAGGGTTAACATTATAATCATAACTCACGTGCGATGCTCCATATTCTTATAATCATAACTCCTGCGATACAAGAATAACAATACAGAATTTATTTAAACATCTTGCTATTTGTATTATAACGGACGCTTAACTTAAGAAATGTGTATGCCTCTAAGTTTCCAGGTGAAATTTGCATGTTTGAATATCTTCGAAGCCGAAGGGTGGTCTGGCCTACCTGCTTCCTCTACCTAAAAAGAACCTAATCATCAATTGCGAAAGTAGAAACTTGAACAAGTGTTTCTGGATTTTGTCAACTTTTTTTACAGCCTAAAACAAGCCCGAGCTTAAGAGACTCAGGTTGCCGGCCGCGTTGATAAATAATAATAATAATTATTATTTGATAAAAGAGGTGAAAAATTATAGGCATACCAAAAAGCTTCCTCTACCTGAAAAGAACCTAATCATCAATTGCAAAAGTAGAAACTTGAACAAGTGTTCCTGAATTTTATCAAATCTTTTTAAAGCTTAAAACAAGCCCGAGCTTAAGAGACTCAGGTTGCCGACCCCCCGCGTTGATAAATAATAATAATAATAATAGTATTTATTTGATAAAAGAGGTGAAAAATTATAGGCATACCAAAAACAGGTAAAGTAATAATAAAATATAATAAAATAACAAAAGATACAATAATAAAGTAAGTCAAATAAAGTGAGTGATTAAAATATTTAAACAATGTAAAAAGGGAGAGAAATGAAAGAGAATAATACAGTAAACAACATATACCTTGAGATAAGAGGGGTTAAAATGAAAACATGTGAAATCGGTCGTTTTTACCACAACGGTCCGACGTAAAATTCTGCTAGGAGATACCGGGTGAGCATGATTGCCGGATGAGTATCTCGATGAAACGCGTTGCGGCAGGATGGTTTGGACCGGCTGGATGCCGATTTACAGTCGTGTACTTATGAATCGCAGATCAGCATTGGACCGGGCAAAAGTTGGCGGTGCGTCAGCCGGCTGGATGCATATCGGGTCGTCGCGTGCGCATGTTGTACACGCGCAAATGTCTCCTTCAACCTTTCATTCTCGTCCGGGCTGCGTATCTGCATTAAAATAACGGCACCTCGGCTACGACACAGACGGCAGTCGCCTAACGTGACTCTACGGCTTCGACCTCGAACCCACGCGGCCTCGTAGTCGTCGGCCTGCCTTCTCTCGCTCTAGCTCGCATTAGAATAGGAGAGCAGATAACGCGTGAATTATTGCCACGATTGCATTCGTATCGATTCTCTCTTCTCCCCTCTCTTTCCCCACTTTGTCTTTTATTCTCCCGCGGTGTTCATCCTGTTTTCTACTCACACAAACATCGAATTTTCCCCTCTACTCGGAAACGTTTAAGAGCCGGCGAGGAAGAGTTTCTGGTCATCTCCTCTCCTCTCTCCGTGTTTAGTGTGCCAAGGAACTTTCTACGGAGACACGCGGAGACGGTCCGCGGACGATAATAACTCACCGGCGCGCGCGTATTGTAATAACCGATGTTGATAACCTTCGTTATGGAAAAGCGTGAATAACGGAAACCTGCTGTCGACGTCGCTGACATTGTCCCCGAGGCTCCGTAGCCCCGAGCGTACGCCGCACAGTGGTCGATTTTTATAGATAAAACGCGGCGAAAATCGTCGATGCTTGCGGTCTTACTTCATCGGCACATAATAGAATTAAGTATACCCCACAACGTCTAGCTTTGCGAAGCACTAAAAGCAGCTATTTTATGATGCTTCATAAATATATAACAAACGTAATATTTATTCGAATCTTTAGCGATTTTACCCGTATGTCCAGTGATTCATGTTTATCGAATGTATTCCCGTTAAATGTGTTTTTATAATTTAAATCGTTGTAAATTAAAGCATGTGAAAATGGCTCGATCAGTAAATCTGGTGTTAATCGTCACTTCGGTCAGTTTTATTGCTCGATAGGTTTAACGTTTTATGTACCGTGCTTTTCACCTAAATATCTTCGAAATCGTTGTCATGTTACAATACAAAGGCAGAGGAGAAGTGGTGATAAAAATGGGCCCGTTTTTATCCATTTCGAAATTGAGATCTTTATGCTAATATGTCTAATTTTCCTATTTAAATTTCACGATTTTTATAAGATTCTACGCGATTTTCATAAAAATCGTACGAACGAATGAATCGTGATCAACTTTTGGGGAAATGTTACCGCCGTGCGCGCCCACCCTTGAGACTCCTAGATCAGTATTACGAGCAATTCGAGTTCACGCTTACCGTTCCATCTAATTTTCTCCTCCTTAGGCGAAGTTATAATCATCTGACTCCGCGAGGGTGAAAATTCTATCGGAATTACCGTGTTACCCTTCCATGGTTCATTTATCTGCACCCTCGAGGCCTTTCTGCTTAGACTCGGTGCTTCTCGACTATACGTCGCGCCGACTATGAATGCGTTTGTAGCAGTCAGATTTCCGACAGCCAACCGGGGAACGCCACGTAAGATCAGAAGTTAGATTTCGGGAGCAAGAAAAGAGGAAGACTTCGCACACAGCGGCCTTTCGGTGCCGATGGCGGAAGTAAACAGAGGATCGCGGCGAGGAAGTTTACAGCGCAGAGGCAATACATTATCGTCGAGGAAGTTTTCACAACTCGTGCACCCGATCGCGCCGCGAATTTACAAAACCGAACGTCCCGATATCCTCCGACGACCTAGGAAGAATCCATCGGCTTTTACAGAAAACAAGTTACTGTCGAAGTATGTAGTCGAGCTCTCTCGCTGCTTCCATCGCCGAACAAATTACACTTTGTCTTTCCTAGACAGCGGCGGCTCGATAACGCGGTATTATCCAATCGATCGCGGAGACGATCCATCAGGCTCGCCGGTGACCGCGCACCGGTCGTCGTCGTCGTCGCCGCCGCCGCGTAAAAACAATCGGCGATAGATCTCTCTCGCGTAAATTTGCCCGGAGCCCCGTGCAACTACGTACACAATTTTCGTTCGAAGCCTGTGTCCGCCGGCGGCCTCCTGTTTCGTCCCGGTCCCGCTCGCGCGCGCATTCTCCGTCCTCGTTTTTTCCTGCATCTGGATCACGTTGCATTGTTCGCTGCTCGGCCAGCGGATATACAGAAGCGAAATGGCAGGAGAAGCCCAAAAGAAAGAAGATCCAGAAGAAAAGGAGCAAGAAGGAAGAAGCCGTTGGACGGAGAAAAACGGGCGGCGGGGTGGCGGGAAAGGCGGCGGTTGAGGAGGATGAGAAAAGGTAGAGAGAGAGAGGGAGGAGTGAGATGAAGGAGGGTAGATGGTACGACGCGGTAGCGGCGGAGAGAAACCCGGAGACAAAGACAAGGAGAAAAAGGGAGAGGGGAAAGGGGGGTGGGCGACAGGGAGAGGGAGGGATAGCGCGAGAGAATTAGAGTGGGAAAGAAAAAGCAGAAAGAGTATGGGGGCTAGAGAGGTATAGGTGTTTTTCTTCCAAAGGGGACTTTGTACGCTCGTCTTGGCAGCGGCACGACGCCGTGTAGGAATCGGCCCGCGCACGCTTCCATGGAGGGGGACAAACGAGTTGTCGGTACCCCGAGAGAGTTGGCCGAATAGCGTTGGTGGGGGGAAAAAGCGGGGAGGGAGCGGTAAGCCGTTAGGGCGAGGGGCGACGGAACGGTGCGGATCGACGGGACCCAGGGGAGGGGGCAGCCTCGGACACGATACACGACACAAGGAAGGATAGAATCGAGTCGTGACCGGCGGTGGGGGTAACCCGCGAGAGGGGAAGGGCGTCAGCTGCGCAGAGGTAGCCGAAGCGGGGACAGGGGCCGAGAGAAGCGATTGGAACGAGGAGAGCTGAGTCATAGCGCTGTTGCCACGTCCTCGCCGGCCTCGTTGAGGCGTCCCAACGTTGCCGCTTGTGCGACGTTTGCGGCTTATGTCAGTGTCGTCTGCCGAGAATGGTACTGCTCCGAGACTTTTCCTGCCTTTTACACATATCTACCGCAGACACGGCACACCCAAATTCGAACGAACCCATTTCCCAAGCGAGTGTTCACGAGTACACTGCCGGACGAATATATTCGTCGATATCGTTCGTCCCTATGTTCCTCCCATCGAAAAATACGAATATCGTCCGTATCTCCAAATTCGGCTTGCGTATATGTAGCTTCGTTGAAGCAGCCTAGACCATGGTCATTTTATGGAAACGTATTTTTGCCGGTAATGATACAGTAAGGCCACTTACGAGGAACAAAAAAAGTTCTAGGTCGAAGTTCGAGGATTTATTGTTAACCCTTGTAGAAGATAATTTCAGTTAGATATTGTTGAAGAAGAGTTGAGGAGAATTAATCGACCACTTTCTATTTTTCGACGTCACTGCCGTGTACCAGTGAACTGTAAGGGGTCAAACGGACCTCTGGTTCGATACCTCCCAGGGAGAATTTGCGAGGCTACAAGCTAGCGCGTCCTCGTAGAGCTAGACAGTTTTTTTTATTCGATTTTGCGAGATTCGTGGCGGAATCACGGGGGGCAACGGAGGCCGGGAAAAAGTCGAGAAACAAAAGCCTCCTTTCTTTGTTGTTATCCCGTAGTGTTCGTTCTGCATTGTATTCCTTTTTATTCGCGTTGTTCCTCGCGGAATCGTAGAACCTCGGCGTATTGTTGAAGTTAAATCGACACACTCGCGGCCCTCGGAATTCCGAGGTCCAGAGAAACATGAAGAATCATGCCGGTGGACCTGGCTTTCCTCCACTTTGAACTTCCTACGCTTAAACGGCCGGCATGTTTCGTCGAAATCTTATCTATGACGCGGAGATTCGATATGCGGGCACGTTGTGTCAGTCGACGAGCTGCATCATCGGTACAGAAAATGGCTAAAATTTCGTTCCCAGTCGTTTACGTAACACTGGACACTCACTAATTTTCCGTAATGATAGTCCGATCGACAGAGTTCCATACACGGTAGGTTTCCGTGAATTAAAAAGATCATTCGCTTCCGTTAAGATTTCGTTCGTGGCCGCAGCGATCGAGAAGCCGGCTCGGGACGAACGCACCCAAAATTGTTATGTGTCACGCGTGACACGTTAATTGATTTCTAGAAACGGAAAATTTCCCCGTTCTCTCTCTTTCTCGCTTTCGTTCCCACACACATACACACACATACTGGCCAGGGACTCTTAACCGTGGGCCGATGTATTGATTTCCTGTACGTCTACCGTTTCAAACGTAGAAAGACAAACGGCAGTCCGACTAGTTGCCGTCGCGATGCCTCGCGAGATTCGGTCTCTCGGTGGAACCGTTTCTTTTTTCTCGCCCCCCGACGAAAGGCACTTACATCTAGGGCGAACGATTTCCACTGGTGTCATCGATCGGACGCCGCTACCGAGAAGAGATTTTTCATTGTAACTAACGGCATAACCGTGTGTTTAAGTACAACGGCGATCACTTGAACATCGGAACATGTAAAGATTTGCAGAACGTCACACACTCTCGAAGCGTTCTACTACAGTGCCACTCCGGTGATTCCCCGACACGTATTCCGAGGTTCGTGGACCTAGTCGACCATCTTTAAGGCGACGACCGGCTCTCGACACCTTCATGGCCGGAGACGACGTTGCCGCAAGTCGGGCGCCTCTCTTTTTTTCTTCTTCCGCGACGGAAAATCCAACTCTGACCTAGAGACTTGAAATTTATGGAAAGTCATGGTAATGCCCGTCCACATGAAGCAGAACTCGGCGGCTCGCCTCTCTGTACTTCGTTGGAGAGGAACGAAGGAATTGAGCGGCCGGGAGCGAGTCTGCCGAAGTAAAATTCCTCGGCGAGCAGCGAGCGGGGACTATGGAGGGGAATGGGTACGGTTTGCGGCTCGCTGGCCAGCCAGCCAGCCAGCCAGCCACCGTGGCACTCTTCGTCCTCCCCACCATCGCGGCCTTCTATCTTATTTCTTCTCCTCTCGTCCCTGCCCCCTCTCGCCCGCTTTCACTCATGTATGCCACAGAAAAGGACGTTCTCGGGGCGCGCTCGGTGTGCGCGAGAGACTTTTCAACGGTTCGATTGTGTGCGCGTGTATGCCTATGCGCGCGAGCGCCAACGTTTCACGCAGGAGAATGTGTGGGAGAAGAAAACAAGGGGCTGGAGGGGCGAAGAGGGAGGAAGGGAGCCAGTACGAGAGAGAAAGAGAGAGGGAGAGAGAAAGAGAGGAGAACGAACGAGAACTGGGTGGGATGGGAACTCTTGCGGCCACGACGCACAGAGCGCGATCGGTTCTCTTTCGTAAAATGTCACGCAGAGAATAAACGCTCGATACCGATAATCGCTACGAATAAATACATCGGTCTCTTCTCCTCCCGTATATTCTTTCACTGATTCCGTTTTTCGCCTCTTTCTCGTCTTTTTTTCTTTGCTTCACTTTTTTTCGACTCGACAGCATCGTGTGTTGTCACGTACGAAACAACGGGCCCCGGGCAAGAATTTCGAGATGGCACTGCTTCCACACGTCACAAATCGAGCATCCGAGGAAACTCTCTTGGGGAATTTCTGTGCGTCGGACGCGCGGAACGTGGAATCGGAACGGAAAACATGGACGGCACGTCGCGGTAGCCATTTTGTCCGAGCGATCTTCCAGAGGATGTGTGTCGTTGCGACATTAGACCTTATATCCTCTCGGCGTTTTCTCCTTTTCGTACCTCCGCGGAGAGAGATCGAGCCGAACCCCCGAAAATTGAAAATCTCTCGCCCCGGAGTAGCCTCTCGGGACAAGGGGCAACACACATCTCTCTCTCCTGCTACAGTTGCGGGAAGATCCAATTCGTTTCGACACGGCGGATAAACGTGTTCGAAATGTTCGAGCGAAACGAAGTGCAACGAGGGAAGATAAAAAACCGTTATACAAAGACTCTTCTCCCGTGCCCCTTTCCTCGCCATCGAATCACACGGCATATGGAAGAGGGGCCACGCCCCGTTCGCAGGCGATCCGACATATCACGATAGAAAAAAGTGTGTGCCCGGGATATCCTGATAAACGAACGTGTGTGTCGTCCTCCCTCGTTTATACGAAATACAATCCACCGGTTTTCCTTGATTTTCGTAACGGCCTAGCAAGAACTCTTTCTCTCTCTCTCTCTCTGTCTCTTTCTCTCTATATATATATATTTCTCTCTATCTCTCTCGCTCTCTCTCTCTCTCTCTCTCTCTCCCTGCGCAGTAGAATATCCAAGCGCGAACTATTAATCCAAGGTGCCGCCCAATTCTCGCGCATTCCTCTCTCTCTATTCGCGTAATCGAAGCTCGCTGCTTGTCGAGTGTTACAGAACAAACAACGGATCGTTTCTCTAATGCATTTTTCCGCTGATGCGTTATTGGCTGCGTGTCTGATCCGGGATATCAAAGAAGAAAAATAAAAAACAAAGCTTCTCCTCGGAAGAACGCACAAGGAAATACGTGCGACTCACGCGAGATTAGACGAACAACTCCCAGAGATACTCCGTGACCGTTCGAGCCTTTGCGCTTGCGCGTAATGTTCTTCTCCCTGTCGGCGAATCAGAACCGGCCGATCCCCACTACCGCATGCGCTCGCCCTACCTCACCTAGTAAGCCCGTTTCTACTGCTGCCGAGCTTTCTGTACACAGGGTGTGCCAGAAACAACTTTGGCTCTTTGTTTTCTTTAATTTCGTCGAAATTCAATATCTCCGGATTCTACAGGGTGAAAACAAGACGCGCTTTCTTTAAGTATACCGATCTTGAGTCGCGACCGAGCAAAGTACGAGACGCCCGTCGATTCCGTTCTTCAAAACAACCGACCAAGTACAGTTGCTAAAAATATTACCACCATACCGAGAACTGTTCTTCAGCCACCTGTACGCTAGAGAATTTCAGCGACAGCCTGATTAGTAAATTTCTCGATTCGATTTTCGGTGTGCGCGTCAGGTTAGGAACAGAGAACTTAGCAAAAACAGTCACATCTGTGCGCACTTCTTCTCCGAAATCCTAACCTGTCTTAGCGAGACCCTCGTCTGTCCCGCAGTCACAACTTCCGGCCATTCGTCGAAGTCCCTGACATTTTCATGTTCCCGAGTGAGCGCCCACTGATTACATTTATTTCTTAGAAGAATCAAATAATAAACGTTATTATGCTGGCGACCCTAGAATGCCCTGATTGTTCGCAGAGGCAAGCGGCGTCTTGCCCTACACGGCGATCCGTGCCTCGTGCCTGTTTTTCTAAGCCTGCACACACACCTGACACGTATACACACAGTTGTTGGCGGAAAGTTTGCCGGCTTTAATTAATGAAGAAATTCGGCGTGTTTCAGGTATGGACGCGTGCAGAGCGTCAAGCTGCTGCCGCGGGGCGAAGAATGCCCCGTGGACGGTGGTACCGGTGGTTCCCTTGGAGAAGGCAACGAGGGTGGTTCCGGTTCCAATTCTGGGAACGGCGGCAGTGGCGGGGGTAGCGGTTCCTCGAGCAGCACCGGGGGTGCCTCCGCGACGGTGGCGTTCATGGATATCAAGTCCGCAGCGAAGGCCCACGCGACTGAACACACCTTGGACGAACGAGCCCTCACCACACAGTACTACGAACCACAACATCTTCAGCACAGGTTTCCCTCGCACGGGTAAGTTCATCCACATCGTGCAAACAACCTGTCTCTAGCATTTCCTTAGCTAACACGGCAGGATTACTTCATTCCAACGATGGACGACTCTCGATCGATTTTCTAAAGAATCGATCTTCGACTTTTTTAAATCGATTCTTGGATATTCGATTTTGAAACGAATCGATTCGATGTCGTCGTAATGCAATTAACTATTGCCATTTACATGTTGTCTTTCTAAATTCATTGCCTTTAAATAATTGGTTAATAGATGATGATTAATGTATTTAATCAATCTATAATGTATTTGTAATTATTGCGAATTCTCCATTTTTTAAGTCCTAAATGAGTAAATAAATATACCAATCTAACTTAAAAGTTTCTATGCAGTATTTCATCATAAGGTACTGTAAATTGGTATCCCGATAATGTTATAAATGTTATATATTTAATATTGTATTACTTTTTTTTATTGAAGAACTTGATTGCATTTTGTTGCACTTTGTTGCACTTGAGCATTGCATTTTAGGTCCGATTTACGAAATCGAGTTCCATGCAGTATGCGTATGGATATAAATAGTATTTCGATAAATTGTTTTTAAATCTATTTTTCATCGTTCGATTTTCTAGCGAATCGATCTTTGACGTTGCGATTCAATATTCGTTCTTTTTGAAAGAATCGTCTACCCCTACTTCGTTCCATACCCTAGAAGGGTACGGTATAGGGGATGAGATATGGAAGGGTATTTTCCATACTCGTAGCAGGCGAGGATTTAGAATTCAGCGTATTTGACTTAAAACCATTTATATATTTGAAACTATGGGAGCTAGATACGCGAACTTGATGTCGCTATTATGATGGCGTTTGTCTTCAAAAGGTTAGCTCCTATCTTATCCAACTCTAAAAATGATTAGCGAATTTGTCACTAAACGACACATCCTGTCTATAAGTCATTGGATTGCGTAAAGTTACGGCACTTGAATTCTCGCGCGAAATAATTTACATTATTCAAATTATTTCCTTCAAATAAGCGCAGCGTCGAACAAAAATTGTTTTACTCGGAAATTTCTCAATCCGGGTCACACCGTGTGACACCGATGTCACAAAAAGAACCCCGATTCGCCGGAATTGTAATCATTGTTATAAATGTAACCTTGTCGAAAGTCGAGATATTTCGGTAATCGAGGAGTCACGTATTGATGTTGGCCGTCTTGATGAGTCATGCCGGGGGAATTAATTAAATCCCATTCTATTATTACGCCCGAAAGCGTAAATATGGTTAGGAATGGAATTTTATAATTCAACAAGTTATTGACACGACCGATTGGGATCTTATATCTGGGAAAATAATCTCGGAATTTACGGCCAATTAATTGGTGTACAATCTGGCGGGCAATCCATAAGAAGTGTGTACATACATACACCTTTTCCGCTATCATTCGATATTGGATTGTAGTGATTTACTATTATACCGCGTGCTGCCGAGAGACGCGGCATTGTCGACACGTAGACTGATTGCGTCAAATATATGGGTCCGAAGCAATATCGCGGATTTTATTGGCTGTCGATTTCCTTTTCAGTCAGGGATCACATACTTTAGCATTAGGTTCGCGTCGGTATATAAGCGTGCACCAAGGTATGCATAATCTTGTCGGCATACATACAAACATTGTTACACGTACCTCCACTCGGCGTTATAGCCAAGGTTGACACCCCGATTTCGTAATTTCACGATATTTATTTTTATTTTAACCCGCCTCTATTACGTAAACGTTACAAAACATCCTTCACTGCGAAAAGCATTCACCCCCCCCCCAAAAAAAAACTTAGTTAATGCAGCCATAGTCACGGCTTCACGGCGGAAAAGAGTTACAAAATCGTCGAAAAAAAAACATAAAGCGTTGCATTGCAATTATAATGCGAGTATTTCCGTGAAATTTCCATGTACCGACGACATTCGATAACAATTTGAAAAACCGTATTCGAATTCAAATTGGACAACGTCAGTTACCGTCGGTAGTGCTTGGCGTCTCAGAGTCGGCGTTCCGACGGCCGCGGGGGGTTATGTACGGTCGCGGAAGTCGTATTTTTTGGTTTATTTTTCAGCAGAGGCCATCATCATGTTGGTCGTGCAATATACATAATACAATTATACCGATATCGGCGGCCACGGGCTACGTAGTCCTCGCACGGAATCGGATTCGTGGAAGTAAACAGGCCGATAATCGATCGAGGGAGCTCGGTTATCGCCGCCGACGCTCGAGCACATTAACGTTCCAATCATAATCCATGCTCTCCTGCCGTGCTACTTTTCGGACGTCAAAAACGTTTCTGCCACGCACTCGGTTTACCGGCCACGTGACAGGCGTCTGCATTCGTATACATACATATCAATATATACATACATATCAATGTGTACATATATACATATATAGATATACATGTGTATGTATTACACGTATGAATATCGGCCGGTTGCTGGTCTGGCTATTCCGGTCTCCGTACGTGTTCGCCACGAATCACCTTAGGACTGCCATACACGCTCATTCTTGCCGTTGGTAATGCCGCACAGTCGCATATTTGATACGAGACCGTGCCTGTGTGCGTGTGCACTCGGATCGGCCGACTTGCAAGAAAGCAACCGCCTCCGACACCGACCATACTTTGTAGGCTTCTGGAACGGCCAAAAATAATAGATCCGTATTATTTTAACCGCGGCAAGTAGGATTTAGATGGTTGTACCACTCTAGAGACTCCGAGAAAGTGTTAAATAGAAGAGGTTCGGGAAGGAAATTTATTTACAGCTACAGCCGCAGTCTTGTACACTTGTTCATCCATTACAATTTATCCGCTCACTGTGTAGCCGTTTATTCAGCGCGTGCTTCAGTCGAGAGTTCAAACTCTCAAAAACATGATTTAACGATGAACCTACCAAGCCAGTCAAAATGACCGGTCCTACATTTTGTATTTTAAGATTACTGAAATTATAAAGACTCTTTCATAGGAAATGATCGAATAAATTTCTTAATCCAGGTATGCATTGTAATAAAAATTGTGGAGAGTCTAAATAGATTGTCTTATCGTTCTTACAGAGCAACACACATTCGTCGCATTTAATGCCCGGTAGGTTTATAGTGTTAAAGTCTTCCTTGGGTGACCATTCTTGGAAACAGTTATCTACCGTATCCCTCTACACAATCGTAACCCGTTTTTTTTCAGTAGACAGTAAATTTTTATGCAAGATTTGCAGCACTAATTGCAAGGTGCACGAGCTACACAGCAGGTCATTTGCATCTCGTTGATAATGATAATAGATTGAAATGAATACAACGGCATTCTGAAATTTTTCAAATGTCTTTACCACTTTGCATTCGATGTATGTACATACTCGTTCTTCTCATAAATGCATAAAATTTACGAGCGTATTTCCAAAAAATGGACTTAAGGACTTAACAGTAAAATGGACTCGCAAGGACTTAAAACGAAATCTTTCCAACGAGAGCTCCCTTTTATTTGAACGTCATTAATTGTTGCCTCGCGCTATAAATGCTCGAAGATTAGACAAGGTGGCACGGAGATTCCTCGCATTGGACTTCGGAAGAAGTCTCGGACAGTCTCAGATAATCCGTATCGTCTCGCGAAGCGAAGAGGGTTCGCGGCGGCTCCGCGGTCTTCGACTTCCTGTTCGCAGCGAACGAACGATCCAAGCAGACCCGGGTGAAATAAAGACGATGTTCTGACACTGCTGCTCGCATACCTTACTCGCGTTCGCGACAGCGCCGCGTTTCCACGAAAAGTCAGGTGACCGTGACGACGTGGTCATTCGCAATGTTGCCATGTCTGCGGCGCGGCTGCGCGTCGTTGGATATAAGCAGCGTCAGCGTGAGGAAGAGCGGTTTCAACTGGCAGTGGCGTACCTAGCAAATTCCCGGCCCTTGCCCTTGGTAGCAAGCATTTGCAAGTGTTCGCACTGCTATTAAACCACGATGCATACGATTATTATTTTCTATAGGGATCCGCAGACTAGTTATAAACGTATTTCTTCTTTTAACACTACGCGCTCCGATGTCGCCGCTACGACGACACTAAATTGTTAATAATAAAAGGTAATCGTGTAAAACATGTAGATGAAAACGTAACTTATTTAATTTATTGATTCCTATAAAATTTCACGGCAATGCAATGATATTTATTTCAATTCAACTTTTGGCGTGTTATAATAAAAAAGTAAATATATGGTAAGTGGAATACAAGACAATAAAAAGATTTATTATTTTTTATTTATTTAAGGTAGAAAACAAATTACTATTTAATATTATAGATAAATTACTATTAAAGATCCGCAGTCTAGTTATATCGGTGGGTATATCAGACGAAGTTCCGGAGCGCAAAGGGTTAATGGTCTCGAAACATTAGAAACAGCGTGTAACACGATTCTTAATACTGAACGTACCGAGTTCTAAGAGCGAGTATCGTTTCATGAGAACGAATTTGTGCAGATTGCACGCCAGTTCTGTCATAATGTACGATTCAGAGATTTATCCGATTGTTTCCTGTGAAAGCGTCTTTATAATTAGAACAATTTGAACAGAAAAAAATGTAATATCGATCGGCACGGTGGGTGGGTGGGTGGGTGGATGGGTTTAATGTGAAATTCCTCTGACGTCTTCATCGCTTTATATTTCGCCAGAAGTGCATAAAATCCGCGTACTAACCGCATTCGAAAAAATGTTCCAAGCTAACGAGAAAACCACGCTGTTCGCAGCATTTATCGGAACCGTGCAAACTAATCGCGACAGTCATCGGACAAATAGGCGTGCGTCTGGCCGGCGATGACATCATTGTTTGCGCCTCTCGAATTGATAGCAAGGCTCATGATTTGCATGCGAATCATCGGGACACGGGTTCTCGATACATCTGTCGGCGATAGTCGAGCGTTGTTTCGTCTCTTTCTTGCCGATCTCATTAAGGGAGCCGGGGACTTCGTTATCGGACTGTACCGCGGTTCTAGCATGTCGTTCCAATTAAACGGTCACTTTCCCTGCGAAACGGTAACGCGTGTCCATTAGCAGGCGTACCGGGCGCGAGGCATCGAACGAAATTTACAGTTCGACACGGGGACCAGGCGCTATCGGGAGGCGCGCACAAGCGCCGATACGCGACCATGAAAATATCTTATCGGTAGCCGGGACGCGGACGCGGCCGGCGGTTTATAGCGAACTTAAACACGGAATTCTAGGAAATTGTATACGTCGCCAGTCATAACAAAGGCACCGGTCTTATTGCGCTCGCGGAGGGTGAGCAGCACCTTCAAGGATGCATGCGCCAGACGGAGAGTAAACGACACGCGGATTTATGGCACCTGGCTACGGAGTGTCTTTCGAACGGTGTAAAGTGTCGAAGACACTCCGGTTTCGTCTCTGTCTGTCCTCGAACGGCTCGATAAAACGGCCACTGTATTCCCTTCGCAACTCTCAGAAGTTCGCTAATTCCTTTGTACGAAACATTTCGTCTTGTTCTTCTGATTGTAACGACACCGAACACGATATAATTATCGTTGCAATTAGCTGCGCGACGAGCGAATTAAGTGTCGGCCGCGAAAGATCTTAAAAACCGAAAATCAAACTTTCTTATTTTTCGTCGTTCGCGAATCGAACTTTTACCGTCGCATTCGTCCTGTTTTTTTCGTTCTGATTAAAATGGCACCAAACGCGACGCAGATTAAATTACCTGTGTAATTAGTTCGAGGTCGGAAACTTTTATCTCTTGTTACCAAAGTAAAAATGATCGTTGTCGTAAACGGCAACAAACGCGATACAATTAAATGACTTGCGCAATAAATTGAAGTCTGAAACTTTCCTCGCTTCTTGCTTCAAGTAAAAATGATCGTAGTCTTATCGTGTTCCGTGTCAGTTTAATCAGAAAAAAAACGGGTCGTACACGATGGTAAAAGTTCGATTTATAAAAGATCAAAAATAAGAAAGTTTAATTTCTGGTTTGACACTGAACCCTACCGAGCATTAAAAGTTACTGACGCGTGTCAATCTATAAGGATGACAAGACCGATTTTATTTAGAGACTTCGCGGATTTTATTGCAACGTATGCTTGAATTAAGAAGTCTATCATGTAATATGAAGGGTCTTCGAAAAGTCTCAATCTTAAAATAAAACATGTGAAACCGGTCAAAATGACTGTCATTCGACCGGTTTAGTGTTGAAGGTCTTGCACGAGTCCTTTAATCCTGGACTTGGAAAAATGGCAAATAAAAAAAATAATAATACCCAGAACAAAAATTACGCTACTGTGACTCTCAATTAAAAGCTAATGCACTTATTGACAGCTAAGTGACACCATTTAACATTTCGCTAAAAAATAAGGAGACGCCAATCATAAAACAAATGGCTGGTGTGTGTCAAACACCCCACGCGACCGTTCCAGGGTTAACGTTTGCCTTGAATTTAACGCGTCCTTCGATCTAATTCATATTAATGAAAATTTTTTATATATACTGTATTGTTAGTATGTGCACAGCCATGTACATGCTGTAGTGGTTTCTACAGTATAATAAAATAAAAAGAAAAGAATTCTAATCCATCTCTACGTTCGGAACACCAAAATCGAAGATAGTACCTCTGCCATAACTGTCACTCGACAGACCCAAAAATAGAGCAGTTACGGAGAGGACACTGTACCGTGTCCGTGTCCTTCGGATCCATTATCCGCGACACGCGTCCCTTAATCTCGACATCAGGATTATCTTGTCCGATAGCGCGGTGCCATCAATAATTGCCAGTCGTCGTGCACTTTTAGCGCGGCGTCTCGGGCCGTGCGGAAAATTGCATCGCAAATGTTAGTTAACACTTCAGCTATTAAAAGCCCGCCGATAAGCTTTCGCGGCTCTTCCATCGAATCATACGCAGTGGCGAGAAATGGTCGTCGCACTGCGTCTCCGCGGTGGACGCATCCCGGAGATGCGTTCAGCCGCATCCGCGTCGAGATATCGAGTTTGCGATCGGTCGCGTGACTGATAACCGTCTATCGTTTTGTCCTTCGCACGCGAAACGATGACTGTGCGAGCCCGTCTCCGCTCGTGTTTTTTTCCGGATCGTCCTCGTGTTTTCTACGTGACGGCCGAGAGAGGCAACGAATCGTCGTATCTCCGTTGGCCGTAAGTTCGCGATTCCCCTGCGCGCGGAACTTATTCGCTTGTTTACAAGTTTCGCCGAACAGCGGCGGCGTTACTATCTGAACGAACGCGCGCCAGATCGCCCGATAATTAACCGATTGTCAACGGATCCCCTTATCTACCGAATTTCGTAAACACCGCGGACTTATCTCGCGACATGAGTTATGCGCGTGCAATCTAGGGGGTTCCAGCGACACTCGGGCTATTTCTGCAGTTCGTGCCGCATGTGCCGATCACGATACAATGAAATCGAGCAAGTATAGGTGCAACGAAAAATACGAATATACAGGGTCTGATTTTGATACCGGTGTCGCGCTTGTTAAATGCTGTACAAAAATCGATGTAATGTCGAAATGCATGTATATCGAAATCGTTACAACACTGAAACTGTTAAATTACATACTGGAATTGTTAGAATACTAAGGTGTTACAATACTGAAATCGTGACAATACCAAAATTATGTTAGTATATACATATACTATACTATACACATATTATACATATATACTACACTATATACATAAATAATCGTGGCAGACATTTACCTATTCACTGCCAACTACGAGATATCTCGTAATAGACGCCCACCACAACGTTTGAGTGTTAAAGGTTCATCACTAACTAAAAAAAATTGATTTATTTATTATTTTTTACTTATTATTATTCTTTACTTATTATTATTTTTTACTTATTTTTTACTTATTATTATTCTTTACTTATTATTTTTTACTTATTTTTTACTTATTATTACTTTTTCCTTATTTTTTACATATTATTCCTTGCTTATCATTCCTTTAAAAAAAAGAAAGGTTTGCGTCTAGGACAGATATCTTCAAAAGAGATTTGCCAGTCATTGTATTAATAGGATAATAGATTTTAAGTAACACGTTTTCGTAAGCCTCGTTAATACTGCTCCCTCCAACGTCTCCAAAAAATTCAAACAATCCACTCCACTTTGATAAAAATTTACTGCGTTTTAGAGGGTGTTCACGGCCACGTGTTAACAGGATATTCTCTCCCTCTATCTCGACATTATATAATTTTATCGCGCGACAGTCGCGTTCGATAAGCTCGACGCGGCAGCGAAACGCAGGCAGAGGTGCGGAAAATAGGAACGCGTCTCGATCGCGGGTTAGATCGGGCGCACGAGCCGCGGGTAGGTGCAAAAGAGTAGCGAGACCCGTGTCGGTGAGAGCGCAGGTGCGCTTACATGCACGGCGTCGTGGGATTCAATGAGGTAAGGGAGCGTGCCCGCGCGGCGAGAGGGCAACGGCACTTGCTGCTATAGGACGTCGTAGGAGTCGGTGACAACGAGTGCACCGTGCACTTGCACACGGCGTCGAGGCTCGTCTGCGAGCCCGCGAACGCTGCAGCTCGCTGCATCCCGTTGCATCCGAAAGAGTGCCGGTGGTCGCGTTCGTGGACCCCATGGGAGTTTCGTGGCTGCCAGACGGCCATTCCGATTTTTAGATAAATAATTGCGGCGATTCGACAATAAGTTTGCGAACAAGCTCGAAGCAAAATTGTATGAAACTAGCGCAGGGATTAACCAGTTTGCTGTATTTTACGAGTGTACACGTTATAACACAAAATGCCTGCCATTTTTCAGACGCACTCCATATTGTAACACAGAAATTGTAATAATACATTGTAATATAATAAATATGATAGTATGATAATATATTATATTATATATAATATAATAATATAATAATGTAATAATGTAATAATGTAATAATGTAATAATGTAATAATATAATAATATAATAATGTAATAATGTAATAAAAAAAATAATACATTGTAAATACCGGCATTTGGAATATTGAGTACCATAGCTTTAAAATATTATAACGGTATTATTTACATATACATACAGTGCTTTAAAAAAAAAAAAAAAATGCGAAGCAAATTTTAAATATATCTTAAAATCTTCATTAAATCTTTTTCAAAAATCGTAACAGAAACTCGAATAGTCTTCTGCATTTTACTTGCTTAGTTTTGCGGTCATTTTTACCCAGTGGCATCTTCCGTCGAGTTATGCAGAATATATACTTTGATATTCTTTATTAAATTTTATATTTTATAAAACTGTTACATTCACACAAAATATGAAGAAAATCAAACTTATACAGTATACATAATTACAGTAATTTACACACTTTTCAAGGAGACTGCCAATTGGTTAAAACCAACTAATGTGTGCTGCTTCATAAGAATGATGATTTAATTTATTTGGACATTTCGTCACTTTTATTATAAAATAATACTTAAATTAACTCTTCATCGCTGACGCCATGTATGGAAATCTACTTGTGTCCAAAATAATTTATTGCGATTATGGTATATAATAATAAATAATATATAATTTTTGATTATTGTATTTATTTGATAGTAAGGTCATGTTAATATTTTACTATCGTATTTATATGATAATAAGGTTATGTTAATTTTTTATTATTCTATTTATATGATAATAAGGTTAATTTTGTATTATTGTATTTACATGATAATAAGGTTGTGTTAATTTTATAAAATCAATGTCATAATGTTAATGTCATTCAGATTGTAATGTTAGTTTCGCATCGATGAATGAAAAATACAGATTAAAGCATTTCGTACGTCAATCATTTCCTGCGAAAAAGACGTCATAATCTTCGAACAACTTTGAACGTATTACTATGAAAGTTTGTCTGGGAGGGGAGGGGGGGGGTATAATTTGCAGACAATCGTTGTGGTTTTCGGTTAAATATTGCCGCGTTTCGACGATAAATTTGCAGGCGAACTCGAAACAGAATTGAACGAATACAATCGGCGCAATGATGTATGATTCTTTTCCCTTGGAAAGATGCGATTGCCCGAAGAAATGTCGAGTCCGCGTGAAGATGCTCTGTCCACTCGCTAAGTAACTATAAAAGTCTCTCGGACATCATTCTACGGGAAGACCACAGAGCGCGACAACATCAAACAAACGTTATCCGCAAGAAACGTTTGTCGGCGCGCGATACCGGGTTTCATCAGGTTGTCTGTTACACGTAATCTTACGTTTTAAAACCGTCTGAAGCGTGAGATTAAATCGCCGTAATCCGAGGAGGGAAAGAACGCTGTTTTTCTTTGATTTTTATCAGGTTTACGCAATCGGCGCCCGATAAAAGTCCGCGCTCCGGCCGCCACGACGGTGCGTTATCCAACAATAACGACTCCGGCAGCGATTCTTTTCGTCCGTATTATCTCGAGCGGGGGATTCGAATGTGTGTAGTTGCACAGCAGGAAGTCGTCGGGCGCGTAGATTAAATCGGCGAAAAGAAAGCGAGGCTTGCGTGGATGGAAATGATAAAAATAAGCGGACAAGCCATTAGCGTCGCAGCGCGCTAATCAGCGGAGGACGTCGCGCCGTTGCGATGGATGCACTCGTGGAATTTGCGCGCGTCCCCGCGGCTGCAACTGCGTTCTACGATTTGCTTTATTAGTTCCTACCGGTAGATTCAATCTACAGAACGAACGGTTTAGAGAATAAATATTTTACGAACATCGATTTTTTTTCACTGGCAACGCGTTCGAAGCGCGCATAGTTAAGTTATTAACGCTCACCTAGGATAGGTCCCGTTTTTGCATCTACTTCTCTTTTTGCTAGCTTAGACTAGAGTTTCTTTACCATCTCATACTGTATCATTCTTGGTCGTTTCCTGTATCATACTCTTGTATGTTTATAACTAGGCAGCGGATTTTATATGTTTAAGGCGAAATTAAGTAGTTCAAATTCAAAATAGTATGGAGATTTTAAAAATTGAGAAATGTCGATCTATTATTTTTAAACTGTTAAGGTTTTTGAACAAAGAACAAACTTGCTATTTAATCTATATTTCGATTCTTATTTTACCGAAAAAATCCGCAGTCTATTTATAGCTGTGTATATAAAATATTATGTCCGTTAAGTACTAAGTAAATAAATAAATTTGTGAATCAATATATATATATATATATATATTTGTGAGCCAATACAATGAAATCTTCACCATATTTTTACCGTAATTTTCAAAGCATTTTTAAGTGCAAATATTATTATTATTTATTATTTATTATATTATTATTTTAAGTGCACCAATATTATCTAACTATCGATATTATGGCAGCAAGTGCCGAAACTTCTATGCAGTATCATAATTGCTATAATACCGAAGTCAGAGTAATTACCGGCTTGTTTACGGTAACTAGATCGCGGATTTGATGCGTTTATGATAAATAAATTAAACAATTATGATTCGTTTCCGATCGTATCGGTTTTTTGACTCACCGAATAAAGTATGTGCGTGTATCGGGCATGTTCGAAGAGCTGCGTTCTCTGAACGAGAAGGATCGACGAACTCGTTCTAGAAATCGTTTGACCATTGTTTCGCATACGTCGAGCGTTTCTCCAGCTTCGTTCGCATTCCGCGACACTAATTTCTCAAGCGATTTCGCGCATTACGACCCGAATCTCGCCGGGTTTCATCACCGATTGTCGTTATCGTATTGGCAAGGCGGTGTTTCGCAAGCGATTCGCCGATATTCACACGGTTCTCGGTTCGCCGTCAAGGTGGACCAGCTGTTTATTTGTATACAAATCGTTTCTTTCGAACGTGGCGGATCGAACGATTGCCGCGCAGCGAAGTATACGTAATATATCTATAAGTACATCCATCTATAATTATACCCATCTATAAGTATATAATATAACCAACTTGGCTGTAAGTATATAAATTGGAACATAAAATTTAATTAGCACTTCGTCGAACTTAATAGCTTCCCCGATGGAACAAGGCAAATTTTGTTTCTAATATGTCCTTCGACTGCTTGAATGAACTGTATTGAATTTCCTTGCGGACTACAAGTGCGCCTTCAGTTACTTATATGCCTAGACTTTCATAACAGATGAATTAAACATTGTTTCGATTTAGAAAGATTGAATAGCATTCGTATTTAATACGAACAGTTGACGACTTGTTGTAAATAATCTCTGTTGCTACTGTAACAGAGATTGTGTTTCCTTAAACGAAATTACGACGCTATTGAAAATGTCAAACGACATTCGAATAGTGTTATACAATAGCGGCTTCTTCCTGTTAAAACTATGCCGTCCGCAGATCTTAGATATGATTCTTTTGTTTGACGCCGGCGTAATAGGCTTGGAAATTTTAGATTTAAAAAAAAATTTCGAAGATGGCGGTAATATGAATTCCTAAAATTAAGATAAGTCATCCAAGAATTTTCGTACTTAATTCTTAGCTAAATAAGCACAATGCTATAGTTAGTTTGCTGCCTTTTAACACCCAAGAAATATGGTTCAAATGTTATTTCAGTGTTTTAAAATGGCACCAAAGTGGTACCACCGGCATACAACAGATAGTTTTTGCATGGCACCAGCGTGGTGCCACCGGACGGCATAGTGATAATATACAATTTTTGCAATATTCTGATATCCAAACGTTCTATTATCTAATTACCGTATTATTTAGATACATTATCACTTAGCGGAGAACTTGAGTGAAATGTTCCAATAACAGAATGTTTTGTTACCATGATATTGCAAAAATGAACGGTCAGATAAAAGAGTCTCTATCGCACTTCGAAAATTACGTTTCGGCCAACTATTCGAGAAAGAGGGTGCCACTGTGGGAGGTCGCGGCACGTCGTCGCCAAGGTCCGCGATCGGCATTTCGACGCGTCGTGGTTTCTTTCGACAAAGAACGGACCGCTTTCTTGCGTAACGAGCGTAAAATATTAGCGAACCGGCGTTCCTCTTTCCCCGGACGACCGTAAACTAGCGGGAATATTATTTCGTAGGTAACAATATCCGAAGTCCCCCGGTTAAATTGTATCCGCGCGAAACTCGATTATGCAAATGGCGGCTGCGGCTCGGAACGAGAGGTGTGTCCGGCAACGGACAAAGGCTTGATCCGAGTTAAAAAGAAAAGGGCGGTCGCGTCTGGTTAACGGAAAATTTCTCCGGTCGAGCACACACGATCGGCGCGGTGCGGCGCGGCGCGACGCGGCGAGGCCGCATGGCAACGTCCCGTTTTCTTCTCTCGCCGGCCGAACGAGATCGTTCGAGAAACGAGAGAAACACGAGAAACGGCCGCGCGTAATCCAGCCTTTAAAGAAATTCAGGTCGGAGTTTCACGGGAAGGTGAGAGATAAGCGACCGGTGACCGTATGGTAACGGAATGAACGGGAGGAGGCGTTCGGTGAAAGGCCTGCCGATGCCTCCGCGGGATTACGCTCGCGTGCATGTCGTTACCAGCACGCCCGTGGACACCCATGCACGAGCATGCACCACCGTGTGCACCTTCCCGGACGATGCATCGCGATCAACAGCCGCGTTCTCGAACTTCGTGCCGATCGAGGCGCAACGGAACGGTGAACCGATGGGAAAAATCCTGTCCTGGGAATTCGCGAATTTTACCCACTTAGCGGCGCGTTTGTCGGGAAACGCGTTTCTCGTTTGCTCGAGCCGCCGACCATTCGCCGTTCGCGGGTCGAGGTACTTGCGAATCGATAACTAAAGTCGCATATGCTTTCGTTCGAATTTTCCGTATTTAATGCAGTCAGCGTCAAGCCTGTTTTCTCCCCCCTTCCGTTTAATCCGCGAATTTCGTTTTAATAATAATTATTAATGTTTTTTTTGTAATAAATAATACCTAGATATATGCTTTTGTGATCTTTAAATTATTTAAGATTTATTTACGTAGGAGAATGTAATTTTTTTGTTGTACATTGTCAGTCAACGGATTTTATTTAAATATTTTTAATTTAATTATTGATTCTTATTTGAATTTGTTAATAATTTAATTTATTTAAAAATTATAGAGCCACAAATGGGGTAAGATATCTAAATAAATTCAGTCTTGTAATTCTTATAAAACAATACACGTCAGACGTCTTTAAAGTTCGGCCCATTCTCGTATATTTATTATTTCCTTAAAAGATGAGATCTTCATGTTTAAATATTTATAATACTTATCAAGTTATATTATAGTCCTTTCTTAAATGTACATGTGTAGAAAAGCAAACAAATCTCTGAAATATTTGAATGCTTCAAATAAGAAGAAAGAAATGTATTCACATACCATAAGCACATTTCAATATTCGTCAACAAATAACAATGTTTCGCACGGATCATTTTCACCGACACGGTAGGTTTAGTGTAAATGGCCTCAGCACATGAAAAACAGTGTAACAAGATTCTCAAATTCCGCCGATGCCTCCATCGCTTCGTATTTCGCCTATCAAATTTGCCATAAACGCATAAAATCCCCGGTCTAATAATAGCATTTACAAAAATGCGCGTAGCCAACGAGAGAACCGCTTTTTACTCGCGGCATTTATCGGAGCCTTGCAACGTAATCGCGAACAATTATCGACCGTTGTATCCCGTCTGTACACCGGCTAGATTCAATAACATAAACGGCACTGATCCGAAGCCGACATTGGAAAAAACACGATTGCCTAATGAGTATCGGTGCGGCATATAATATTCGCCACGTCGTCGCCGCCAGTGAGCCTCAAAGGAATAATTGATGACCGGAGCGTGGACACGACGAAGGTTCCGATTCAAAATTCATTAGTCCTTATGCCGTTTCTCTATGTAATTGTCAGCTGAAAATATAGCTGGTACTATACAGGCAGTCCTTGGCCGGCGAAGGAAGACGCAACGCCGGATGATTCATTATTGAACGGTATCAAAACGGTAGTTCCATCGCGCGAGAACGCGAAACAGTTAAAGCCGATCGATTTCGGCGAGTTTGTAATCTGAACGCATTTGGCAAGCGTAAGAAAGATTGAGAACGCGCGCGGGCGATGGCTCAGGTGAACATCGATCGCTAACGTGGAAATTCCGGCGGATCTGGTAATTTGATATTTCCTCGAATCCCGAATTCGCACGATCGATTATGTTTGCTCGTTCGTTCCTCGACCACCCCGATTTCCAAATTGTAAATTTAAGATGCAAACAAAATGCAAAGAACAGAAACTAATAAAATTCAATTAAATTAATAAGATTCGATAAGACTGAATTACACACACGCACATACACGCACACAAAGAAACAAAACTAACAGTAACTTTTAAATACCCAAAAATCTCGCAGTCTTAATGAACTAATAACTGTTTCATTGAGGACCGATATACATATAAGTTATTTTGCGAAGCCGTCGAATCTAGTAGTTCTGGTCAGGTATCGTTAACGCAATTCCCGTGTGTTTTAGAAGTTCGGAGGATCATGGACCGAGCGGGGGTAGTGGGGGAGGAGTCAGCGGAGTCGGAGGAGGCGGCGGTGTCGGTTCCGGCATCGTCAGCGGCGGCGTTGGCAGCGGAGGAGGCGGTAGCAGCAGCGGCGGTGTCGGAGGCGGCGGCAGCGGAGGTTCCGTCGTCGGAGGCAGCACAGTCGGAAGCGGAATCGGAATCGCAATTGGAATCGGCGGCGGCGGCTGCAGCAGCGGTGGCGGCGGCGGCGGCGTCAGCGGCGGTGGTGGCGGTAATGGCAACATTAACGACAGAGAGAGGGACAGAGAGCGGGAGAGGGAGAGGGACAGAGATCGAGACAGAGACCGAGAGAGGGATCGGGACCGGGACCGTGACAGAGACAGGGAGAGAGAGAGGGACCGGGAGAGGGAGAGGGAAAGGGAGAGGGACCGTGAGAGGGAACGAGAGCGAGACCGTGACCGAGAGAGAGGAGGCGAGGGCTTCGAGTCACGCGGCTCGCACGGCAGTTTCTACACCAGCGAGAGAAGTAGCCGAGGGGTCGGATCCGGGGGTGGTGTCGGTGGTGTCGGCGGCGGCGGCGGCGGCGTCGTCGTTGGCGGCCATCCGGCGGATCCTTCTGCCGGTGATCCTGGCGGCTACATACCCCGCGGCCGTCCACCTCCTGCCAGCTCTTACCACGTGACATCGACCAGGGCGAGGGATCGGCTTTACTCGAGAACCGGCCCGTATGCCTCCGGGCCGCCGCCCCCGCCCCACTTAGATCGTCATCGCGGTGGCCTGCCGCCGTCCTCCTGGTCGGCGTACGAGTCGACGACCTCGAGATACGGGAACGCACCGCCGCCACCCTCGCCTGCCAACAACGACGCCTACCAGGACGAGCAAGGTAATTGCCCTTATACGTGCCATGCTGTGCTGAGCCGCGCTGCGCTGCGCTCTGCAGAGCTCCTTCTCCTATAGCACCACCAGCTTCAACTCCGCTCCTCTCTTCCTCAAGCTTTTCGCTTCCAGCGAGACCACGCTTTTCCTCCCCGTACCTTCGCGTCTGCGTCCGCGTCCACGTCCGCGTCTGCGTTCGCGTCTGCGTTCGCGTCTGCGTCCAAGTAGCCGTGTGTTGTTTCCGCAGGTGGACACACACATGTATCTCCATCTACGTGGCTCCACCATGTACGTGTGTCCACGCGTCTGCTCCTTTCAGATATAGCTTGCTCGCCTTCTCATTCTCTCTCTCACTCTTTAGAAACAGAGAGAGAGAGAGAGAGAGAGAGAGAGAGAGAGAGAGAGAGAGAGAGAGAGATCAGATTCGTGTGCGCGACTCCACTCTATGACTCGTTCAGCGGGGACACGCGGCGGTCTCCCGTGTGTTGTCTGCCGCCTGCCCGCGGCCAACACGTGGTCATGATCGCGAAGGCTCTCCAACACGAGCCCCTCACGATTTATGATCGGTTAGATAAGCGCGTCCCGAATCTCGAGTTTTGCAGTCGCGGCTCGCTTTTATCTTGTTTGCCGAAAAGCCGTTCTCCCTTTTATTCCTGGATCCGGACGCTTTTAGGCTCTGCGCGCGCCATCCATGCCACGTCATCGATCATAGATCCGACGTTACCGTTTCTTAACGCGTCGACTGCCGAACAATTGCTCCAAAACGACCATGAGCAGAGAACGATCTCTCACCACGATGCACGAACTGCAGTCGACGCGTTAATGCGCGCTTCGGTCTCTTTTCTCCTGCATGCGAGACTCTTAAGCTTTTTCGCGATATAGCGCTGGAAAAAAACTGCAACTGCGACGCCGGTTGATGGACAAGTTGGCACGTTGTGTAACAATGAAGTCAACGTGTTTACTGAACGGCGACGCAGTGGTCGGATTGCTCGAAAACGTGGACAACTTGCAAAAAACGGTTCAACTTCTTTGGAAATCTATGAAATTGTTGTTTCCTTAACAACTATATAATACAACGCTAGGGGAAACACTGTGATAGTCGTCAAGAGCTCCTTTAACAAGATTCATGATTTCATTTTGCCCGTTTTTGTCCATTTTTAAGACATTCGAGCTTAAAGTGTCAGCAACGTTAAAGCCATACATTTCGCATTTTCGATAACGTACGCGAGTTTACCAGCCTCGATAACATAAGAGTGTCGATTCTCATAAAAAATTGTACCAATTTTTGAATTGTGATCATCTTTTTGAGAAAAGGGTGACACTGTGCACAGTGTTTGGGACGGTTTTGTCCACGTTTTCGGGGAACCGATCCGATCGTAGATGCTATAGAATAAGCGACTAGCCACCAATGGAGGCGGACTTTATTAACGTTGATAAACTGTGTGCGTGTGTAGATTACATTCGTCGTGTTGTTCCACTAGGCGGCGGTGGAGGCGGCGGCGGCAGCAGCGGCAGCGGTGCGCTACGACAGCACAAAAAACAGCGCAGAAAATCGCGAAGCGGAAGCAGCTCGCCGAGCGGCAGTAGCCGTTCCGGCAGTAGCAGCAGCAGCCGCAGCGGTAGTTCCGCCGGCAGCACTTCCGGGGGCAGTACGTCGCCGGGCAGTTCGCCGCACCGCACCGGAAATGCCGCTGTCACCGAGGACCGCAGGCCGCTCGCGATCTGCGTGCGTAACCTGCCGGCACGCAGCAGCGACACTTCTCTCAAAGACGGCCTCTTCCACGAATACAAGAAACACGGGAAAGTGACCTGGGTGAAGGTCGTGGGGGCGGCCGGTGACCGGTACGCCCTGGTCTGCTTCAAGAAACCCGAGGACGTCGAGAAGGCCCTGGAGGTCTCCCACGACAAACTATTTTTCGGCTGTAAGATCGAGGTCGCCCCCTACCAGGGTTACGATGTCGAAGATAACGAGTTCCGGCCGTACGAGGCCGAGCTCGACGAGTACCATCCGAAGGCGACGCGTACCCTCTTCATCGGCAACCTCGAGAAGGACGTCACCGCATCCGAGCTTAGGAAGCATTTCGAGCCTTTCGGCGAGATAATAGTAAGTTCATCGTTTTCGTAGGATGTAATGGGTACCATTCGGAACCGGGACCAGAGAGTTCTTCTTTCTATGGCCTCGGTAGGTCGTTCGCAAAATTACCAAAAGATTATACTCGCTTAAAACTAGAACTACCAAATCAGTCAAAATGACTGGTCTCTGATCTTTTCTTTTACAGTTCCTGATGCTATAAAAATCTTTTTGTCAGAAATTTTTATATGAACTTCTTCATTCAAGCGTATATTATAATAAAAATCGTACCAAGTTGTACCAGTTATGTTTAGGGCATGGTAGTTCTAGCGTTAAAGAGCAACTTAAACGCATTAAGTGCCGAATATCAACCCCGCAAATTCCCACAATTAACTAGGTTTACAGAAAAACTGCTAGTAGATAAAGCGTTGATGAAACCGAAACTTGAAAGTTAAAATTTACCGTAGAAAATATTAGTTTAACTTGTTCGTATTTCAAAAATCGTAACAGTCAGTTTGTTCAATATATTACAACAAAAATGAATTTGAAAGCCTAGTTAGAAATCGGTATCACTTACGCGACCGTCGCGGCACTCAACGTGTTAAAAGCTTGCATCAATTTTTGTCGATCTTTGATCGCCAGAACCGATGACCAACCGATTTCGAATCTGCATTAAACATCTTTTGCCCCTCATCGTAAAGCCGATATTAATATTCGGACCTGGCGCGTGCGATGTTAAAAAAGCTCATTCTAATGACTATGTTAATCCTCCCTCGAATGGCGTACACGTGATATTTACAATTAAGATCCGGCGATGTTGATTAATATCGCTAAGAAACGAATTTATGTCGGAAGTGGAAGATAAAATTAGATAGACTTCTTTCCTGCTCTATCTATATTCGATGAGGATCGACAGTGTCATCCTGGCAGCGACAGGAAGGTAAACATAAATTTTCGATGTTACAGGAAATAGATGTTAAAAAACAGGGCGCGGTAACAAGCTATGCCTTCTGCCAATACTCCGACATTGGCAGCGTCGTCAAAGCCATGCGATCGATGGACGGCGAACACCTGGGCGCTAATCGAATAAAACTCGGATTCGGGAAGTCCATGCCCACGTCCTGTGTTTGGGTTGATGGCATTGGAGGTAAATAATAAAATGGGTCATCTTTTGAATTCTTAGGAGAATATGAGAAATTCACGGTGTACTTTTTCTTCGCAGATTGTATGTCGGAAAAGTACCTGAACATGCAGTTCCATCAGTTCGGACTGATTTCACAGGTCGTAGTAGACCGAGAGCGAGGACACGCTTTGGTCTTCTTCGAGCAGATTAGTTGCGCGCAAGCTGCTGTGAAGGAGATGAGGGGCGTAGCGCTTCGAGGACGACGACTTCAAGTTGACTTTGCTTCGAGGGAATGCCAGGAGACGTTCTACGAGCACCTGGAGCGCCAGGGTATTGCCGGAGAAAAACCATGGGACACGAGGCCATCGCCTGCTACCACCTTCGATGTTGCGTATGTATAATGGGCATCTTAGTAGAACAATCAACTAAGTTCAACATATTTTATTCGATAAATATGTTAGCCATCGAGCAATGAACGTGTTCAATCTCGTATATGCGCAAGTTGTCCCGTGGATATTCGACCAATTACTGCAGTTGCAATCAGGATGTTATTTTCCTAATTTGCATTGCATTTATAGATATACATTGGTGAACCTTGCATTGTATGTGAAAGCAATTTGGGAACTTCGAAACAGTTCTTGATAAATTAGACATATTACAATGGAAATATAATTGAATTACACGATGTTGAAGTAACCTTGAAGTGAAAGGAAGAAAACACTTCAGTCTACAAAGGATTGAAGCTTGTTGTAAAGGTCAGCAGCCTTGCAGAAATAAGTCGAGCGTTGCACGGGATGTTCTTCGCGTGCGCTTACCCGGCACCCACGAATGAGAACGTGAAATATAGTACAACCGTTATTTGAAGGATTCCTTCCAGGCGGGAGCGCAGCAGTTTCGACTCCGGGGTGACGGTTACAAATTCGAGTAGCAGGTTTACCCGCTATGAGACACCCCCGAGATCGAGAACGGCAAGTTACTCCCGCACATCTGGAGGAGGCAGCACGCCGGGCGCGAGTCCAGCGCATCCGACCGCGATGACCCGCAGCAACAGGAGGTCTTATCAGGACACCTATTACGACGGGGACTACAGCGAGCCGGCACCGCGTAGGTTTCGCAGCTACGACGAGTTCAGTCAAGGCAGCGGGGCTAGTCACGACGACTATCAGAGTAGCGTGCTCGGTGACGGCAAGCTGAACGACGACGACTGTCCCCCACCGTCCCGACGCCATGCAGTTCAGAGCGTTGTGACCAGTGTGGAACCACCCGCGCCACCACCACCTTTGCTTCCACCCTCGGACATACGCCACCTTCAAAAGGAAAGGGTGCATCTGCTTGAGCAGCTCGAGGAATGCCACAGTAGCGGCGATGAGGTCGGCTTTGCCCCGAAGAAGCGAGCAAAACTTGACGGAGCGTCGACGACGATACTGTGTGAGGACGACGAACCCGAGATCGCGTCGTTGCTCGTCACCTCGCACTCGAGTAGAAAAGGCATGGACATTCGCCGTGTCAGTGACAGCAAGGTCGTCGTGCATCATGGCACGAGGAGAGGCAGCTGCGAGGGCAGAGGGCCGGGACCTTGCAAACGACGACGCGACGTCACTAGCAGGTGGGTAGAGTTATTGGTTGCACAGAGTTCTCAAGTCTCGAGGAACATGAATTGTAACACTGACCAAATAATATCCGTTCCAGGCATCATGAACACCACGACGGATCAAGGCCTGGCACCCCGTTGGTGGACGAAAGGCCGGAGAATCTGGTCCCGAGCGAACCAAGGCGGTTTCGCGAGCGTAGTCACGAAGGACCTTTGTCATTGCCTCTTCCAAGGTTTGCCACCCAGATGTTGAACAACAACAACAACAATAACAATAACAATAACACCAGTAGCAGCAACAACAACAGCAGCAGTAGCAACCGGTCAGGTAATGCGAGCTTGGCGAAGGTGGCGAGTCCACCCTGTGCGAACTTGTCGACTGCTCCGAGTCCTCGTGCGGCTCCTCAGCCCCCGGCCTCGCCGCCCCCGCGACATCCGAGTCCAAGTCCAACGAGCTCGGACAGCGAAACAGCGCCGCAATCGCCGAGTCTCGAAGAAAGGATACGGTCGCTCGACGAGAAGTACGAGAAGTGGTCCGGATCGAGGGCACTGAGCGCCGCCGGTGGCGACGCGCTTGCCAAGCTAGACGCGACGGCATCGGAACGGTTCAGGTTTCGGCACAAGCTACTCGACCTGGATCTGCACGAAGTGCAACCGTCCGACATCGTGAAGTCGGTTCTTGCCAAGCGCAGCGTGTTCGACGAAGACTCGAAGCGGCTGGAGAATTTCAGTGAGAAGTACGAGCCGCGAGAGTTCACCGGCGTGCTGAATGTCAGCTCGATGATCGGCGGCACGAGCGGTTTGACGTCATCATCGTCGTCGGCCGGCGGCTGCACCAGCAAGGTCTGTCTTCAGTATCCGTTTCCTAGTCATCCGCCTGTACAGTCAGCGAGCAGCAGTAGCAACAGCGGCGCGTCGACCACCAGCCAGATCGGACTGGGCATCGCGTCTCTGTCCTCGAATCTTAGCTTCACGACCAGCATGTCATCCTCTACGTTGAAAACAACTGACCCGCGTGCTGCAGTACAGCATAACTGCGTACATCCGACACCGGCCACGCCGATCACGCCCGGCACGTCAATCAAAACAGTTAGTCCCGAATTACCACCTGTCTCGTTGCCGATCGGTCTTGGCAGCGGGACGACAGCCAGTAGTGGCAATAGTAGCAGTTTAGCGTCAGCTAGTAGTATTCTTAGCAGCAACGGTACCGTAAGTAATATACACGTTCTCGGAGCCTCGACGAGTAGAGGATTGAGCGCGACATCGTCGGCGCCCGTCGCGACCACCGCGTCCATGGTGGCTGCGTATTCAAGCACGGTGCCGGTCACTGCGGCTGTAACGACAACCACCACGACATCGGCGTCAGCGTCGGTTACCACGCCGGCCATCACACCGTCAATGACCAACACCACCACCACGATATCGTCCTCGACCGGCCAATACCAAACTTCCATGTGCACCGCCTCAGCTACCGCCACGGTCCTACCGTCTTCCACGACGTCTACGTCGATATCTTCCTGCTCGTCGTCGCTGTCCTTGTCCGCCGACGGATCCCGTTCGCGGATGAGGAAGGAGGTCGGCAGTAATCGGGACAGCAGGGACTCCCGCGACAGCAAGGACAGCAGGGATTCCAAGTATAGCAAGGGAAAGGACTGTCAAAGGAAGTCACGGAAAGAGGATGTGGACGTCGAGAGGAGTAGCACCCGCAAGGACCGGGAGGAAAAGGAGTCCGTGGTGAACGACATCGCGGATTCTGATAGTCATAGAGAGTTCAAGGAGAATAAGGAGATGCGTTACGAGAGGAAAGAACGGGAGGAGAAGGAGAGACGTGAGAAGGACGACCGCGAGAGGCAGGAGAGGAGAGACAAAGAAGATCGTGACAGACAACAGGAGCGAAAGGAAAGAGAGGAGAGGCGGGAGAAGGACGAAGAGAGGCGAGAACGGGAGAGGCTGGAGAAGGAACGGCAAGAGGACAAACGGGAGAGAGAAGAAAGGGAACGGGAACGTAAGGAACGAGAGGAGAACGAGGCCAAGGAAAAAGAGAGGAGAGAGAAGGAGCGATTGGATCGTGAGAAACGTGAGCGAGAGGAGAAGGAACGGCAAGAGAGAAGGGAGAGAGAGGAGCGGGAGAGGCGGGAACGGGAGGATCGAGAAAGAAAAGAACGCGAGCTTCGATTGGAGCGAGAAAAACAGGAAAAAGAGCGACTCAGGAAAGAGCGGGAAGAGCAAGAGAGGCGGGAGAAAGAGGAACGAGATAGACTCGAGAGAGAAAGAAGGCGAGAAGAGAAAGAAAGGATCGAAAGAGAACGAAAACGTGAAAGGGAGGAGAAAGAAAGGCTGGAAAGGGAACGACGGAAAGAGAAAGAAGAGCGGGAAAGGGCGGAGAAAGAGAAACGAGAGAAGGAAGAGCGAGAGAGATTCGAACGCGAGAAACATGACCGAGAGAAGAGGAGAGAACGGGAGGACCAAGAGAGACGGGAGAAAGAGAAGTCCGAGCGCGACAAGAGGAGAGACCGAGAAGAGAAGGATAAAGAGAAAAGAGACCGGGATGAGAGCAGGCGGCAGCCGATCGAGAACCATCTTCACCAGTCTGTGTCCCAGTCGCAGAACCAAATTTCCCCCGCTCCGGTATCCATCAAGCGGCGATGTTCGTCGCAGGATGGACCGGCGGACGACGAGGCAAAGCGCATGAAGATCTCCGACCACCGCAGGGACAGCAAAGATCGGCCTAGACAGAACAGGAGATCCGAGGACCGGAAGCACCGAAACGACTCCCATCGGTCTAGCCGGGAGAGCAGGGAGAGCCGCGACAGTAAAGAGAGCAGTGGCTCGACGCAGACCCAGGACAGCAGGGATGCTCACAGCGAGATCAACAGGGAGTCGAGCAGGGAGAACAGAGAGAATCGAGAGAATCGAGAGAACCGAGAGAACAGGGAGAACAACCGGGAAGGGAAGGAGAAGCAACGCAGTAAGAGAAACCGCTCAGAGAAGGAGTCCAGGGAACGCAGCCCCAGGGTCTCCCACGAGTCGGACAAGGAATTCCTATCGAGGCTAGAGCTCTCTAAACGCAACGATTCGAACTCACCGAGCGAGCAGACCTCGGTTAGCTCCAATCATGCCCGCGAGATGCAGCAGCACCATCAGCAACAGGCCTCTCTGAACTTGCCAAGTGATGTTGACGACGGGCCCCTATCCACCCACGAGATACAAGTGGCCAGGCACCCGTCTGCTACGGACACCGACAGCGATGAGCCGAAGAAACATTCGATCTTCGACATCGTGGACGACGAACCTGCCTATATCAGCATGTACGACAAGGTCAAAGCACGCTCGACCAAGAACATGCAGAAGCTCGAGGAGGAGAAGCGTCAGGTGCGCCTGAAGGACAAGTTCTCGCAGCTGAAGCAGAGTCGCGCGAGGAGAGAAGAGAAGAAGCAGAGCACCTCGTGGGACGGAGACTCGGTGTCCAGCAAAGCGTTGACAGAGGACGAAGCCACGTCCGAATCTGACTCTACCAGGGCGAAGTCACTGTCTAGAAAGGGATCCAGGTCCAGAATCCACTCCGATACAAGCGAGGAGGACGAGTCCTTCAACAACAAGATTCGAAAGGTAAAGACCGAGAGGTTCCTGGAGAGCGACGTCGATCTGGGATTCGCAGATACGGAGGAGAAGCACAATCCTCTGGAGACGTCGACCGTAGTCAGCAGCGTTCACGCAAGCGTGAAGGAGGAGCTTCGTACATCGGACGATGATGAGCGGATCTCCGTCGGCTTCCGCGCCAACCACCCAGCCATTGTCGTCAACAACCACGAGAGGGACTCGCGCAAGAAGTCGCACAAGAAGAAACAGAAACGACAGAAGAACTCGTTGTCGACCGAGGACAGTATAAAAACAGAGTCTTCGGAGAGCATCGAGCACAAAAATAAATTGGTTATCAGCAGTACCATGGATTGTCGACCGAATCACACATCCGAGCCCATCACTGTTGCTAGTACTACCACCACTTCGGGGTCGACGGTGTTGGAGAACGCCGACGAGAGAATACGGTCGGACAAAAAACAGCGGAATAAGAAGGACAAGAGAAGAGACAGGAATGGAGACGACAAGGCCAAAGCAAGAAGGAAAAGGCTCAACAGACAGGAGGCCAGGGACTCGCAGCGGATGGAGGACATCTTCGGGCCATTGTCAGATGACGTCGACGACGGTCCGTCCAACACATTCTTTAACCGGCTGGGCAACATTTCGACGGAGAACAACACCTACGCATCCGACAGCGACGGCGGCCACAGTCCAGTGTTGGACGTGGAGCGAGTCAGAAGGAAAACTGAAAAGAAACGTCGCCATCAACCGGAAGACGAGAACAGCGTGGATCTGGCTGAGGCTGGTCGAGAGATCGAGGCGAAGCTGTTGGGTCTCCCAAACTCGCCGAAGTCAGACATCGCATGCGCCGTGAGCAACGATCACGACGTGTTCCGATTCACCGACGACAACGACAGCGTGGAGCAGTCGACTCCGTCGACGGTTCCAGAAAAGGTTAAAGAGAAGAAGAAGAAGAGAAAGAAGTCGAAGGAGGAACGCAGTCGGAAGGATTATCATCATCATCACCATCACCACCATCATCATCACGAGAAGAGCGGCGAGTTACCGTACCTCGGCGCAGATCCTAGTCCCCCTCGAGCCAGCAGTCCCATAATCACCAAGACCATGTCACCCACGCTACCATCTCCCAGAGAAACCTTGTTGAGTCCGATTCCCAAGGTCGCTGCGAACACTCCAGCACCAGCGATGACGCCACCGGTAAGCGGTGGGATTCAGGCCTCGAAACAGGATAAGAAAAAAGAAAAGTTCATCCCCGGCTTCGGCATAGAGATCGACGAGGCGATTCACGAGAACGCGGTGAAGAGTATCTCGGAGCCGGAGGAACGCGAAAGCAGCTGTCAATCCCGAAGCGGCAGAGAGGAGCCGGATGTGACGGTGCCGACGACGCCGCCTGCGCAGACCGAAGACAAGCCAAGGGTTGCTATCTCGCAGGAGGAAACCGAGGATGCCGTCGCCGCACTCTTGGAGGAAACCTTCGGTGGTTCTACCGAAGATTTCTCCTACGAGGGCGAGGAAGAGGACGCGGAAGTGGACGACAGTGTCGGCCCGCCACCGGAAGCACCTCAGGAGGACGTCGAAGAGATGCAACAGGCTGTTGAGAGTCTGAACCCCTCTGCCGGTGAAGGAGAGACCGACTTGAAGCCGGACACTCCCCGGAGCGAGCACGACCTGCAGATAGACACCGATACGGAGGAAGACCCGAACTACGAGACGTTCGACCTGACGCAGCCACCCAAAACGCCAGACATTCCATCGTTCTATAAATCTCCCACAAAGACTGTAAACACCATCGCCCCATCCCCGGCGGCAGCAGAAAAGCCCGTTGAAGCTAGAATCACCAGCATACCCGTGAAACCACAGAGTCCACCCGCGTCCGTTATCGCTCATTCATGGACGCTGAACGAAAAACCTAGAGAAGTTGTTAAGACCGTACCAACCGTACCGGCTGTATCAACTTCGCCAACTGTACCAACTGTTCCATCGGTCGCAAACCCAACATCCGCACCATCCGTGCCAACCATACCAACAATACCATCGGTTCCAACAATACCAACAATACCAACAATACCATCGGTTCCAACAATACCAACAATACCAACAATACCATCGGTTCCAACAATACCAACAATAACAACAATACCATCGGTTCCAACAATACCAACAATACCAACAATACCAACAATACCAACTATGCCAACCATGCCAACCATGCCAACCATGCCAACCATGCCAACTATACCAACAGTACCAGTCGAACCCGTTGACAGTAATGTTAGCGTCAGCAGTCCAGATGTAATTACTACCCAAGCACATCGGGTCTCTGCGTCACCGCCTCCGCAGTACAAGCAACCTGGTCTCGGACCCTGCAGCGTCCCAATCACAGGAGAGACACCTAGAATATCTGCAGCCAGTCCCAGACCGCCTCCCATTAGTGTGCAACCGCTCTATCAGAAGCTTCCTGTGTCACCACAGTCGCAGATGGGGCCAATGCGTCAAGCCTCTCCCAGGATGCAGAACATATCCGCTGTTTGCACCACCACCGCCTCCAGCCTTACTCCTCTTCCCCCGCTTGTTCCATCCAGAATCCCACCATTGGTGCCGTCACAGCTGTCGCCCAGAATCTCGCAACCATCGTCTCCCAACGGGCAATGGTCTCGCAACCCGTCTTTGAGTCCTCACATGCCTAACGTTGGCAAACCGTCACCCCCGCCAACGAGGATCGCAGTTAGCGTGTCCGTCTCTTCTCTGAGACCAGAAACGCCCGGGCAGCAAATCTACTCCACCGCAGCTACTCAACAACCCGTGATCCAGCATGCTCCTGGCATGAGAGCTCTCGCTCCTAGCTATCCCAGAGGTGGCTTGCCACCGCTGACACTGAATATTCCACACCGTCCGTATATGCCTGTAAAGAGCTCCAGGGATTTAGCGATAGGTGGCAAATCGGTCATCGAAACGCTGATTCCAGTAAATCCCAACGAGCCTCCACAGCGGCTAGAGGAGCCTAAGCTCTCTCCGGCAGTGATACCTGAACCGACGAACAAAGCGTCGACGTCTCCGAAAGTTCCTTCGCCGAATCAGCCACCTACGTACATCCCAGAAACTGCTAAAATCGAAATCAACGCCAGCACATCAAGCCCGGTGTTCGGTAAACCGAGCACGATGGCGGACACCTTGACCTCCAGATGTCAGAAGCAGATGCCAGGTTCCATCACCACGGACAACAATCTACTGTCGCCGAGGCAGAAACAGGAGATGTCGAATCTCCAGTTGTTGACCACCCACGTGCCTCGATCGTCGACACCCAGTCCGGTTATAGTCGCTCATGGTCAGTCTCATCTGGTCCACAAGTCTGTAGTCCATAGCATTGGAGCATCGACTGTTTCGTCGACCAATCAGTCGCTGATTAAAACAGTCGTGCCCATTGTTCCACAACAGATTGCACCTACAGTTGCAGTTTCTATCCCAGAAGAGAAATTCGTGATCACACAGACGTCGCTTCCTTTATCTAACCAGACACACTCGCCGGTGTCGCAGAGCAGCCAGATTCCGAAGCCACACATTCCTCTGGTGTCAACCGTCTCGCAGGCTATCATCACCAGAACCGTACCATCCATCGTCTCTTCGATACCAGCAACGCCGGTGAACGAGAGCACAGTAGAGTGTCTAGAACCACGAATACCACCCGACCAGGAATTAGAGCTGGACGCTAACGCTAGAATAGCTCAGACAGCACAGCCCATGCAGCTGACTCCGCCTATTCAACCCACCCAGCCTATGGACATCATCAAAGAGGAACCTGTTGAAGTGAAACATGAAGAGCCTGCGATAAAGGAAGAGTTCCCTAACAATGAACCGCCCGAGTTCCCTCTGACGCAGCCGGTGAACGTCGATCTGAAACCGAAACAGGAGCAGCAGGATTTGGTCAAGTCGGAAAACATCGTTCCCAAGACGGAATCTACTGACACTCTGGTTCCCAAAATGGAGATCGAAACACCGATCAAAGTAGAGGCGTTAAACGAGATCAAGGAAGAGGAAGTAGCGAAGGATACTGAGGAGGCGAACCTGGAGGAGGAGCCAGTGGAGGATCCTCTGAAGGAGCCGAGCACAGATCCTCTTGCAATCGATGTATCCAAGGAAGATCCAGCGGACAGCAAAGAGGACAGCGACTACTGGTCAGCGAAGGAGGTGAACATCGAAAGTGTGATCAAGAAGGTAGATGCTCTTTGCGACGGCGAAGGCAATGACGGCGATGAGGAGACTCAGCATGGTACAAATATTAGCAACGAGAGTCAGGAGCCTCCCAAGAACGAGTCCGAGTGGTTCAACACGGAGATTGTGGAGAACGAGAGCAAGAAGAATTTTGTAGCGAACGACGATCAAGACGAGGGCGTGGAGACTTGTGAGAGCGAATCGACGAGGAGTCGGCGTGGCAGGACGAGAACTCGGCGAGGAGGCGGTAGCCGTGGCGGAGTGACCACCAGGAGAAGCGTGAAGAACACATCCAACGTTCCACATAAGCGAGGAGGCAGAACACCGAGAGGTAGCAAGCACCATGTGGAGAAGAACAAACTACCTGCAGACGTGTACGAATTCCATGACGACAGCGAGGAGGACAATGCTGGACGACCGCGACTGATTCTCACGATCAAGTCACCTGTGCCGAGCCTGACCGGTCCCAATGCGCAGCCAGCAACACCTATAGCTGCGGTGAAGGAAGTTCCACCGGAGGAATTTGTCTCGCCCGCTGCGAACACGAGAAAGTCGAAGAGGCTGGCCGAGAGGGATGGCAGCAGGAACACCATCGACGACGTGATAGAGGATGTAGTGCGTGGATCAGCGGCGAACAAGGGTCTGATTGGAAACACCGGCAATGTCCACGCTACCAGAAGGAGTACCAGGCATAACAGTGCTTCTCGACCGGTGCAAGCTACGGTACAGCTGACCGAACCCAGGAAATCGCCAAGAGGTGCAAGGAAGTCAGCGCGAAGGACGTCAGAGAACGACGACAGCAGCGAGGAGAAGGTCAAGGAAACTGTGCCACCACCGCAGGAACTGCAGATCAAAGAGGAAACCGTTCCATCTAGAGCTGAAACTCCGAAGACGGAGGAGACCAGTAGTCAGTCTGCTCCATCTCCTATCCAAAAGCCAGTTTCTCATGAGCCGATGACGCTGATCGATCCGGTGACTGGGATGCTGATACCCATGAGGGAATCAGAGGAAGGTCAATATATACCGGTTTCCACTGCTTCTGGTCAAATTGCTATGAACAGGGTCGATACAAGGAGCGTCGTACCAACAATGATCAGTGCCAGTCCAACGACGGAAGTGCTGAGACCTAAGCCAGCTCAACCGGAGAACCTTGCTGTGACTGAAGAGCCGAAGAAGGAACCGGAGCCTGTTCCGGTTCCCATTCAGCCTCAGACCAGTGTAATCACTAAACCACAGTCTCCAACCGTTCAGGTTACCTCGACAATTAGTATAGTTCCTACGGCCACGACGTCTGCCACTGTCACATCGATCACCACAACAACTGTAGCGACACCACAGACAGCACCCACTTGCTCTTCTCAGTCCAAACCTACTAGTCTCAAGGCTCACGTCTTGAATGCTAGCAAATTGGCAACACCTGTGCAACAGCCACCTATTATCACCAAACCAGCTGCTCCTAGTGTGCCCAGTCAGTCAGTTGTGCAGAACATGGTGAAACCAACGCAAACAGTGCAAAGTCTGCACTTGCAGATTCCTAGCAGTGTAGTGTCGCCCAACTTGAGTCCGAGGGCGAAGCAAGCGCCTCAGATCAGCGCCGCCAATGGAAAGGGTCAGGGTCAGCCTATGTCGCCGGTTCTGAACAACACTGGGGTTCCTCCTAATCCTAAACAACATCTATTGCAAGCTGCCAAGCAGCAGCAGCAACAACAACAACAACAGCAACAACAACAACAACAACAACAACAACAGCAACAGCCATCTACGATTGTGAATCTACCTCAGAAATTACCTATGAATGTTCATCCGGCTAGTGTCACGACACCAACACCCAGGATTCATCAACCTGTATCGCAGCCCACTGCATTGAAGGCAATTAATGGTCAACCTCATCCTTTGAACCCTAAGGCTCATCTACTGCAGGCGGTAGTCCCTCCAATAGTCACCGGAACGGTGGCCAGTCCACCAACTCAGCCGCATTTGATGAACCCTCAACCTGTTGGCGTTAGCTGCTCTCGACCGCCTGCACCGAAACCACCGGTAAGCTTATATTTCGCTATACGTAAAATATTCAGAAGAATAAAAAATAATGTAATTTTCTAACATAGAGAATGAAAGAGAGAACAGCAATCTAGATGAGAACGGTCTGTGTTATAGGTAACGGGTACGATGGAACCACCAAAAGTTGAAGTGTCCATATCTGGCTGCATAATGGTGCCGACCCCTAGCCCTCAGACTCGTGGAGTGCCAATCACAACATATGATGGCCCAATGGTAAGCATGCTGTTTATTGTATATACAACCTGTCGATGTTTGTTATTTTTAACTTTATAGCAACATATTTAATATGATTTTGTGTGTAATGGCACGAAATATACATTTTCCAAAATATGTAATACACAAACTAACGTTGCTTGGTTTTGGCTAGCATGGGAATGCGGGTGCTGCTCCATCATCAGGGGGCCAGTATGGACTTGTCCCCCCGCATCGATCCCAGAGTCCTCCATTGCCCCCACCTGCCCACCATCATGCTAACGCTTCTCAGGTACTTACTTATGCTAAGTTTATTTCCATTAAAATATGTAACAAACAGTCGACGTTTGAAAGGACAAATCGGAAATCACCCATGCTCGAAACATATAAAATTGAATAATAGGTGTTCTTCAGCGGTCTTTAAATTTAATTCGTCATTTCCTTTTATAGGGTGACGTCGTGAATCACTTCGGTGGCCTGACGCGTGGTGGAGAACTACCACCGCATTACATGCATCCTCAAGTGCTGCAGTATCAGTATTTGCGTGCTCAACAGGAAGCCTTGACAGCTCCGCGCATAACGTATCACATTCCAAGAACTAGATCTCCTCATCTACCGTTAGACCCGAAATTGGAGCCTGGCATAGAAGATAGTCATAGTCCGCCTTTAGAGCTTAGAAGGAGTACAAAAACACCCCAAGATCGCACCACGGATAGTCCTCAAGTCGCTCAAGTATACATGCTGCACGGAGCACCAAGATTACCACCGCCGCCCCCGCAATACAACGCGGGTGGAAATCCAGCATTAACCGCACCGGCCGCTACACGCGGAGGATTCTACGAACCACCACCCGCACATCTGCGTTCTCAGTATCCAATCGCTGCCAGCGAGGCACCTAGTGACAGAGCCATCACACCAGACAGACCCAGGAAACACCAAGTGGCCACGCCACCACACGCCTCGCAAGTGCCACCGCAAGCAGACTCGTTTCAGATGTTGCTGCAACGATATCCGGTCATGTGGCAAGGTCTCCTGGCACTCAAGAACGACCAAGCTGCTGTACAAATGCATTTCGTTTTCGGTAACCCTAACGTAGCGAGGGATAGTCTGCCCTGTAACAGCGATGGCTCAACACCACCGTTGCGAATTGCTCAAAGAATGAGACTGGAACAGACGCAAGTCGACGGAGTCGCGAGGAAGATGCAAGTAAGTATAGTCATTTTCAACATGCTAATACACTAAAAATACCTTAGTTGATTAGCAGACTACGAATCTTTATGCGGACTCATATACACCAAAATAAGAGAGACCAGGTACTGAGTTGTATTATTTCTTTTTTGTCATAGATGGACAATGAACATTGCATGCTCCTTGCGCTACCGTGTGGTCGAGACGAGGTGGATGTATTGCAACAGAGTAAGAACCTTCAGACTGGATTTATAATGTATTTACAACAGAAACAGGCCGCTGGAATTGTTAATATTGCTGCACCAGGATCGCAACAGGTACGTGAACATTTGAACAAATAGCATTTACTAATATTTCCGATGGTAATAGTCGTCCATAAATATGTTCAGTATCAGTAATTAAACTATACTTAAATATGTACAAAAATATGATCTATCAGATCATCCCCTAATGAAAATTTCCTTTTAAATATTTAAAAGTTATGCATAAATCTAATCAGAAGCATTCGAAACGTGGAGAATAGTTCGATGGGCAGATGAGTGACAAGTTGTATTTGATTTGTAGCCTGCATACGTAGTCCACATCTTCCCGGCGTGCGATTTCGCAAACGAAAGTCTGGCGCGTATCGCACCGGACTTACTTCACCGGGTCGCGAAGATCGCCCATTTACTCATCGTCATAGCCACGGTTTGAGGCCAGCCAGTGGTCTGCTGCTGGATTACAATCTACCGATATCTCTCGTCTTTACGCGCTGTAGGACGCTTCGCATGTGGCATGAAGCCTGGAGTGTCCTTCCGACGGAGCGCAAAGTCGTACAACAGGATAATGCTGAATAGAACAGGAGAGAGGGGTTCCGTCGAAGGGAAAGGTTTCTCCTCCGAAGATATATCTATATATCAGTGACAATCAAATGGATTTTTGGCAAATACGTGCCGATTTGACGGGATCGTTGGCCTAAAACGAGGGTACACGGGGTTGTGTTACTGTGGGGGAGGCTAGCCCTGTCAATGCGTGAACATCACCGGGCCTGTCTTCCCTCCAAAACGGAACGGTCAACGCGATCGCATTTGCCGCGATGGCTCTCGCAGTAACGTTCGCCAACTGACAACTTTTGTGAGATCGACCGACATCACTCTTGGTCCTTCTGACAAGCGGGTCAGGCACAACCCCAGTCCTTAGTGAAGACCTTCGATTAAGGGAAAACAAAACATGAAAATGACAAACCACGTGATGTCCTCAAGGCAGAAAGAATAACTTACACACGCAAATAGAGACATACACACACGAACACGAACACACCACGGACACCACGTATACACGTAATACACGTTCGTCCCTCGTCTAGGAAAACCGTAAAGAAAAAACATTACCTACCGTTGCTCTAGATGGACAGTTGATTTCGTAAGTAAGAAATAGAGAAAGAAAAAAAACTAACGTACCCCTACCACTATACACGAGCTATTTTAAGTAAGGCTTAGATATTAATGATACTGTGTAAATTATAAGCGAGCCAGCGAGGGCATAACTACTGTGATTTTAATTATTTAACGATATATGTCTGCGTAAAGACGAAGAAAACAAAAAGTAAAAACATATAAAATGGTGACCGGTGTGTCCCGGTCGCGCGCGGTATGTGATGTGTTTTTTGTATAATACTGCTCTATATAAATACCTATGTATTATATTACTGTAACAATAGTTGCTGCTGCCGCTGTTGCTGCTGCCGCTCGTGTCGAACTAGAAAGTAAAAAAAAGAGTTACGATCTAGACACCTCTAGTGAAGAAGAAAAAAAAATGAGCGAAAGGACTACCTAAATAGCGTTTATCCCTAATGTAATATAATTTCCCATAGCAGGATGTAACATATTATTATCATTATTATCATCTTAGCACTATGTACATTATAAAAAAAATTTTTAATATTCTTATTTCGATTCTTTATTATCATTAATAATATTATTATGGTCATCATCATCACTAGTACGCTACCATTATTATTATTATTAAAAAATATTATTATTATTACTGTCATTCATTATTAATTATTATTGATTATTACTACCACTACTGCTACTACTACTATTACTACTATACTATTATCATCACTACTACTACTATTATTATTACCACTACTCTACTACTACTATTATCGCTGCTATCAATTATTATTAACGTTATTACACCAGGCTAGTTAGGACGTACCAATCCGCACATTGATAGAAGATGGGGCTTAAAGTATGTCGTACTGCAAAGAAAACTCAGTACGACCGATCTCATTGACCACTGACGTCGCCCCCGTTCTACACACTTCCATCCCCCCATTTCTCTTACCCCCTTGTCGCCTTCTGCGCGATGTGTCATAGACTCTTTAGCGATCGCGTCGAAGATAATAAAAATGCGCTTACGTGTATAGACCAGAAGTTACACTATATCACACGGAGCCGTGAAAACAAAACATATTAAGTAATATAAAGAAACTTACCTATTTACGATATTATTGCTGCTGCGTGTAGAGCGCATGCCTCTAGAGAGTAACGTTATGTAAAACTATTTGGGGATGGTCAAAACATGTTTTATTCCTTGCTATCGTGACCAATCGATTCCGAAAAAAAACGACAAAAACGATCGCTCTTTTCGTCCCGATCGAAACGAGAGATCGTCGTTTTCTTCTTGCCCTTGTCATTTTTTTATTTTCTCTCTTTCTTTATGTTTATATATATGTTTACATATATATATATATATATATATATATATATATATTTATATATTTATATATTTATATGTTTATATATATATTTATGTATATACATATAAACATATACAGAAATATATATATAAATATATATATATATATTTATATATATAAATATAAATATATATATATATATTTATATATATAAATATAAATATATATATAAATATGTATACACCATATATACATATATATGTATGTGTGTACATGAACGCTACACATTAATCGTTTCATTTTCACGTTAACCGGTTAATTTCATGGTACGATTCATCACGTGTACATGGCCAAGTTTCGCATAATCCGAGAAACGTTTCATAACCTTTCAAAATAATTTTGCTTGACAAATTTCGTTTCTCGAGATGTGAACGATACGCATAGTCCAGAAAAAGTCGTTTCTGTTCTGACCGTCCCTAACGAAACACGATTAATTTAAGGCAGCGCTGATACTCGTGGAGAGCGTGTGCATGTACAGTGTAAAAGATGCGTTGTGCATATGTACAGTGTAGAAGTATAAGTGAGCGAGCGAGTTGATAAGTATAAAAAAAGCATATATATTACAGCTGCGGATAAGTATAATAGGACGCAAATGGGACGCTCAAGTCGCGGTGTTTCGTTCGTTTTTCGAAAAGAAAGAAAAAGTATCTATTTACTCGGTTTCCTTTTTCTGTGCCCCTACATACCTTCCGCCCTCTCGTTCTTTCTTTCCTACTCTTCTTGCAATTTCCATATTATACATACATATGTTTATAAAGAATTTAAGCTATCCGCGACGTGCGTGTCTCTGCCTCGTGTCTTATCTATCTTGTAAAATATCTGTGAATATTATGATTTAGTTTCTTCCTATTATAGGCTACTGGTATACAAAAAAGTTTATGTTACTACTTACTTAAGGAAAAGAAATGTACAGATATCACCATTTTTTGTTTTGTGTTTTACTGTAGTTATTGATAATTATATGGATATTAACGATAATAATAACTATGATTAAAAAAAAACTTCAGCACGGCTCGACGCGTCATTTTTGAAACCCGTTGGAAAAGCGTGATTCGTACCGCTTAATTGAACACACGAACAAAATATTCACAGGGAATCATTTTATTACACGCGATCTGTTTGACGATTTATTAATGTAAGCGTTTACATTATAAATCAGTCTCTTAGAAGTTTAGAAGCTTCGTTCGAGAGGTAAAAGATTATATAAAATACGTGAAATAATGTGACAATTTATTTTACAACTTTTATCAGTACCGATTATTTGTATTAATTTCACTCGTCGCGTATCGAATCGAACATTTTCGATTATTTGTTATGTCACGAAATACGATTTATTCGTTTTCGAAATATAAGAGAAAAAAATTAATTAAATACACATTTACGAGGGCCAATAAAGAATTAAGACAAATCTAACTTTCAAGAATATTTATATAAAAGAATTGCACGGCAAATATGCGTATAATTACGAAAATCGTAAGTCTTGTAGTATTTACGCCCTCTTCGCAACGTTCGCAGTATTAGTATGCATTCCTGACTTACATTAATATTTTGTAATCGGTTATAAAAGCTTCTAACATTATTCGTGAATAAACTATTACTTTTTAATCGATAAAAGAATTAACTTGGAACATGTACATATTCTTAACTGTCCCAAAAATTAAAAAAATATATTAATTTGGTATATCTTATGATATACCATCTTATGATAATCATAATTGCAGCAACGAACATTATTAGGAAGGCTGTTTTTATTTTACAGTAGACGCAGTGCATTTTATACTTTTTTATTTAATTAATGCGTAGTTATATCAATACCATTTTTTGTTATACTAGATACTAAAATATTCCACGGCAGATAAACTACCAATAAATAGTTCCTTGATTACAAATAAAAAACAGGCGGTCATAATGAATATGAAAGGATATATTGTTTTTTAATGGTTTTACAATGAAGTAATATGTGGTTATTAACAGGAGTCAACTGTATCAGCTAGTCAGTGTGCTCGGATTGCGACGCCCGGCGCAGAGGATTTGGGGTGGGGGATAGCATCCATGACTCATGCTACACGATGAGAACATCGTGAATCACAAGCATACGATTTAAACGCGTTACGTCGCGTCAGATGGCGTTGACCGTCGTGTAGCATGTAATATGGACTTTCATGCCAGTGTCTCCTCAGTACTACCCCCACCATAAGTCCCCTGCGCCTGTCCGTCGCAATCTTACCATACTGACCAATGCTGTCCAATACTGTCAGCTGCTCTCATCCACTCTTAGATAGCGAGATGTTCACAGTTTACCGGGAACACAAACCTCAGATTAGGAAAGATGTTGCATACGATGCAAATTTCTGTCTGCAATTCTGTATTACCGATTCTATTAGAGATTCATTGATTTTCTCTCTGCGATTAAGAAACTATTCATTCAGTTACAATTGATGATCAACGATTTCCTTTCAATTAATTTCCTTTCCAACATTTAGCGTTCCTTGAATTATGTACACGATAACAGAATCGTCGAATTTTCATCTCAGCAGTGCCATTCTTTAACGCGACGCGTTAATGATTGTTGACCGAGAGTCTGACCCATCGCCCTCTATGTAACGTAGTTTCTATGAAACGAAACCTTCGGTAATTGTCACACGTTAAAATACAATTTGCGCTCGTTGGCTTTACTCGTGCGGAGTTGTATAGTTCGATCAACCTGCAGGAACTATTGTCTGCACGTGAAAGAACCGACGATGGGCAGCACGGAAATAACGTCGGTTACGAAGAAATCAAACGACACTAATAACGAAGTTAATGACGTGTACGGGCCGAATTTGAAGATTCTTCCGTGCAACAATCAGGTGAAGGAACTGCAAACAATATTACGGGACAAGTAAGTAAACGAACTTAGAACATGTTAAACACATGTTTTTTTTTAAAGACGTAGACAGACCGGCATGGTGAGCCGGCCTCGTGTCTTTCATTTCCGATTAAACAAATTAATCATCATGACTTGTCTTTATTTGCAGAAATACCACGAGGAGCGACTTTAAATTTTACGCGGACCGACTGGTGAGTCATGTATTTTTTAAGTAATAAAAATTATCAACCACGCTATCTCGCTATTCCGATACGATATTTCATTCATTAAAACTTGTAAGAAGTATCTCATTCTGTAATAACAATGCCCGTTTTATCGAAATTTCGAATCGATGAACATTTTATGTAATTAATCCGAACATACTTATATCTGATTCTGTATTTTGTGTAAAAGTTTTTAGATGTCATTAAAAATTTGACAAGTATACTTACTGAAACTGTTGCTGAATTATCCATGTTAAATTATTAATATAGTAATACATATATATATATTTTTTAGATAAGGCTGGTTATAGAAGAAAGCTTGAATCAGCTTCCCTTCTCAAAATGTGTAGTTACTACACCAACAGGAGCCAAATATAATGGTTTGAAGTACCAAAAAGGAAATTGCGGAGTATCTATAGTCAGAAGTGGAGAAGCAATGGAACAGGTATAATTAAGCTGTCAGATAATATTGTTTTATATAACTATATAACTAATTTCTTTTATACTTTTTAAGGGTTTAAGGGACTGTTGTCGTAGCATAAGAATTGGAAAAATATTAGTTGAAAGTGATGTAGACACTCATGAAGCTAGAGTTGTCTATGCAAAGTTTCCAGATGATATATCTGAAAGAAAAGTATTATTAATGTATCCTATAATGAGTAAGTACAGGACAGTAAAGTCATTTAAAATATAATACATGCCACACACTGTGTAGCATTATGTAATTTTAATTTCTTAATCTTAGGTACTGGGAATACTGTGATAAAAGCAATAGCTGTCTTAAAGGAGCATCATGTACTAGAAGAAAACATAATTTTATCAAATTTATTTTGTACACCAATTGCAGCCAAATCTCTAGTCACAGCTTTTCCTAAGGTAATGTTTCTACAAGTGGCAAGTAAATAATAATTGCAAGTTGCATAAACGTTTTCAGGTTTTCTACATGAATATTAATATACTATATAGTGTGTGTATACTACAGTAATATAGTATAATATACTAGTTTAAATGTGTTGGTTAATCAAAAACATATAAAGTTATGCTATGATAAATATTTAATTGCCACTTACTATTATGTTAAAAATCTTATTTCTTTCTGCTCGTTTTTTAAATGTACTACTTTCCATAAAAATTGTGTTCTAGCAAACTTTTTTTCATTTAATTGGTTTTCAATTGATTTACAATGTGCAGATGGTTTTATTGCTAGTGTTACATCCATAGATTTGATAAGTTATATAGCTTGGTGGAATAGTTTTCATCCTGCCTACCCAAATTAAAAGTTATGGACAGTGGACGATAATTGAAATCTTCGAATTTGCGAAAAAGTATTTCTATTATGGTATCTATTACATGTGTGCTTGGTTAATCTAGAATTTGTAGGTCAAATTCATTTGGGTCCCTGTTTATCTAATGAATAAATTGCTAATTTATCTTTTAGTGTTTATTGGTCAGAACGAATAAATAGTAACCTTGGGAAGTGGAATATTGTCTTATCGCGGAGAGATAGCATCAGGTTATTCAGCGATCCTTCTAGAATTGGCATAATTACTATTTAATTTCTTTTGTCTAATGTTTGGTATTTTTAGGGATTTAACGAAATGTATTAATGGATTAGCCCAAGTTCAATATACAATGATATTTTTGGTACAAGCGATACATACTACACTAAAACATACACTATGTTTTACAATAATACTCACTAGTTCTCTCAGTTATCTTGATGTATTTGCTTGGGTATATTCGTTCGTCTCTTGTACGATATTTATCTCTAATCCGATTTGTTTTACTCGTAGATGATTATCTGTCTGATCGTAATCTCTTCCGGTGTTTTTATACTGGTTTTTATACTGGTCTTACCGCTTCTTGGTATCGTGTATCAATTCGCATGCCAGTTCTTCTCTTACGTTGTTCGTCCACGGATGGACATTTCTATCTTATTGTTAGTGTCAAGTTCGGCCGATCTCAGTCAAGTTGCGAATATTTTATTTTTATTAAATTTTATTATAATATTTAGGATATGGTTATTGGTTGTGGCATGAATTTTGGCTTTGATGGGTAGAGATACCAGACCCACGGGACGTGACACTTATATTAACTAAATTATTATGTATGTAGTACTATCATAGCAGGACAAAAGTAAGCAGTTCGTAAATTAAGTTACATTTATAATTTTCAAATAGTTGCTAATATTTTTTATGAAACTGTGTTCCCTTTTACAGATGAAGATTTTAACATCGGAGATTCATAGTGTAGCCCCAAATCATTTTGGACAGAAATACTTTGGTACGGATTAACTAATTTTTATTAGTCTTTAGTACAATAAGTTAGTACGTACTATAGAAAGAGAAAGTAACAGAAAATCAGTCACAGAAGATAGAATACTGCTTCGTGACATGAAATAATATATTTTATATAGGAAAATATTACCAAAAAATGTGTTATAGTATTGCCAATGCTAATATCTATAAATTGTGTTAGACTAGAATTTTGTGTATTCCATGCATAATTAATTATTATTTCTTTATTATTCTGTGAACTAGCATTTGATAAATGTAAATTAAAAAAATCTATAATTTCTTTAAATTTTTAATTAAAGAAACTGCGTAGGTACTTAGAACATTAGTACAAAGTCTATTTAATAAGTTTTAATGTCAACTAGTTAATAGATAGTAAATCTGCATAATATTGTAAAGACTTTTATTTAATCGTACTTCGCGTTAAAGTACTAATATCCTTACCACGTGCGAACTTAAAATATATTTTCTTCTATCTGTAGTTTGAATGTATCCTTGGTAAGCAGATCGAATGTTTTATAAATAAGGTTGTTAAGTGTTTTTGCAACGTATAGAAAAATGTATGCAGCTTTGACAATACTATAAGACGTGGCCCTTCAAATTTAGTTAAAGCATTTATTACTACATATACATTTATTAAGTGCATTATATTGTGTTCTCGTAGATACGTGCAATATGCAATTATAAAACCTGAGACATCGTTTTTTATAAATTTTTCAAAGCATACTTTCCATTTTTCACTTCATCATGAACTTTCATTTTAAAATTCATAATATACCTTCTGCAGGCTGATTTTCTGCAATTAATTTAAGGCTGTAAATCAAGCCTGGATAATTGATTGCCCTCATGAGTGCGTGCAGTCGATTATTCTGACCTGCTGTAAGTAATGTGGTTTATTGTTACTTGACCGAACTAAATGAATCGGGATTCGGTTTATCAATTTTTTTCAGTATAATACTACCAAGTAAAACTTGTTTTTATTTTTTAGTTGGCATATTGTAAACTGTGAATTTCGAACGCAATGATATGATAGATAACGGATATTGTTAAAAGTAAATCACATATAATTGTTAGATCTAAAACAAAATGGAATATGCTTTGCCATAGTCGTAAACGACTAAAATTTGAACTGATAGTTTATTCCAGTAAAAATAACATGTGTGATAGAAACCCTAAGAAGTTCAAATTTATTGTTTTAAATTACAAGAATTCACAGTAATTTGCTCAGTTTACATTTTTTTGTTATTATGAATAACAGATAATTTATAAGCATAATATTATTGCTGTGTAATGTGAGCTACAATGCTTACAAATTAATGGAGTCAGATAAGCATAATATTTGATTGACTTTTGATACTGTAATATAATTACAATAAGAAATGTAAAGTACAGCATACTATTCAATTGTCTATGAGACAAAGCACAATTTTTAATCATGAATTAAAACAAATATAATCTGTATGATTCCGCACTCCTTTTACAGGTGCAAATAATAGCTTAAGTCTCATTTTTTGTTATATAAATTGTACAGCAACCGTACACCATAACAAATTATGAATGTTGTTTACTACGGTATTTATTAAGGAAAAGTTCAGTTTGCGTGGAAAAGTCATATGATTCAATGTTGAAATACTAATTTAATAAGATGTCAACTTTGTTATTCAGTTCATACGATGTACCAAAAAAGATATCTGCTTTATTGCAGAAGGAACTCATTACAATATAGTGAACAAAACAAATACTTAACGAAAACTTTTCGCTATTTGTATTGATCAAATCCTTCGATTATGCAGCTTTTACTTGTAGCAAATTTTATATTTCAATGCAATGATGACATTGTCCAGGATTATTACTGTGTATCGTTTTATAGTACGTTATACTTTGCATTGATTTCTTTTTACATTCAATTATAAAAATTTAACTTTAAACTTCCGAGTCTCGAAGCATGTAAAAAAACTCTATTTGCCTTGCAACGTGCCTACAAAAAAGGTTGCATTATGCAGTCTAAATGGTGATTTCAGAAATCACATGAGTGCATTATATTATATTACTTCAGTGTACATAAATGTCTGTTATTACGAAAGATATTTGTACACTTATTGTATTGTAATCCCTTCATGGTACTTCATAATACTTAAAAATAGTTTTTGGAGTCATAATAAATGTACACTAGAAGAATATTGTACGTATATACATTTACAAATACATATACAATATGCACAGTGAATAACTATTATTTAACATAAATGGTCTAAAATAAATCAAACTTTATGAAAATGATATGTGCCTTTTTTTTATGTTTATTTCGAAGTGAAAGTAAATGTTGTTTCTATGTAACTATTTTCCCTTTAATTTGATAATACAAACAATTTAAATACATATTAAATTTTAATAAATTTTCTATACGAATTTATTAATTATTTGTCAATCTTTCGTTATACAAAATAAAATGACTAATTTAAATACCAATTCGCCATACTATCCACGTTTTAAAGTATTTATTGAAAACAATAGTTTCATTATAGTCATTTATTTAACAATTTAGAGTTTAATTATTTTATAAATATCTTGCACAAGTATCATCAAAAACATGTTGAAAATTATTGTTTTCAGGATGTTCTCGTTTCATCGCAGGAGAGACTGCAAACATGCAAGGCAAAGATATTTGAAGAGTTTGTGTTACATTCACATGTGTACAACTTACAATTATAGTTGAGTTTCACTTCTTATTTATTGAAAATACGATGAAAAAAACTTAACACGAAAAAAAAGCTGCGAATAGAAAATTTTGAAATTGAAAAGAAGCATGATATGCAAAGACCACTGTATATAAGCATATTTATGTTTTGTATTTATAAATCACAATTCTAGTCACTTAGTCATTGTTTTTACGAACAACATATATTTATTTTTGAAAACAATCATTAATATATATGAATATAATTTGTACGTACAATGTTAGCTAGATTATCAAATACCGAATGTAGATACAGAACTAGGAAGCACGGTAATTTATTAACTATGTGAAAAAAGAAAGTACAAAATTTTATACATATCTATATATAAAAAGGAATATACGAATGTATTACAGTGAATTAAAAAAGCTGGCATATTTGTAATATATTACTTACCACACTGTGTATTACAGGCATTTCTGGAATGAAAATTTGTTTACATGAACACATAAAATTTATGTATATAAAAGATACTTAAACAGCTTCTTAAACTTCTATTATGATATTTATTAGTAAAGTCTTATATGCATGTAACAATGATCAGCATGATTCATATACATGATGTATAATGAATATTGTTCTCGCAAATATATATTTTGAATATACCATGTTAAAATTTATTAACTTCAATGCTTACGTCCAACACCTATTATTTCCGGACACAGTGTTTTATAATAACAACATATGTGTATGGTGGACAACTTTGACTCACTTAGGTAAAGCTTTTTACTTATTTATCCTCTTCTATAATTAGTTTATAACGAATACCTGATATCCAAACAAGCTGCGGTACACGGTATATTAAAATTACTCAGGCTTATCATCTCGTGCACAGTTACGATGAATCTTGCGTTCTATATTTTATTCCACTTCGTAACAGAACAGTTCATAACAATTTGCGTAAAGCTACAATTTGTTCGTGATTAATCCCCACCTACTATGTGATCAGTTAAGTCAACGTTATATATGTAAAATAATTAAAATCTCAAGCTGTTTAGGTAACAAAGTAGGACCAAATACGATTAATCGGCCTTCGCTTTTAGGAACGAGTCGTAAGTAGGCCTTCGGCAAAAGGGTTTAATATTCTTAGCGGTTTAGTAAATTGAATTAAATGTAAGTAGATATTTGTAGCATGAAAAAATGTTCCTACAAATTAATCTATCTTTGTATTACCTTTAATTTTCCTGGAATACCTGTTGATTTATATTATCCGTAACAAGTATGGAAACGTTATAAATCTAATTTCAACGGATTGATGCGTAATTTTGGCAGACACGTCATGTAAAACTAAGAAATGTCTTAAATTAATCCTAACGTTCTTAGAAATAATAATAATAATGTCGAGAATTATTTCGATCTCTCGATTTCTTGTATATTTAGGATGTACTTGATCATAATATAGATTTCGTGCGCATGATATTATTACTATGACTAATTTTGTGTCGTCTTTTGTAGTAATTGTATTTCATACGTAACTGAGTGCCGTACTGTTCGATATTGTTTTCATCGTGTAATGGGAAACCTTTACCATAAGAATCTTGAGAGAACGAAAGGAACGAAGCTAAAATTTTATGAAGACAAGAATAAAATATTCTAGACTCGATATTACGGAAGTCATGTCTTAGTACAACTGATAAGTAAATAGTTTACATCTTGGCCTATAAATAAGCGTACGAAGACTTCTGATAATCTATTGAAATAATTGTATGCGAGAGTAGGAAAATAATATTTCAATATAAAACTTTAATTGACTACAGAGAAACAATTTCCAAATCAGATAAATCTACCAAATTTCATTGTTATACTTTTCGCAACTGATAGAAGAGAGAATAACTCAATACTGAAAAATTTATTACTCCTAGCGCATCGTTAAAACTTGCGATTTAAAAGTAAAGAATAAAATACTATATAAACAATGCAAGGTAATTAATATAAGGAATTAAAAACATTAGGTATTAACTACTGATATGAAGTAGGATGAAAATAATTCATATCCTTTCTAGCTAGACCTATAAAAAGTTCTTGACGAAAACGTACTCAATTGCAATGTAAAATAGTTCTATAAAAGTGCAGTTTATACTTCATTTATACTGTTCATTCCTGGCAGTACCTTCACTCAGCCTTAGAAACATGATAAATATAGCTTTTATAAAATACCCTTATTGGTAGAAAACCAAGGATCTCAAGGAAGTATGAAACGTCCCTCCATTAAATGGGTTTATTTCCCACCTACTCTTCTTTTTCTTGATCATTCGATTTTTCTTCGTTCTTTTCGGCGCTTTCGTCTGGATGTTCCGTATCTTCCTCGGCTGTAATATTTATCCCGTCATCGTTTTCTGCAGGTTTAGATTCATCTGACTGTATACTTTCATTTGGCAGAGTCGTCCTCTCCTCTAAGCTGAGATAGCAAAAGAAGGAAGTGATTGAGTCATCCAAGAAAAAACTGTTATTTTTAAAGCTTACTATTCTCGTCATGTGCACATACATATCTTTGATGTTATAGTCATTACCCAATTTAACTGAATGATTAAATAATTATGCAATCGATACATATACATATCTTACCTTTCATTCTGCACAGCCACTGCATCCTTATCTGTGGAAGGCTAACACATAAACGTGTAATAGTTAGTATGGACATACGGACAGTGTAAATTTAGTAGCAAGGGCAGTACACAAGTAAATAAACAAGACTAAAACAATTGATACTGGAAATTTGTGAAATTACACTTATACTTGCTACCTATCAAACAATATTAATTTCATGAAATTCACCTCTCTACTTGTGGTATTTCCATTTTCTTGAATGTTTTTGTTCTGAGCTGCACCTGCTGCACTAGCAGGAGGAGCCACTTTTAAAAACTCTTCCAATTCATCCATCTCATTTGCCAAATCGAAATCCTCATAATCCTATTAGATGATTCATTATGATTATTAATAGATCTAATCAGAAACTTAGAAGTTTATAGACTTTTTGAATATGGTACTATATTTTAGAGAGCTGTATTAGCTTATATGGCAATAATTACCCCGCAATATTCTTCTTCATGAAATATCTGTGGAGGTAATGGGTACTTGCTATCTCTTGCAATGCTATTAGACTGCATAAATTCCTTCTCCATTTCCTTTCCTGGTTCTGTTATATCAATCGTTTCATACTCTACATTTTTACTATCTAATATCATTAAGACACGCTGTTGTCTTTTTTTTACCTGGAAAACAAATGTGAATTGAATAGACAATAAAAACTTTAATTGTTGTCATCAATGACGAACTGCTAAAATTCTTTATGAAATAAATATTTAAATACGAATACTGCATATTTCCATTGTTTTCTTATTACGAAAAATTACTCAAAATAATTAATCTGATAAAAATAATTGTTATTAAATGTATTGCATGTATAAATTTAATATTATACATATAAATTAATCGTAATAATGACGATCGCGAATTGACGATCAATGATTCATATTTCTCATCAGAAATTGACGATCGATGAGTAAGTAACGTTTGCAATAGGTAATCGACGTCCAATTCCGTACGCATGAATTAATCAATCGTATTGAAAATTTCACTTGATCTTAGCGTGCCCAACTGCGATGCATACATTTCACGTTCAATTTGTTAAGGAAGGCCTCGGTCATTGTCCGAGAGTTTAACATACGTTTCCGCGATAGCAAGTGCATCGACTCGCACGAAAACCGTGTCCGGGTCCCGTGCGAAGTTGGGGTCATACTGCGCGGATTTATAACGATTCCCGGTGACAGTTATGTCGGCGATTAAATCGATGCGACGGTCAGTTGGCTCTCGATGTAACCCGATCCAACATAGCCGTGAAATATCGTAAGAATTCAGGTGCCCGGTAAATCTGGCATTCTCCCTCGAGTCGCACACGTACGCGCGCGCACACAGAGCCGTGCGGTTACACGCACATCACGCATACAGAGACTTTCTCTCTCTTTCTGGCTCTCCGCTCTCGGACAAAATATCATTATGCGGTGCTCGGCTGCAGTTGTTTCGCACTCACTTCCTTGTTGCCGCTGATACCCGATATGTAGATTTTGACGACCATCGTTAGCCGGCGCCCTCGTACCAATTGACACGCTCGCACTTCTGCACGGTGTTTGCCACGATTAGCGGTTCTGCTAATGGGAGTGATAAGGGATCAAGTGTGAATCACTACAGGCTGTTTAATTCGGAGGCACCGCAGTCTACGAGCAACACTGACTTAACATGCACGGGCCTCGCTGGTCTGGGATCCACTGGCTACGTCATTTCAGGCCGGTTTAACGAGTGTTCTCATGCGCCGTTGCACAGCCAATCCTTTCTACGTTGCGGCCAAGATCCAACTGCGATCCTGATACCAGGCCTGTACAACCCTCCGCGAAATCTAACGGTCAGGTGTACATATGTATTCGGGTCACAGCTACGGCTTACCTGCCCGTGAAAATTTTTCGACCGGACTGTGAATTGCATACTCACCGTGCCTTTCTCGTATTAAGCAGTTTTATACGCTCTGCTCTTTTTACGTCGGCAACGCCTTCAGCCTTTCTCCCCGGTAGTCGGATGGAGAACTGTGGGTACACGAAATAATATTTCACCGATGTCGGAAGCAAACGAACATAAATGCGCGGGTTGATTTTCTCACAACGCGCGATTTGAATTCGCGCTTTCCATCGGCACGCCATTGCATTTCAATTTCCGGTGATTGGCGCGTGTCGTGAAGATCGGGCTTTAAATTTCATCTTCGTCTTCTCGGATTCGGTAACCTTGATGACCTACATATATACAGTGTTGCCGTTACTTTAGGTTGATTTTTTTATTTCATTTTAGGTCAGTGATGTCCACGGAAGACGAAAAGAGGTGCCGCTCACCCGCCAGTTTACTGTTCGAAGCACTCGTTTCTCCAATCAAGCAAATATACGATAGCAAGTTTCATTGCAGCCATAACACGTTTGTGGAGAACAAAGCGCGCGAAATTACAAATGCGAATAAGTCGTGTGCGACCAACAATAAGCCGATGACTATAATTTCACATCGAATTTAATTTTTAATTAGAACACAAAATATTATTAGTTGAAGTAATAGTCATTCAAACTTCATAGAGCACTTAATTATGTTTTGTAATATTGTCATTTGTTTATTTATATGATAACGATGCAGTAGTTTCTTGTAAACAATTCCGTAGCCTTGGTTTATTTTTTTATACCCTAATTTTGTCATAATTAATGTTTTTTGGCGACCCTGCATTGTACACATTCAGGCGGCTATGACGCCTCTTGTGGAGAAAAAGTGAATCTTAATTTGAGGTCTGTGTACAATGCCAATTGGTGCAGTGGCAAAACTTTCAAACTGTTAGCCAAAATCGACTGTCGGTAATTTGGCTAACATCTTCAGCGTTCGCCACTGCACCAATTAGTGCTGTACAAACTTATTCCTCACAAGAGCTGCCAGTATGTACGCAATGCAGGGTCATCTAAAAACATTGCAGTTGTCTCTCAATTCAAGAGCTTTTTCTTCTCCCAATTCAAGAACCTTACTATCCCCACAATTCTACTGTGCATCCACCTTCGTGTAGTTGCTTTAGGAAAAGACCGAGAAATGATCGAGAGAGACAGAACGAACCCAGCAGGCTCTATGTACATATATTCACATTTCAGCAGAAATTTTCGTAAAATGTCTCGCGAGTAGTATAACTTAACAACAAGTCGGACAAACAAGTTTCGAATACCTCCTCACTGATTATCATGTTCTCCTGACACTCGAAATTTCAGTAGTACAAGTTAAACGTAAGCCGAACAAAGCAATTCGTGATACCTCCTCGCATGTTCTCCTGATACAATTAGTAAGTAGTTTAAGTCAATGAAATGTCAGAGTTAAAACTTTTTCACTGGCATTAAAGGGAAAAGAATGCGTAGGACTGAAGATAAAAGGTTTAGAAAAATCTATGAATAAAAAGACGTTTGGATTGAGTTTTATAGTACTTTTATTTTCACACATAAGCCAGTATTTGATATGGTTTCCATTTTTACAACAACGATTTACTTTATTAACAATAAGACGCACATACATTTGTCTGTCAGCGTATACATACTATAAATTGATTTTCGAAAGTCGCGGAGTTTCGCTAGTGGCTCACTCTACTTCTACTCCTTTTCCGGTCCTTTGAGAACGTACGAACGTACCGAATAATTATATAAAATGGTAAGAGTTATTATTGATAAATATCTCGTGAATCTTACTGAAATATTGATAAAATCAAGTGTGGTGTGACAAAGTTATTCATCGATCAAGTGTTGATATATATATTAAAACATTTTGTAAATTATAAATAATCTAATGACATGTTTTAGTTATCTTAGGTTATGTTTGTATATTTTCAGAGACATGTATTATTACTTATATTTTCGTCTCAATAATCATTTTCAAGTATAAGAACTTATTGTGACAGTTCTTTTAATTTGTTTCTTAATTATAGGATAAGAAAGCTAAAGCAGTTACAGTAATGTAACTAACATAACCTGTGTGTGTCATGTTCATATAAATATTTCTAGTATAGCTTGTAATGTACTATAATTTATCTCTCTTTCTTTTCAGGCAAAGCGCACGAAGAAGGTAGGAATCACCGGTAAATATGGTACCCGATATGGTGCCTCACTCAGGAAGATGGTTAAGAAGATGGAAATTACTCAACACAGTAAATATACCTGCACATTTTGTGGCAAGGTAATATATTCAATTTCACCATATGTACATCATATTAAGGTTTTATATTTTTTTATGTATATATTATACTTCTTTTTTCTCTGTAGGATGCAATGAAACGCAGTGTTGTTGGAATATGGTCATGCAAACGCTGCAAGAGGACGGTTGCTGGAGGGGCATGGGTTTACTCCACAACAGCAGCTGCATCTGTTAGGTCTGCTGTTAGGAGATTGCGCGAAGTTAAAGAACAATAAGTAAATATAATAAACATCTTATAAAAATATCTAAGGTCTCTTTTTATTCTGTCCCTTGAATCTTTTTATTTAATCGTAAACTATACTTTTATCTAAAACATATTCTACTATGGATCGAAATGAAAGAAATTGATGAATTTTCTCAAAGTTATTTTAGTAAAAGAGTAACACCATTTATACAATTCTTTTTTTAGGTTTAATTAGACTTGTTGCATTTCAATATATAATACATCAGAATCATAGTTTGACGTTTGACTCTGTGATAGTATATTTAGAAATTATTTTGGAGGCACATAAAAACCATTAGTTGTATATTTACATTTTTCTCGATTTCTATAGCGACCTATAGCGTATTTTATTCTAGGACATAATTCGGTTAATAATAAGTAACTTTCATTATGTAAATTTCATAGAACGTGGGCATGCATGGTTTTCCTTAAATTAATTAAGCTAAATGGTGCTTAAAAAGTTAAGGCTTTAGAAAATGTATGAAAGTATTAATTTAATCATTGAGATTAGATATATACATGCATTTCAATATGCATAGAGAAAAACCTAATGGAACATACATGGACTATTTTATTGTCTTTGAAAATGTATTACTTTCAGAAGCTACTTTTCAAGTACGAGTGTTGAAACACACTTTTCATTTCACTTAAATGGTCTTTGTATATGTACATAAATATAAATATTTAAAACGTAAATTTTCGAAATGTTCACACATACAAAATAATCTTCTTAACAATTAAAAATCCCTGAAACGCAAGTCTATGTAAACAAGTGATTTTATATGCTCCAATATAATTTTTACAATCGTATTAATTAATGATGTAGTGTGACTTTCACAAATAATTACAATCATTATCGCAACGTGATGAATTAAAAGTAGAGAAACTTGTTTACAAATTATTGACTTTATTTCTCTTCTATGCTCATGAACTTACTCTGAACTTATTTAATTCTTACTTCATCAGTTTGAACAGCTAATAAATATCTACAAATTTTGCTAGTACAATTCTTAATTAAACGTATACTCGAAAATAATATATTGATTTAATAGAAATTGATCGACCTGTACAAAAATAAATACTATAGTTTTGCATGAATATTTAAGCATGTATAATTAAGCTGTAAACGATAATCCGTTGCACCATCACCATTCCTTCAAGTAACATAAAACTGAGTATATTGTTTGATAGTAAAATTCTCCTAAATTGAAATTTTAGAGTCGTATAAGATACTTTAAATATTATAAATGTAGTTCAGTGGCTTCTTATTTAAGGTTGCAGAATTGGCTAGATTTTTCCTCCACCGTGAATGGAAATATTACAGCCAGTCAACATTTTTTTCTTTCATAAAAAAAAAATGTTTTACTTAGTTTGTCGACTGTTTCTGCCTTTTTACTTTTTCTCTCTTTCTCCTCTTTAGAGCGTGAAAAAATGACCTTGAATCTACTACAATATAAGGGAAGGGCGCCAGAATCTGATAACAACATTTTTACATTACTTACAGGAAACTGTTCTCCTTGAGACTTACTCAACAAGTATATTGCACTTTAAATCTTTCAGCACACACCTCTAGTACATAGGAGATAAAAAGAGTCTAAATTCATTAAGAATCGCAACTATGCAAGATGATAGGACATCATAAAAATATTTGTTATTTTGCTTTTTAATAAAATACGGAAGACGTTCTGTCTCGAATTCAAGAAAATCTGTAAAAAACATAACATTACATTGAATAACAGTCGATAGCTTCTTCTTTTCGTATGCTTAACGATATCTTGCGAATGTAATCTCGTATTACTATGGCGAATTCAAGTGTAAGTACATATGTTTATCCATTCGAAAAGCAAACGAAACAAAACAAAAAATAAAGAAAAACACGTATATAAAGAAAATAAAAACTAAATCATACGAACAAGATGCAACAAGGAACTGTTAGAAATACCAGTATAAAAAGATTCAGTGCTCTTCCCTAATCGCTAGAAAAATTGTACAGTATAAGTCCTAGATTGCAATCAGTAGTGTCACAATGATTTCACTTGCACTCCGACATTCACTCGGTTGTAATGACACTTACGTCGCGAACATATCCGTGTTTCTTATGCACTGATATATCTTCCAGTCATCCCAGCATTGCACTCATCCCATATCATCAAATATGTCTCTCTTTTGTATCAACAATCATTTATTTATAACAGTGGTCTGATATGCTTTCCTCTCTATTGTTCACTTCCAAAAAAAAAGAAAGAAAAATAATAGTATCCGTGTACGTGACGGTATTTTCGTATCACTCGTGTACAACCGCGCACAGTTGGAATTATTCTGTTCCTCCTCTTCGACGTTCTTGTGCATTATCAATCAAGGCATACCACGACAAATGGCAGTAAATACACGATACTGCTATTAACAGTAAATAAATCTTATACAACTAAAAGCATCAACTTCGATTTCTCGTTTGTAGGTATAAGTCAATTTTTTGTCGTCGGGTCAATCACTTCTGGACAAAGTCAGAGGACCGATCTAAAATGACATTGGACTTTACGGAATATAATACTATCGTCTCTTGATCTTGTAGAAGCTTGTTCACTGTCGAATCTTCATAGTAATTAAATATGTCAACAAGTGTTACATACAGTCGTTACACTCAGTTGATATTAGCTGGCTTGCCACTTGAATTTACTACGCATTATCCATTTCTGGCCGCTGTTATGGGAATCGCACGGTGCTAAAACAGGCTGTACTGCGTCGTTGGAACGCGGTTTCGACAAACAGTGTCCCGTATTCGTGTGTTTGATCATTTTTGTCTGCGAAATAATGAATATCATATTACAATACAATACAATATCTACTTGGCTATATATCTGTGTTTCTTCTGCTTTATTACCTCTTCGTTATAAACCCATGCTTGATTTCCACCCATACCATGGCATCGGACTATCTTGACTGGACCTTGGGGACTAGTTGCATCAAGGCACATATCATCAGACATTATTTGTTGTCGTTTGGTATACGCAAATATCTGAGAACAAGGAATTAATGTTAACATAATTATAGAATTAATACAGATACAGCTTTTAAATACTGATCAAAGTCTGCCGACGAACCTGATTACCACCCAATCTATGACAATAACTGATCCCAACATTTTCTCCCGTTCTCCTACCCATAGTATCTAAGCAAGTTAGCGTGTCATCGTTTTGCACGTCACCCAAATAGTAATAATCCAACGGCATCGGAGACTCAGGGTAAATGTTCTCTAAATACCACCTGAAGCTCTTGCACTTCAAACGTTCTCTCAACTTCAATCGTTCAGACACATCTCCAACAGCTACGTTTCGAGCTCCTATAATTAAAACGTGTATCTCAATATGTTTAAATTAAAATCCTCTGGTTCTTGTGTGACGTAGTATTGTGCTTTGCATGGATAATTGTCCACTGAAAGGTAGAGTGTGTCAGAAACATGTGCCAACATAAAGGAATTGCAACGTGTAGTGTATTAATGCTGTAAATGCTTGCTGATTGAAAGAACTGAGCTATTGTACCGCAACTTGTATCAAGATCTCGAGTTCAAAAACACATAAACGTAGAGGACTGCCTTCTGTTTACATGTACATAAAATACATTTCTCTCCTAGGCTGAACAATAGGCGTCAAATAAAAGGGACGTTTCAGACATTGTCTTTGTGCGAACAACATTAACGGGTATCTGATATACATGTAGCTGGTACTTGGCTACAAGAATTTTCCGTCGTGTACACAACTTATAAAAGCATTCCAACCAATCTCCCAAACAGAAAAAGAAAAGACACATGCACGAAGAAACAAATAAGCCGGAAAGAATACATAAAGAGGCGTATATAGGGGCTCAGCAGCGACATTGCAGTTTGTTCATTTTGCTTGGTTTCTTTTTTCCAGAAATTGCTGGGTTGTTAGTGCTACCTGGATTAATGTTGTAATAGAAGTACTTCCATTGGTCCAACCAGACCTCAGCGAGTCGCGCATTGTTGTGGTTCACTATCTTGCTGGTACCACCAGGAAACGTATACGGTGTTGCTTTACGGAATACATGACCGACGTGCGAGCACGTTGCGATCTCCAATGTCCCACCACACATCCATATCTAACCAACTCAGTTCTGTTAGTATGTTAGCAATTACAGTTCATAACACAATCACAAGAAAAAAAAAGAGCTAATAAAAACACTAGACTTGGAATTGCTCAGACGGATATCTTCGCCTCACCTCTCTGGTACCTATAACGTAGCCTTACAAATATGTATCAAACAAAAAAGCAAGGAAACTCATTCTGTTAGTCAGCTGGATGGATGAGTGGTTAAGACTATATTGAAGTATTATAATAATATCGAAATGCAACAAAATCAATCTTACTCCTGGAAATTAAATCTCATCGCTGGCTGTAACACGTCTAGATCCCAGAATCCACGTCACACGTACGCACGCACACACACAAGTAAAAAGTGTTTTGTTATCCAAAATACATTTACGTGTCAATACACTTGTTAATGTAAAACTCTAAATTAGATGCACAAACGATTTGGTTAATATACTAAAGAATGTTTGTCGTTAATCTTACAGAGCTGAATTTCAAGAAGCTACAAAATTACTGGTGTTAATATAATGTAACGTTTAGTTCACTGTGAACATTTTGGATTAAGACTGTAATAAATGTTTTCTGTAATAAACACTGTGCTGGAAGCGCTTATCTTTCCAATAGACTTTAAAGTACACTTTAAGAAATACGGCAATCTAGTTATTACTTAAATAAAAGATTATACTCAAATAAAAGTATAGCTCTAGTATACTTTTTCCTTCATATTGAAGATATTACAGTGTAGCTCGTATCAGATACCCGTCACGCATACATAAATACTCGCAGTTGTTTTGTAAGTATGTTCTAATTCTATACCAATGCATTCTATGTTAGTGTTTATAGACGCTGTGTGAACACAAGCATCTATTGTTCAATCAAGTCTTTACCTTCTGTGTACTCTGGCAGAGAGGCCAATCTCTCTTTCTCTCTCTCTCTCTTTCTCGTTGTAAAAATTAGAACAATTGCATATTTTTTTCTAAAGTACAATTCGAGAGTTATGCAAAGACAAAAGTAAACAAATGAAAAATGATACACGTTATTTATCTAACCTGGGTTCATGGCATAGTAAAAATCTCTCCACTCATCCATCCAGACCTCGGCCACCCTAGCCGCATTGTGTAGTACTACTTTGCTGACACCACCGGGGAATGTATATGGACTCTTGTCTCGGAATACGTGTCCGACGTGTGAACACGGACTGATTTCTAACGTCCCGCCGCATTGCCATACCTATAAGGTACTTTATGACTTCACAAATGAAGATGGAAGTGTCCACAGTTAAACCCTCTAATTGGAATCACAAATCCTTTAGTCTTTGAACAACTAAATTACAGAATCCCATTACCACTTAACACTAAAACTTCAAGAGAATTATGGACTAGCTCGACGTCGGAACATATGGTGGAATCAATTGCATATAACCTTGGACTAAGCCATATGCTAGATACTTGAAGTTCTAGTATTAAGTATAATTACTAAATTACTACTTAAAATACAACAAATTTACTGCAAGTAAATGAATCTTTTCACGAGGATTGCAGCTGAAAAAGGGAAAACAAAAACAGTATAACGTGTTTAGGTTCTTTTGATAAAAGCTATGTTGTCCTGGAGAACAATGGTCAATTCATTAATCAACGTGATCGCTGTTGAACGTATACATTTCACCGATTACTTTTTAATGGACTTGCGTTGCAACCAATGTAAAGGTACTCACTCGGAAACTCATCTCAAGATTTTCACCGCCCCAAATGTCCATGCCTTCGTCGTACGCTCCTAGTTCATAAAAGTACTCCTTATCAATAGCAAATAACCCACCGGCCATGGTCGGTGTCCGCAGGGGGGCCGTTCTGTCTCCTAGTCTTCTGTCCATCTCTCTTGGTGCTACTCTGTACCTTAAAAGTTCAAGGATTCTGCGTTAGAAGTGCTTAGAAATCTCCGCACAATTTTTCTATCGAGGTGAACCGTTCATTTATTCTTCAGAAACAAAATTAATTTAGAAAATAATTAATGTATTTTACCATCTGAAATTCAGTTTCCAATTGAAACCGCCCCACGTCATGTCGCTTGCTGGGATATATTCGAACGAATCGTCACTAATTACGTCAATTATGGGACAAACAACGGTGGTTCTGTCCTCCGCGATTCTGGCGAGTAAGGGTTCCAGCCAGCCTTCGGTGCACTCGCAGTGCGCATCCAAGAATGTTATAACTTGCCCCTTCACGTGCTTCGCCCCGAGCAGTCTAGCTCTTATTAGGCCCGATCTCTTCTCGGTACGGTATACGTATGTAGGAACAGGCAGCGTTTTTACGTAGTCCTCCAGCTCTTGTTTCAAGTGATCTGTGGATCAAGTCAACGTTACTGCACGGTACATTACTACAGAAGCACGTAAACGTTACTACAGAAGTAAGTAAACGATTATAACAGTTCACTGTCTATAAATACTGTACCATCCAAGTAGCTTTCTAAATCCAAGGGGAGCGAAAATAGCTCTTCAAGTTGGGGATGAAAAGACTGCGTAGCCTATTAATTCTGGTAAACGCTTCTTTCATCCCCTAACTTCAAGAGCTGTTTTAATAAAAAGGATCAGACGGCTTGTGTTAAATAGTGCTCTATGTAAAACATTGAATTGTTCACCTTGCTCGCTCTTGTCGTCGACAAGAATGATCTCTTTGAGCAGGGTGCGCGGCGATCGGTTGATGGCCGACCAAACGGTTCTCAGCAACGTGCTCCAGGCCTCGTTGTGGAAGACGATGACGATGCTGGTGTCGGGCAAATACTTGCTGTACTTCTTCGTTTTGCACCCCTCTAAACGGATGTCTTTGAGGGACCGGTTCAGCGCGATCATATCGCTGGCCATCAGGTTGAACTGATTCAGCTTGAACAGCTCTTGCTGCCTGGCTTCGTCCTCCGGCGGGATGTGCACTGCTGCGCCCATCTCGCCGTGGCTACCCTTCGTTTCACGCACGAACCTCGCCGGTCTCCAAAAGTGCAGCTCCGACTGCTTGTACTTTCGCTTGCCCTGCTGACCTGTCGGCTGCACCTGCTCGTCCTTGAGGGCCTTCGGATGGGGGACGCTCTCCTCTGTCAACGATTGCTGCTTGCTGCTCTCTGTGCAGCCCCATCCGGACCCGCCTTTGCAGTCCGAATAGTGCATCAGCACCATCACGTCCACCAGGAACCATACCAGAGACGTAAGCAGTATCACTTGGCACGTGTGAATGCGAATCTTGCAGCGGAACATTTTCGGACGCGGCTAATTGTCGCCTTGAGCTCCGAGATCATCCCCCGGGCGTACCGACCGGATGTACCTGTTGGAAACACAGTTTTAGTCAACGTGTTTTCAGGAAGACAACGAAGAGGTGGTTCAGACTTTGAAGGCTAAGGCTTGTTAGCCTGCGAGAGGCCTTTGGCTATTTATTTAGTGTGAGTTGATGGTCTTTTAAGAATTTAGGTTTCATAGAGATTATTTTAACTTTCTAATGAACTATTTCATAGGGGATGTTTTAGGTTTCTAATATACTATCTCATAGGGACATTTCATAGGGGCTGTTCTAGGTTTTTAATGAACTCTCTTATAGCTGATTCTTTTGTTACCAAAGAAGTTATTATGTGCAATACAACCTAATGTAACTATCTTTTGGGATTTACTAAAGGTAATTACTGTCAGGTCATCCGACTATCGGTTGGAACAGGAATGTTCACGAGAGAATGATGAGTGAAAGTTAGGAATGGCGAGCGATTATGTTGTCTTGGGAAGCAGGACATTGTTCCTAGAGGATCTGGCCACTAAGTGGGAAAAGTGAAGATGCCTTTTGCTAGGAAGATCGTGTTAGACGATACATTTTAGCCTGGCGATCTTCATGCCGAACTTTTCTCTACTTTCTATTGAAAAATTATTGTCGTACCAACAGGCCTGCGACACACGGTTCCTCCCTCCTTTTCTGACTGGGATTTTTCACAACCGAATTTCAGACACCTGCCCCGTCGTCGGGGGAATCACATGACTATGTGTGCCGGTCTCGTATCTGGAACAGAACGAATTCACTACAGTTAGAACAACAACAATCATTCCCCGCCGATCCGTTTCGCATCCTCTTGAAAGATGACGACGAGACCTCGTCAGCATTGCCTCGGATTAGAGGGAAACAAACGACAAGTCAGCATTCCGTGGTTCGATCCGTTAGAACACCCGACACAATTTACATGCACCCCTCGGAACAACGTACATAATTTATTGTTTTTTCTATCTTTAGTTGCGCGATCATCGGTGACCTTTCGAACCCTCCGTTCTTGCCCAGAGTTAATTCGATTTGAATTATAGCTCTTCCGCTGTTACTTCAAATTATCAATTATTAATAGTAGAATTAAAAACTGGGATGTCGAAGACCAAAGATGAAGAAGAAATGGAAACCGATAGTTACGTTTTCTTCTCTTTTTTATGTTTCTTCTTCGATTAGATTACCAGATTTTAGATAGATAACGTAAGCTTACTTTTTCATTTGCGTTTCTTTTTCTTGCTGAATTATTAGAGTAGATTAAATAAGATTATTAGACTATTAATTCTTAAATATAATAGAATATTATATCAAATAATATCTTCACCAAAGATAAGCCTAACAGGCAAGAATGAAATTAATAACAATATTAATAAAAATGATAGAACTAAGAACGGTTTTCCATCACAACTGGACCACAACTGATCCAGTTTGTTGAAAGATGATTGAAATGTTATCACACACAACAATTGTTAGGACCGCATTTACAATTCACGTAGCAGACATCCAATATTGACCGAGATAATTCTGTACCAGTAATTGCATTAAATCTTCCGTAACATTTAAATCAATCTCTCCTGCGCTGCATCGCGTCGCCGCCCCTAAATTATGGTAACCCCGTTAACGTGATCGGACGTACAGAATCGTCCCGGGCACTCCTAGATTTTTAATTACGCTCGGGTCCTTGTCCGGGATTTTTAAACGCGGCAACAGAATCATTTATACATCGAGGCGAGAAGAGGCGCGCGGGGCCTTACCGTCCGCTTTCACCGGGACGGAAAGCATCGTCGGTTAGAAAATGGAAATTTATTTTTCGCGAATCATCCTGAAAGCTGCAATATTACGGACCGAAGGCTAAACGTCGTCGCGGCATGAAAACAATCGTTAGCAAAACAACATCTGTTGCCATTGCGACGCGACGAACTGGGTCGTTTCTTTTCTTTTTTTTTTTCTTCTTCAAACAATTAGATCGTAAAATCGTAATGGAACAATCTCATTTACACAACAAAGAGGCTGATAAGAAGCCTAATCTCGAAATGTCTTTCACCGGTATCCGATTTCATATTTTTCTCCTGCACGTTTTATCCACGCCATATTAAATTTCTGTAGCGCGGTGCCATTTAATGTCACGTATCCCGCGCACATCACTCGCTTTCCCTCGTTCCCGGCGGGCATTGTTTCCGTGCAAGCGTGTTCGCGCCGGGTTAACCGAACCGGAAGTCACGCGACCCGCCGCTGTTTATTTATCAGCCGTTGCATATGCAATATAATATAATATAATATAAAAGGCAATATGATATATAATATAATATAATACAGAGTAATAGAAAAATAAGGGAATTCGCCATTATCGATCCGTTTTCTATTTTTTCGCGTGTTCGGCGGAACGGGATATCGTGCTCTTTTTTGCTCGTCGGCACCGGCCGGGTGTGCACGGTGCATTCAACGGGCATTCAACGGCCGCGCCGTGCAGAAGCGTGCACATTCCTGCGTTCGGACTTCGCTCCGGCGTTGATTCGATAATCACCGTGTCTCGTAATCGCCGAACACACGTCTGACGTGCCGCAACCATGAATGCCTGATTGCTCCGAGCGGAAAATATAGTCGGCTCGGTCACGTGAAATTTTCGAGGGAACGATTTGTATGCCACTCGGTCGGCAGCGGTTCGAGAGCCTTTCCGTGACCGTGGTTCTTGAAGAAGAACGGCTCCGGGGTTCATCGAAACCACCTCAACGTCCGCCGACATTTTCTACCGAAAGCTTGTTCGATGCCACTGGACTGCGAATTTTTGTGCATCCCACGCCGTTACGAATTTACGCGAAAGCATTTGTATGTTGGACATTGGTTTTAGTGTACTTTTAATGTAAAAGATGTCGGATAAAGTTATCGTTTTTATCAGAATTAATATATAATACTCCAAAGACGATACTCAATTTGGCGACTGAATTCAACGACCTATTTTTGTCATTATAATAACATACCTATTAGTAATTTTGAAAAATAATCGTTGACAGTGAAATTGCGCTTATCTCTCAAAATTGGAATAATTAACGGTTACTGGGGTAACATAGAAACCAAGGGTTGTTCTACACGTATACATGAATAAATAAATAAATGTACAATCGACTAAACATTTATCTAGATTAAAATTTATCCGAATAAGAATTTATTCGAATAAGAATATCGCACGCAAGATGATCGTTATGGATAAAAAATTATAAACGATAAAACTTTTTAACCGTTTATAATAAATCCATTAAGTTCGAATAATCCGATTTTTGCGGCGAAGCAGCAAAAATGGAAATAATGTTTACCGATAACGAATTTTCCGGGTAACGTAGAGCATCTCTCCGCTTCTTTCAACGAGGTCGTTCGATATATAAGTGCCTTGGTTATACGGTGCTCTTTGCGACGAACATTTTCAATATTAACAAAACGGTTCGGGAAGCTCCAGGAAGTAAAACGGATGCCACTGAAATATTGATGCTCTCCTTATAACGTCAAAATCGGATATCTCTCATCTTGGCTCTGAATCTCTTTTAATAGAATGTCTCTGGACTGTCGATACCGAATTTTCCCGTTGCGAGCATACTAATCGGTGGGGGGGTTGGACGTACAAATCACTCCATCGTCTATTTAATACCGACTTTATCGATCGCCGAACGTTCTCGTTCTTAAATCGAAACATAAAACTGCGCCAAAATAAGAATGTCTTTCTAACATCGAACAATCGAACGGGCTATCATGTGTGACGCATTCATCTTATTGGGGGTGCAATTTTTACTCGACTTATACGCACAGGATTTCAGAAAATAAAATAGTCCCATATTGCACAGACATTTTATTGCGTTTTAAATTAAACAAAATTGGTATATTATTATTAACAAAGGAATCACATAATATAAAAATATAAAAGAATAATAATAATAATTCAATTCAATTTGTGGTTATAGGCTGGGACTCAGATAGACTCACTGTGCCACATAGGTTCATGAATGTACATACAGCTGTTGCAATATTTCGAGATGAGACTAAAAATGTCCCACCATGTATTATCGTGCATCAAAAAGATGGGACATTTTTAATCCCACCGTGCCCCAAAGAGTTAAACCGCTATATCTTGAACTGTGACGCGAGTATGCGTCCAATTTGCCGTGCAAGAAGAAAGAATAAGACTCGAGAAAGGATAAAATAATTAAGCAAAGGGTTAAAAACGAGCTGAAGAATCTCGTAAAATCCCTGAAGGATGTAATTATAAGATCTCGTCACCGAGGGTGACACGATGGTTCTTTGCCGAAAACGCAGCGGCCTTTCACGGATTCACGAAGTTTGTCGTCCCGAAGTGGGGATCGTGTCGGGCAGCAAACAGAATTAGGAAAATTGGCTGAAACGATGGCACAGAAATTCTTAATGGCGCCACGGAGTCGCGCGGGCCGGGCACAAAGGGTTCAGCCACCGATCGAAGCGTTAGTTTTAACCTAGATGGGACGAAGAGTGCTCCATAAACAGCATCGAGGCTCCGTCCTCCCAGCGAACGAACAGCCGTCGACTATGCCACAATTAGCTAAACAACAATGCACGGCCGGGCCAGCGGCACTTCGCCGGAACAACTGTTCATCAGCTATTCACATTTCTTTTTTTTCGAGTATGAATCTCGGTTATTGGATCGGCCCGATGTTCATGAATACGCATCGGGTCCTCCGCGGCGGTGGCATTATCATATAAATTAAAAAACTCCGAAGTCCGCGGTCGAGTCCGAAATTATCTGCGAGTCTCAGCCCCGATTCCCACGAGCGCCTTCCGCCCTCGAAACGTTCCGGGCGCTTCTAAGATAAAGCGACCGAAACGCCGGGAAAATTGCTCGGCCCAATTACGCGTACAGTTTATAAGCTGCTTAAAAGACGATTCTCTACAGGGTGAACACCGAAATCGCCGGGCGCCGCTCGAGGTTCGCCGAAATAACGGGAGCCGCGAGAAATATTCGCGAGCTTTCACCGATGTTCTTCCATGTTCTGCATACGCGATCGAAATGTGTCCGGAATTTTTTCATTTCGGATGCTACACGCACCTACACGGCCGAACACATCCTCTTTTTTTTTTATCAGGCTCGTACACATCCGTTGGCGATATTTGCTGCGTTTTTTAGCTGCCGAGTCGTCGTCGCCGTCGTCGTCGTTCGTCCATAAGAAGCAGACGAAGCACGTTCTCGACACGCTTTCCTTCGATTACAATGGTCCGGTAATGACTTTTCGTCGGGTGACTAATTGTAGGCCATATTGTACTTCACGAAGAAACAACGTTAATGTCTAAACTCACGTGATTAGTATATACTAATATATATTGTATAATATATAATATATATACATAATACATATGTATATTATATATATTGTATGATATATAATATATACATAATACATATGTATATTATATACACAATAGTATAATATATAGTATATATGTATATTATATATAGTATAATACATAGTATAATATATAGTACAATAAACGATATAATTATAGGAATATAAACGTGTAACTATATTTTCAATACTATATTTAACTATATTCCAACTATAACAATCACATCTAGTGTAACTATATACAATATATGTTCTTTCTAAATTCGTTTCAATTTTTATCCTCAATATTCATAGTCAATGTAGATACAGGAGTATAATCTTTACTGATTAACATTTTACACTTGTAACGAACACTTCAAACAGAATCCATAAAATATACCTTTTTACTCTGTTCCGATAACAAATTACTTTGGTCATTATAATAACATACCTATTAGTAATTCTTTAAAATAATCGTTGACAGCGAAATTGTGCTTATATCTCAGAATTTAAATAATTAACAGTCGCTGATAACATAAAAACGAAGGCTTTTCCCACCCGTATACATGAATAAATAAATAGATATGCAATCGGCTGAACATTTGTCTAGATTAAAATTTATCCGAATCAGATTTTATTCGAATGAATGAATTTATTTCAATGAGTATTTATTCGAATAAGAATTTATACGTACGGGAATATCGTGCGGAAAATAATCTTTAACAAATTACTTTGACTTTATGGGATTGTCTGGAATGCGGCGATCAGCAGCAATTTGACGACTCGGCGCAGTGTTTTGCGGAAATTCGTCGAAAACGCGTAGAAACGACACCGTCCTCGGCTGAGGAGCCTAACGAGGACTACCGCGGCGCGTCTGGGAAAATGATATTGCCTCCCGATGCTTGCTCCGGTGACGCTAATTAATTAGCGGCCGCTGAATAATTCACTTTCATCGCGATAGGGAGCCCGCGGGAGGCCCGACAGGTAATAGTGCCCTGATAATTGCATACCGCTCCGGGAATAACGGAAACGCCGGAAGAGACATGCCGCGCGGGCTTGCCCCGCTTTAATAAAACCTTTGCCCTTCCTGCATACCCCCGCGCGAACCCTCTCGCGCCTCCTCCCGCATCCTACGGCCGCTCTAGCCGGCGCATTTCAAGCATCCGGCATCGCGAGGGCAACTTTCGAGAAAGAGCCCCCCCTGCTCGAAGTTTGATGAGCGCGGTTCGAGGCCGCCGGCGATGCAATAAGCCGGAAATGGGAACTTCGGCGTGGCCCGCGGAATGTTAAACAAAATCGAGGCACTAGGTGCGATCCGACGGTCTCTCGAATCGTTATTTATCCCGGTGAGCGTTACAACAAACTCGCGTCGCCGCTCCTCCAGTCATCATCGTCCTTAAGATTCTTACCCGCTTACTCGCGATATCTCGCTTGGAAAATCGGCCACTCGCCGTACATTCATTATTTTTATTATTATTTACTAACCCTGTGGACCGGTCGCGTCGGTTTAAGTTAGATAAAACGGCGCGGGGGTGCTCAACACCCCTCTAGTGGGATCTAAGTCGTAGATTGTTAGTGGACACTTTTTCGTTGATTTATGAACAATTTATTTATACTGTAATATTTGTTTAGAATTTTACAATTTTATACGATTTACTAGGGTGTCAAACACCCCATGCGATCGTTTCAAGGTTAATTAAATGGGCGGAGTACCTTTTATAGATTACAGAATATAATATAATATTACCAGATTTATTAATATAATTTATTATTATTATTTACTATATATTTACAATATATTATAATTTATTGTTATTATTTACTAACCCTGGACCGGTCGCGTGGGTTTAAGTTAGATAAAGCGGCGCGGGGGTGCTCAACAACCCACTCAAACTGAGTGGGATCTAAACCGTAGATTGTTAGTGGACACTTTTTCGTTGATTTATGAACAATTTATTTATATTGTAATATTTGTTTAGAATTTTACAATTTTATACGATTTACTAGAGCGTCAAACACCCCACGCGATCGTTTCAAGGTTAATTAAATGGGCGGAGTACATTTTATAGATTACAGAATATAATATAATATTACCAGATTTATCACATTATGTAAAACAATCATTACTTTCTCGATTAAGAAAATTGTCGTTTGCTACATACAATAATAATAATGTTGAAAATCGAGATGCAAATATTTAACCAAACACTTTGTATATATGTGTATTAATAGGATTAATAATAGAATTTATAGGATTATTAATAGAATTTTAAATCATTGTTGCTATTCTTGCTACACCAAGAGAAATTTGAACAACAACCATTTGCTAAATCACAATCTCAAACGAAATGATTGTTGGTGCACGATTGAAATAATTATCGCCACTAAACAATTTATGAAAAAGTACAATTTCGATTGTAAATTCTGCACTTTTCGGAAATTATGAAATCATTGTCGGTAGATAATGCGTTCTCTCGGCTTGTACTCGTTTCAAAGGGTGGAGGAGTCACCTCTTTCACGTCCTTGAACGAAGTTATTACGTTTCACCCAGTCGCTTCATCATAAAAGCATAATACCTGCATTCCAATTAAGAGAAGCAGATGACTGTACAGAAGAATATTGCTCCTTTAGAGCTCGGCGTTGGTGGAAAAGATTTCGAAGGTTCTCCAGTCAAAGGAAATAAAGAAACCGCGGTATGTATGTACTTGTTCCTCGGATACTTCTTCAAAATATTTGAGGAAGGACCGCGATCACAGAGAGATCAAGTGCACGAAAATTGACAGAACCTCTGGGAAAGCATTTTATTTCAGATCCTGGGGGATTGGGAACTTCGCCGTGATTCTTCGCGTTCCAAGGCGAAGACTGTTAAACGAAGTCTATTCACCGAAGCTTCTATTCAATAAGGTTCCCGTAATTAAGGAGCTTTTCCAGAGAAAGCAGAGAGTGAGAGAGAGAGAGAGAGAGGGAGGGAGAGGGAGAAAGCAGAGAAAGAGAGAGAAAGCAGAGAGAAAGAGAGACTGGGAACGAGAAAGAATTCCATTCTATTTTGACAAAGCTGCGCGGCGTGGACCGAGTAGGTTTCCTGTTAACAAGGCGCTATACAAGGCGGCTATAAAGTGTCTTAACACATGGGGCATTGTGGCGAACGATGTAATTGCAAAAAGGAACTTTCAATTAAAGCTGCGAACGTTCGCGAGCCATGCGATGCATACGAAATAAACAGCGGCGATATACAATATTATAATCTCGTTGGACATGGAAACATGTTTTCCGCCACTGTGAAATTGAATTTCTGAGGTTTCACACGTTGAAAAACTTGTTGTACGATCGATGATCATTTCTCGCTTCAAAATTTATACAGTCGAATCTCGAGAACTCGAATCTCCAGGGAGGAACGAAAATCTTCGAGTTATCGAGTTATCGAAGTTTTCGCGAGTAAGAAAGAGAGAGAGAGAGAGAGTTCACCGTGCGAAAATTCGACTGTAATTTGAATTTCAAAATGTTAACTTAGATTAGACTGTGCTAGTAACTTCCAGAACAGGTTGCTTATGTTTCTCGGCAGTGCCAGAAAATAAATCGATGTCGCAACTTAGTGGATTAATATAACTGGAAATTCTGGTAATAGTCTCAAAGAAACTAAGGTCAGTCTTAGAAGTATCGATTCCGAATAACAGACAGCTGCGTACTCTGGACGTGTGGGGTTAATATTAAAGTTTATAAGGTCTAGTAAAGGAGGTCAATCGATCATGTTATTTATAATTTTGAAAAGAATTAATATGTCTGCCGCGGGTCGTTTGTTCCGCAAAGGTCTTCGTTTTAAGTGTGATTAACACAGGTGCGTAGTTATGATCATGCAGCATGAGTCATAACATTGGTCTTCTTAGCAATTGTGCAATAAAACGTAGAAATTCATGCTGCATTCTCTGTATCAGCTTCATAGTCGAGCAACACTCGCATGTTCAGTTCGTATTTTTATTTTCCTAGTACCAGACCTATTTTGTTTAACGATCTCACATACTGCATTGTTCTCCTTTATTTTCTCTGTTTCTAATATTATTTAGAATTATTTATCTTAATTATTATTTATCTTGATCACCTACTTCATCTTCTATTATATTCTTGGCATGCTATTGTAACACAGAGACTTTCTCCAGTTGATTAAATACATAAATATCATTATTATTATCGTTATTATTATTACTAGATTGTAGATCTTATACATTTATAATAAAAATGGGTAGGTGAAATTTCAAGCAATGAAAATATTACAAGAATTGAATGACATCTATGTATCATTTTCAAACCACTGAAATGATTAAAGAAAGAAAGAAATTTTTATTTGTCACATCTACGTTGCAATTGATGACGATAAGTTTTATTCTGCATAAAGACCCGCAGTCTAGTCGTTACATATTCAAGATTACACATATATTTAAGCATTTCTTAGTAATTATTGAAAACAATTATTCGTAATGTTTCTCATAAATTATAATTTTAATGAAATTTTGTCCAGCCAACTGTTCGACGTTAACCGGTCGCCATTTCATCAAGGCAGTTAAGAATTTTCCGCGCCCATGCCCGACAGCCGTAACAATTTTATAGTTTAGAAGTCGTAAACGTCGAATTTCAGTTGTTTAGGAAAGCGCAGGTCGCAGTCCCGAATTTTCGAGAAGCGACAAGCGCGTCACGGACTCGCAGCCACCCATGCAAATTAATTACAACATTATACCTTTTTCTCCCTGGCAGACATTTTCGTAATTCGTCGGTTGCGCAATCGGTTGCCGCATCTGCCCGCGGCATCACGATTCGAGAAACGATCACGAAGTCGGCGGAGCCTTAGGAACAATTAATTCGAACGGGATTTGCATAATTGGGAAAGCTGTTTGTTACGGAGAACGGTATTTAAAATTCGTAAACTGTCGAATTTTTTAACTTAGCAAGTTTTCATAATGTTATACGTTTCTACAACGTTTTTGCAAGGTTAAATATTTTCGTAACGTTGCATAATTTTTACAACGTTACATATTTTTATAACATTCTAAACATTTCGACACGTTTAAACAATATTCAAAGACATCGAGGTTGAGGTTCGCGCAAAATCGGCAATGGTGTCTTGTTCCCTTTGAAAATTGTTCGAACACACTTAAATGTCCGTTAAGTTGAAAAAACTTATGGCATCGTATTCAGGAGAGTCTGCGGAATTTTTCTACGGAAAGATCATTCGCGTGACCATTACCGTCGAAGCAGCAAAAATTCTGAAAGTTGTAAATGCGATGGCGAACGAAGTTTCACGAAAATCGGGAGCGACATCGAAAATCGATTTTCACCTTCGAGGCGTCACAGGCTGCATCGACAGGTAGCTGGAGTGTTAATCGGAGGTCAGAGCGTTCCTCCCAGAACGTTCTCATCCGTGATTTCAGGTTCCCGCGTCTCGCGGATCTCGCAACGGCCGGTTGCACCATCGCGGTGCATCGTTAACAATAAATTCGAAATCACCGGTGCCCGAATATCTCTTGGAAGGCATCGTTCGCCGGTATTTCGCAAGAATGTGCGCGGCGGAGCACAGGAGCGGCATCGCGGAGGCAAATTAGCGGAATAATAATGAGCCGAGAGGTGTACTACACTTATGCAAACGTGATACGAGACCGAAACCCGTGTTGCCCAACTCCGTCCCGCCTCGGCGGAGCTTCCCGGGGACAGATGGGTATCGATGAAAGTACGATTACACGCGGAAGTCCCGCAACCGTTAATGGAGACCTAATCGAAACGCATCGGTGCCCTCAAATCGCAGCCCCGTTTGCGAGAACCGTCGCTCAGAAATTTATGCTACGATATCCATTGTTCACGGATCGGATCTTATGCAGCGCGCTCTCTCTCTCTCTCTCTCTCTCTCTCTCATTCTTTTTCTCTCTCGTCATCTCTCTCTCTTTTTAGTCCGGAGCCGAAGAAAAAGCTTCCGGAGGGCGAGCCTAAAGCTACACACCTCGATTATGCTCGCATGAAAGGCAACGTAAATCTTCAGCAGCACAGGGAAAATTCTGCTGGCAGTGTATTCGATCCTGGTACATCCAGTTCTTTCCCCGTGATTTATTATTTAGCACGTGTTTAAGCTCCGACGCTCCGATAGCGAAAAATCGAATGAGAAATCTAATTTGTATGCCGCTCTTTTTCAAATCGGTCTACCTATTCTACATACGAATGCCGTTGATCTCTTTCAACGCCGAACCTACCGGGTTCTGAAAGCGGCTAAGGTGCGATGTTTTATAAAACCGGCAGGATCGAGCTTATTTCGATCGCTTGCAACTTTTATCATAACGTAACGCTTGTGCGAAGGAATTTATTCAATATTTTCTTAAGAACGGATAGTCGCGATTTCAACGATTTGAAAATAAAAAATGTTAGATTGATCATTTTGACCGCAATGGCAGGTTTAGCGTTACATTGATAGCGAAGTCTGATCCTTTAGCGTGAGAATTTTAACACCGAAGCGAATGTGGACACGCGTTGAACATACATTTTCGTCATCTTTCAAGAAATTCGCGGGTAAAGTGATTCACTTAATGTCCATATTTATTTTGAACGTTGAGAAACGAATTTAGCATCCTTTTGAAAAGAACATATTTTACGGATTCTGTTTGGTATTTTTAGCACGAGAGAGTAACGCGTTTGTCAATAAAGAAAGTTCCAATCGCTTTCATCCCAAAAAATTATATGCAGCGGGTCAACCGTACACAGCGATTCGCATTAATTATTCGGGCACCCTTTAAAACGGTGCAATGTTTTTCAAACTGCAATAAATGAGGGACGAATTTAAATAAAAATAACTAAAATAATTAAAACTAATTGAAAATATTATAAATAAATAAAAATTCATGTTTTTTAAATTTTCCATCTGAGTCTATGGCGAAAATTTAAACATTACGTTTTGTAGATCACAGTAAGTTGTACGTAAGCTGCAAATCGCAACGAAATTAGTTGACGTAGTCAAGCAATAGGCATTAAAAAATGTAGAAATCTGCAAATTTCTTACAGTTGTTTGTTCTAATATAAATACATATTTAATAGTTAAATGTTTGTAATTTGATCAAATTTATAAAAAAGGCTAAGACTAGATAATCTATTATTGCATTAAAAATAATTGTATTATTATGGTGAAATATACATAATATAAATATATTTAAATTGCAACTATCTATTCAGCACAAACAAAAACATTATAAAACGCGATTTTCTTATTTTTCTTTTATTCTAGTCGATTACAATCTTTGAAGAAAATTCTGTAGACATTGCCTACTAAATTACTCTTTCTAATATTTCAAAAAGAAAATTTATAGTTTTCTAGGAAAAACAGTATAACTTAGTTTAAGTCAGTGCAATTTGGAATCAAATAGTATAAAAATTTAGAAAACTTTTTGTTTGGTCAGAGGACTGTGCATGTAACAAAAAGAATGTTGTAAGCCAAATGGCAAATAATTAAAAAAAATAAATAAAAGTTAACCTTTACATACACAAGGTGTCCGAATATTAATGGGAGTGAAATAATTCCGATCGGCGTGCGCCGATTAAGCTTATCGAGCAGTTCGGTGCTCGACAAACGAATCCCGCGATTCATAAGAAAAGCATTGTCCTGAATGGGTTCTCGATTTTGCCCGGGCACAATGATCGAAAACGAACAATCGGTACAAATACGGCGCGAGTGGTTCCACTCGAAGTTTCCTGGTCGTCGAGCGCCGTAAGATCGAGGCTCGCCGTAATCCGGGAAAAAATGATCTGGGAATTAGCCGAGGGCGCGGCGAGCCCTCATTAATTCGAGAAGAGTAGCGGCGGCGGCGCGGCGGATCGCAAGCCGATCGATAACGCGATAGGATCTATGACATCGGGGGATTCACCGGCCGATATTAATTCAACCGGAGATTTAGTGGAACGATTTTCGTACGAGCCAATCGGAAAAAGTCTGCTGCTCGTCCCCTATCGCCGGATAAAACCTGCATCTATACGCTCGCGTTTTACGTGTGTAGGTGTGTACGCGCGCGCGCGCCCGAGTGGTATCGTCAAAGGACCCCGAGAGAGCACCAAAGCAATACTTCTCGCATCGTTGCATCTCACGAATAGAATTTCACGATATTACGTCACGGTATCGACGCGTAGCCGCGGTTCGATTCGCGAAACGCGCGACAGAAACGACAAACTCCTACGCGTGACTGTTAATTAAAATGACATTGATTAAAGGGCCTAGCCGGATAAGCTGATGGTCGAGCAGCCGATTTAAGCGGGACACCACCTTAACGGTTCAATAGATCGATTTTCCTTTTAATTGAGTTTAATTTCTAATTTTTCAATTTTTCGAATTTTTCAAATTTTTTTAATTTTTCGAATTTTTCAAATTTTTTTAATTTTTCGAATTTTTCAAATTTTCATGTTTTTAAATTTTCTAATTTTCTAATTTTTTTAATTTTTAATTTTTAGTCTGTAGAATGTCATGTCAAAACAATATTTCAACATTCGAACATTTAGCGACTGAAGATAACGTTTCAAAAATCGTACTTTATAAGAGAGAAAACCTTTATCTTAAATCTGTCTTGTTTATCTACCGTAATGCTACTTGTAAAGATTACAAAATCCCCCGAAATGCAGATTTCTTATATGTAGAAGTTGAAAGCGCGACAACATATTATCACGATAGTAGCTTTAGAATTTTTTCAGATTTTTCAATTCGATGGGACATAGTTGAAAAAAAAAATGGAAACCAAATTGTCGACGTTTGTCTCTTAAAACAGCACAACTTGTATAGAAATTATTCTACATATTTTTCATTCCGTAAGAATATTATTTACTGTTAAACATTTCTATCTTCGATTAAGCAGAATTCATGTATCTATTTAATGTAAAGTAGATTAAACAGAACCATTCCACTTTTTGGAAGATACATATATGTATGTAGACGATGTTCCGTACGCGAGAATTTACATGCCGGTTACAGACTCGGTGTCTGTATATTTAACCGTGCACCACTGTGTAGGATCGTTGGGAAAACTGTCGTTATCGCCGGCAACGATACCACGCTTTGCTGGTGTACTTTGTGATTGAAGGATATTGGCTGCTCGATAAGAACAGCTTCTTCGGTGTGCATATGCGAATGTAGGCTTCCAGACCGCGGGAATCCGATCACGTTCGTGTTTGGTGAAGGAACGTCACGATGGGAATGAAATTTTTAGGATACCGGTGCTCCTTCTCACTCGATACTTTCTTCCCTATTTCTCTCCTCTCCACCCGCGGAATCTCAAGAGTTGTGACCCCGATACTTCAATCTCGTTACATTCCGTAAACACGTGCTGCGAAATGGAACTTTTAGGACACCGTCGAAGAAGTATTCTTTTGGACAAGTTTACGGGCTCGGAGAGTACAATGGCAGCAGAAGATAATGGTGAAATGTTTTAATAATAATAACAATAATAATAATTTTTTTTTGGTTTTTATAGCGGGAGAAAATCTTTAACAATAATAATAATATAATTATTATTATAGCAGCAAGTCTTTTGGACAAGTTTACGGGCTCGGAGAGTACAATGGCAGCAGAAGATAATGGTGAAATGTTTTAATAATAATAACAATAATAATAATTTTTGGGGGTTTTTATAGCGGGATAAAATCTTTAACAATTATAATAATATAATTATTATTATTGGAGCAAGTCTCTGCATTACAATAATATAACATTAAGCTGCACAAGTAGCAAATTAAAAGAAATCAAGAAAAAAGAAAAAAGGATGATACAATAGAAGATACACAAAAGAAAAAGATAAAGTTATTGATCAAAGGGGGCTTTCAAGGAGAAGATCGAATTGTGACGATAATACTGTTTAGAGTAGATAGAGGAACGAATAAGTTAGAGTTTGGTATGAGAGCGTAGAATAAGAATTGGAATGTAATTTCAAATTAAATGAGTACACATGTAATACAGACATTAAATTTGTGCAAATTGAATATTGTAAAATAGGTAATGAACGTAGAGAGAGAGAGAGAGAGAGAGAGAGAGGGGGGGGGGCGGGCAGACATGAATTTTAGTTCTATTGGACTTGTAATAAGAGGTATTATGAGGCTAATAGTTACGAGCACCGATAATTGCGCAAACTTCGATGGTTCCATGCAGCTTGCCTCCCCTTATCGTGCACCTATCGAGGCTCTGTCGTAATTTAACATAGCGCTTTTCAACGAAAATAGAGAAGGAGCGATTATTAAAAAGGTTCGATAAAAATGAATTTTTAACACCAAAGCAACTATTTAAGAAACAAAAGAGTGAAATGTTTGCAACATTTTGAAACGCTACGGTTAAAAATGAAATTAGAATAGGAAACGAAACTGTATCCGAGCCTGATAGAACATGGTCTGATAGAATTGGTCGAATTTGCTTCACCTAAGTACATTCTTCGTGGATAAATTTATCTATTAACCCTTTGCATCCGAATGGTGACTTTCGATCACCACTTAACGCGGTGACTCGAGTGACGACGATGTTTATTTATATTTGGTTTCTTTGGATGCAAATGAGGTGCATTTCTAAGCTCTTTGTGTATAATCTTATAAAGTGTTGAACAATATCCTTTGAACGATACCCATCTTATTTCAAATTAGTCCATGATCGCGGTTCGGACTCCGTCTTCGGTGTTAGTTCGAATTTTATAGTTGTGGCAACAGGAATATTATCCTCAAAGTTTTGGAACCCTGTAAGGGTGGAATGTTGTAATGAAATTAGTTTAAGTGAGGATGAGTTTGAGTATACACAAAAATGTCTCGCAGTCCGGAAATGGGTCCCTGAGGTTCCTGAGATCATTTGAAGTAACTTTTTCCTTAGCGAAAATGCAATCCGCGGCTTCGTTTACGAGATATTAACGAAAAACATTGACCAATGAGAAGCGAGATCAGCTGGCGCGAGACGGTCGAGCCAATGAGCGTAAGTGGGCTCGTCTCTCGAGCGCCTCGCGCTAGCCGAGCTCGCCTCTCATTGGTCAGTGTTTTTCGTTAATAACTTCTAAACTTCTTTAACAAAATTCCTTCCTTGATATATAAAGATACATAAAATATTAAAATATATAAGTTTCATGCGTTAATTTCTGTGTAAAGGTGTTTTAAATTAGCTGTAAGAAATTCACTAAATCATGCGGAAAATCGTCTCAAGTTGCTGGTTCGCCCGAGCGAAAAAGGCTTCGAGTGCAAAGGGTTAATCCCTAGACTGCGGATCTTTATGCGCAGTCGATTATAGGAAATGGAAGTTCCATGAAAATGTATGTTCTCTTTCAATAATCTTAACAGATTAAATACAAGGTAACAATATTATTAGATCTTTTTAATTCCTGCACGATTTCGTTTTCCGTTCATCCGTTTTTGTGAAAAATTCATAAAATCCGCTGTCTATTAATCGCCAGCGTTGAAGTGTTTGTTATTAATCAGGGCTTCGCCGCACAGCCGTTCCAATTACTCGGATTTCCATCTTCCCAGACAAATCTAAGAAAACGAGAATTATGATTTGTCCGAGCACCCGATATGAACAGAACGAGAAATAGAACGAGACCGCGTTAAACGTTAATTATCATTGCGTTCCGCGCGTTTCTAATTACCAGGCACACCGGTCCGAGACTGTCGTTTCCAGTTTTTAATTTCAGTCGACGTCGTCCCGACGCGATCAAATCGTTCCGACGGAACGGTAAATAATGAACGGTTGACGAGGGCCCCGGGAAACTCGAATTTAATAATCGGAGTTTCCATTCGGCCGGGGCCGGTTCTCGCACGGCGATGATGGATGCGACCGCGCAACCGTTTCTCGAGACGCGCATAAGTCTTTCGCCACGGATCCGCGAGTTTCGCACGCGTGTGTCTCGCCTCGCGGCAATAACTTCCGCCCGGAAAACACGTACAAAACGCTCGGGTCGGCGCGTTATGGATTTTACAAAGCGTTTCAGCTTCGCGGCGGCGGCGTCGACGTCACGCGATATATCGCGTCGGAACTATAACTCTCCGACAATTCCGAACAACGGGGGTGGCCGGTGGGGGTGGCAGGGCGACTTGGAATTCTCGTCGGACAGAGCTCCGCGCGAGATCGTGCTCCCGGAGCGGACTCAATAATCATTTTTCTGACGAGAGACTCGGGGCCGCGACGGCGCATGCTGCGGATCCTCGCTCGTTTCGATGACGAAATCGCGGTACCTATCGACGAAATTATCATTCTGGAAATATGCGTCCCGATAGCATTTTTCACGTCGAGTCGAATTGCATGGAAATCATTTTGCCGGCTAATTTTTTTGACGATAACAAAAATTCTCCCTTTTACGAAAGAATTAGCGGATTAAAAAATCCATAACCACTTCCCTTCCACGTCATGTACGCAAATTGCGGTAGAAATCAGAGCTCGAAAATTTTATTATTGTTCGTGTTATTTCAATTTTAGCGAGAATCAGTGGTTTTACGGTCGTCTAACGAATAAAATTTGATTCGACTATCGAATAAAAATTTATTTGGATGGAAATTTATCTTGTATGTAGTTATTGTGGATTTTCGAAGGGAATGTATTTAGTCTCTAATTCGAAGATTTCATCGACGAGTTTGAAATTCGTCCATTTCGACACCATTTTTCTTGGAGGATCTCCGCTCGATCGACTGCTCTATTCATAGATATGAACACTTTTTAATAAAACTTTAGTTTATAATAGTTCAAGGCACGCACTATAAATTAATGGTAAGGGAATTTTATTAAAAGTCCAATAACATCTAAGACCAAATTAATTTTGTAATAATTAGGGTCTCTTTCGAGGTAAAAACAATGGTCTTCTTCTACCTATCACCCTGACTTTCCCTTCCTATATAGGACAATGAAACTTTTTTTAAACCAAAGCCTAAATATAGCACAATAAGAGAAAAATAAGAAGCGATCGGCAGTTTCAATAAAATCTGCAAAATATTCATCAGCGTTACCATAACCAAACCGAAGCTCCTCCATGAATAGTGGATTTCGATAAATATTTCCCGGCTCAAAAATAATCTAACATTCTTTCTGCATATTTTTCTCGTATTCCGCAAGGTCTCAGCTTCGATTTGAAAAAGATCTTATCGCTGTAACTCAATTTAACGAAAAGTTCGGTGATTTAGTCGCAGAAAGTGACCAAATGTTGTCATTGTGTGTCGCTCTCGGTTCTTTTTTCCGCGCGCGAGAGGATCGCTAAACAAATCCCGGGGATCGAGCGATCCAAAGGCTCGGCAACGTGCCCGTGCACTCGTAAAACGAAGCGATGCGCCACTTTGTTTCGGTCGGTATGTCGATTCTGCGTCAATAGCGTCGCGTTCGATTGCGGACCACTACGGCGAGAGAATTAAAAGGACGCTCGCCATTGGTAATGCTTAAGAGAATTGTTTTCCCTCTGCCCTCGTGACGTTTCGCCGATTCCCGGTGTCCTGCGGGAAAGGACGATCTTATCTGCGTTCCCAGCAAGACGAATTATTGGAATTTCCGTTTCAGCTCGTCTTATTCCTCTCGGTTTCACTGTCTCGCTGCGTGCGCGGTGCCCAACACCGGATAACCTACCGTGAAAATAGGGATAAAAAGAATCCCGCGGACAGCAGACAATTTTTCATAAAATCTCTAACTCATTTAATATATAATGTGCGGGAGAGTTATTAATACCTTTTTAAAAAATTTAATTTTTTAAAATTTCGTTACATATTTGAAAGCCTCTCCCTGTTTTGCAAATATTAAATTTTTTTTTTTAATTGAAACAAATTTTTTAAAAAGGTATTAATACATCTCTCCCGCACATAGCTCGTTGAAAAGCCGAACTAGCTTTGAGTCAATTGTGAGAACTTTTGTTAGAATTTTGTTGTATTAACTCGAAAAAATTCGTTAAAGTCGGAGTTGAACAATTGAGGCTGTTGCATTGTGCGAATATGGTGCAATTTTTACATATTAAAAAATAATACAAATTCATATATATTCGTATATACAATAAAAATTTATATATTCGTATATATGTATAATATATATAAAAATTTATATATGTGTATATATATATATATATATATATATATATATATTTTGTATATATATATATATATATACAAAAGGTGTCTCAAAAATGTCTCGCAATCCAGAAATGGGGGGTTCCTGAGGTCATTCGAAGCAACCTTTTCCTTAGTAAACATACAATCCGCTGCGTTGTTTACGAGTTATTAACGAAAAACACTGACCAATAAGAGGCCAGCACGGCTTGCGAGAGGCGGTCCAGCCAACGAGCGCACGAAGCTCGGTTCCGCTCATTGCCTCGGCCGTCTTGCGCCAAATGATCTCGCCTCTCATTGGCCACTGTTTTTCGTTAATAACTCAGAAACAAAGCTGCGGATTTCATTTCAGCTAAGGAGAAAGTTACTTGAAATGACATTTTTGGGACGCCACGTATAATAAAAATTCCATTTTTTTTTACCAAGCATTAATAATTGCAAACATCCTTTTAGCAACATCCTGGGCAACATCCTCCATTAGGTGTACAAGAAATACATTTTCCTGAAGATTATTAATATTCCTCTGCGTGTTTCTAAAAGTCAAGCATCTCAAAAAAAGTATCCAGAACGACAAAATTCGCATTCCTTGTCCAACTACAGCCTTTCCCGTAAAAGTGGAGCGTCTCGAGCATTCACAGTATTAAAATAACGAAAAGATCGTCGAACCCGAGGTATCTAATGAAACTACGAGAGTCACGGAGCAGACGTTTGCCGAGAGACGAGATAATCCATCGTTCCCGGGGAAAATTAAATTCGAAAAATCCCGGTGGCGCGGGTAGCCCCGTGGAATCCCGGAAACTTGATTAGACCTGTTACAACGGAGGTTGTTTATTCTGTTAATTGAGGCACTGTAAGTGGTGTACCTGTTGTTGTGTGCGCAGCTGAGGTTTCAGACCGCGGAGATCCTTCTCAAACATTTGGCAAACACGCGCGAACCTCTTACCGCCGCGCGGGGATCCCAATGAAATTTATTCCGCACCACGGAAACCGTGTTTTACAACGAAATCACGCGGCAAACTTTTCCATTGCGCCCTTTCTTTCGTTCGTATCGGAGATATGTGATAAATAAAAAGAATCCCGAGCATCGAACTCCCGTTTGAAGTATGAACGACGAAAGTGCACTGCAGAACTCTCTTTCTATAATATTCAGTCTTCAAGAATTATTCAACCGATCGATTTGATCTTTCGCGTAGGTGTTGATTAATGTTCTTTGTTTGGCAGGATGCCACGTTTCCACTGAATATTGTTCGAATAATTAATTTTCTACTGCAAAGCTTCTTCAGAAAAGCATTTCTCCTTATGTTCTCTCTTTCACATATAGAATCCGATGTTAATTACATTTTATATTAAAAAGCTATTTAAATTTAAATTTCTACTATAAATTTTCTACAAATTAAATTTCTATTAAAATTCACTATAATTCAAATTTGCATAATGAACCCAATTATAATTGAATTTCATATTAAAAATCTATTACAATTTAAACTTCTACTAACACTCTTCTATAAATTCAATTTCTACGAAAATTCACTGAAATCAAATTTTGTGTTAAAAATCATGATTGTATTTTCCATTCATTTCTTCTATTTTTAATATTCTGACCTAACAATTAGTTCGCCTCGAAGACGTACCATTAAGCTAGAGGTACACATTCGATTTTTGAGAATTGCACCGATGTAGCAAATGTTACACTGCACAGAGCGGATCACGTTTTTTCATCATGATCATTTCTTTACGCACAGCTCTTTGCCACTGAAACAATTATTCAAGTTACTTCGAAGTAACGACGATATCGATATCGTCGTAAAGTAACCTTAAAATTACAGAAAGATCGGTCCACTCCCCGAGTCGCAATAAATTCCAGAATATCGATTTCGTGCGATGCCGTCCCCCCGTTAGGTCTCGCCCGTTTAGGTGGATCTCTCCTATTGGAAACCGAAGCGTCGCGTTAAGAATGGCGCGACAAACAAGCCTATCTTATCATCCGGTACAAATTCAACAGAAATCACATCGTTTCCGGCGTAGCCGCGGCAACAGCCTCGCCCTGAGTACACAGCAGCTGAAATAATTCGTGCCGTCCGGCCTGTACAGCGACGAGGTGTTGACTTCGCCGCGAATTATTTGCGCGTCGAAACCGTGTCAATACCGGTCGAAATCGGCCGTAAAGCCGGCCCGTTTGCACCGGAATGCATCGCGTTCGTCCTCGAGGCACCGGGAATCGCGTTATCGTCTTGCCACAGTAATTAACTCGCAGCGCTCGGACGATTTAATTTCTCGAGACCCGCGCGGCCATTGTTACGGGCGCGCGAACCCGCTCGAAAACCTGCCGCGGTTCTCCGTTCGTCGTGGACCGAGATCGCGATTGCGAATGATTTATCGGCCCCGGAAGCCGAGGGAACTTCCCCGAAAGTGACGAAAATAACTCGCGGGCGGACGTTATCGGCGATCTGCCCGGATCGCCGTGAAAACAATGTTGCGGGAAACTTTCGTGCCGATCTTTAACAGTTCAATGCGAGTACAAATTATTTGTATGCATTCGAGGCGGTTCGAGATCCTCCGATTGCGTTCCCCGCGATGATAAACGGCGCAGCCCAATTCCTCAGGTACATACGCGGTTACTAAACCGCCGGATCCCATTCCTCGTGGTGATAAATAGTTTAGCCTAATTTCCCGGTTAAGTAGCGAACTGTCGAGTTCCGCGCGAAGCGATCGTCTGATAATCGAAGAGCTATTTTGCATAAACAATTACGTAAACTTAAACTGCATCCTCCACTTTGTTAGTTAAGCCCAATATTTTCGTATTCTCATATATTTTGTCTTTTTTTGAAAGAAGTCATTTTAACGCTTAAACTGCATCCTCCACTTCGTTAGCTAAGCCCAATATTTTCGTATTCTCATATATTTTGTCTTTTTTTGAAAGAAGTCATTTTAACGCTTAGCACATAGCTAATTCAGTGCTTTCCTAAATGTATATAATTGTAATAAAATAATGTAGAGCTAACCAAAATGTAATAAAATAAAATAATAAAAGAAAAGAAAACGTAGTCGCCTGTTTCAGTCAATTGCGAACTGTTACCACACTAACGTGCGTAGCACCAACGTCTTCGTTCTTCGGTAATTTGAATCTACATTCGTTATCGTCCATGAATAAAGATAATTAGCACTGTTTATTTTTATGCAAATCCCCGTTCAATCGGCAATAAAATTGTGTAAAACAACGCCACGTTATCACGAGTGATCGAAAATGCAAATTACTGTTTTATGACTTGCACGTGGCTTACGTTAGGTAAACGTAGAGTTTATGCATGAAGAAAGTCTGGCCGTCGTCGTGATATTTTTCCGCTGCGACTTGCATTTTCCATTCTCTCTCTATCCCCAGCCTTTTTAATCAATACCATTCCACTGAATTACAATATATTGATTCACACTGTGCCGATATTCGTTACACAACAGCGTCACACATCAACGTGGACACGTAACGAAGTAAGCTGCTATAAATACATATATGTGTGTATAGTAATAGTACAGTAGAACCTCGATAATCCGGACCTAACTCTTGACGAGTTAGATGCTCGGATAATGGAACAGTTACTTAGTCAGGCGACCACCTGACATTTTTACTGTGTTGTACAATTAATTTAGTTGCTCTGCATCGTTCTAGATTGAATTGTGTATCGTGTGGACCAGAATAATGAATAATCCGGACATTAACAATCCGGATAATCGAGGTCCTGCGGTAAATGAATATGTAATCGGAAAATTTTTCAAGAAAATTTGCTACGTAGGTATTCGTTGCCTGGTCGCGATTAACGGGACACCCTGTATATGATCTGAACGTTGTATAAGAGTTAATATTTAGCGACGTAATCGTTCTTGCTGCGAAGTAAAGTTCGCCGAAAGTATATCTTGCATCCGAAGAGGACGAAGTTTCGGGTGAAACGCGAGCAATTCGAGGGGAGAGAGCGGCCGATCTTCCCTCATTATCGCGAGCCCTATCTGCGAGTTTCTTATCTCCGGTTTTCTAACACTCGTAATGCCGGCCGACGGTCCTAATTATGCCGACAATACCGGCGATACAATGAAGATCACGCGAATACCGTTATTACGCGCCGTTTTATACGGGTCACAAAACCGGCATCCAGTTTTTCCGGGTAACGCGATATAAATTAACAATGGCGCTGCGCAGCCGGAAACGGATTGATCGATACAGTTTTGCTGGATCTGACGAAAATAAAAAAAAGAAAAAACTGTAATTCTGCGTCGGTACGTTTCTGTTCCGCCAGGCCGCCACCGCGCGGCTCAATTAAATTCTCCGCGTAATTATCTATATATTTATTGCGCGAAACACCTCTCTGTAACCTATTTCGCGCGGTAATTGTGAGAAACGGGTTTTCAATTATGGCGCGCCGCAATTTTATATCCCCGTTTCCGGTGAATTTGACTATCGCGGACTTCCGGCGCGTTCGTTAGCGAATTTAGAGTCGCGGGCGGTGCCGTCGGGTCGAATCCCTGATACGATGTAGATAAAATCAATTTTCGGTTTCGTTACACAATATCAGCTAATTAATCATGTACACGCAATTCTGTTCTTACGCGGTACCTTTTTTACACGATATTTTTTGCACGGTATTTTGTTGCACGGTTGTTTCTGGATCGCATTTACCGTACGAAAGCAGAATCGGGAGTACATAATTAATTATACATTAACTCTACACATCACAGATATTGAATGAACTAATATCCGCTAAAAAGAAGAATTAACTTTTACAGTAAACTTGACTTTCGGACATTTAATAGTCGTTTCCGGCAAACTAGACTAGCGTGATTGCCTCGTTGCCTCGCAAACCCAAGTTCAGGGTAGATTTCATATATATAATGATATTATGATATATATATCATATATTATATTATATTATATATTATATATATATATAATTATATTATATTATATATTATATATTATATATATATATATGATATTCCATATATCATTCAGGTTAGATTCGCAATCCGTCAGTCCCAAATGGAAATTATACGAAACAGTTCAACTATGAGGAACGAATTAAAGAAAAGAACGAGAGCATATACAGACGAATGTCGTGAATAATTTTCGTCGAAGCGCAGGGAACGGTCTTCAAAGGTTTCGCACACAAAAGCGGATAACCTGCAGCCCGGAGCTGCACGGAATATTATTTCAATAATATACGATCCATTTGATGCTGAACCGTTTAATTTTCGGAATGAAATATCCGGCCGTCGTAAAAAGTTTCTCGAAGTAGCGAAGATTCGATCAAACTGCTTCGCAATGGAAATCTTTCACGTCGAAATTTCGTTCTTTATGTAAAATGTTGCTTTATCCGTAACGTTCAACATCATCGTTTCGATTTGATTCCAGAACGGCGATCGTGTGCGTAAGGTAATCACGGACGCGTGTTACGACTTCAGCCACCGGTGAAACGCGGACCCCTATTACGTTTAACCTAGCCGAAGCTGTCAGAGAAATCTTGCTCGTTACAGATAACGCTTGAAACGTGCGCGAAAAGTAACCGCTCACCTCTTATCGTCCAATTACTAGGCGAATGTAGGACTCGTTCTAATAGCTTCATTTTTCTAGGCGTTCTCACTCGGTCCCATTGTGCGGGCCGCTATTCAAACATAAATCACGAAAAAACACTTACAGACGGTTTTCTAACCTCAAAGCCGACCGTGCTTTGTCCGATTTGAATTTCGAGAGGGAGCCGCCGTGCGACGCACACGGCAATTATCCGTCGGCCGCAACTTTTTCAATCCTTGCATTATACCTACATTACCAATGATGAAATCGAATTGCGCGTAAATCCGCCATCTATGTCGAACGTAAACGATACAAAAATAGATCGATTCCTAACCTAAAAAATTATGCAATTTGTAACGATGTTGCATTAAAAGTGACATTTGAACAGGCTACAATAATAATATAATATATAATATAATAATGTAATAATAACAAGGCTACAATAAGGTTCACGAAATCACGATTTCGTCAGCTTTTTTGCTCGAGTCGATCTTTCTTTAAAGTCCCGAAGCGGTAGATAAATTTTACGATCGGATTTGAGATCGACGCGTCAAAATCTACGGGAAATGATGTATGACGTATTATAAAAAAGATTCAACCGTACATGGTACTGGATAAATTACAATTTTGTTGGAACATTTCAAGTTTAACATAAATCTTCAATGTTAGCAATTTTTTATATTACATTCTCTCTATGTTTTCTTTTTTCTGCAACATTTCAGATTTAACGTAAAAAAGAAAGTATCATCGCTTTAACTCACTCAAAAACTTTGTCACTCTGCCCTATAAAAAACAGTGAAAGACCAACTAAATATTAAATTTCGTCCGTAATTAATTAATTTCTAATTTTTTAAGTACGGACACGATAATATTAAATGAACCTATATTTATTTCGCACAGAATTTCCAAATTTCTGTAATATCGATATAATAATCATGTTATTAAAAATGGTGTTATCTAAATAATTACGTGTACCATTGAATGTGCATTCTAACGAATCACCTACTAATGACGAAACAAAGGAACGTTTACTGTATTAAATAAATAATAACGGAGAAATAACAAGAAAGTTGTTTTGCTATTTCTCGCTTGTTTTCGCAAGGAAAATGGACAAAGATTAGCAACACCAACAGCATTCCGAACGAAGGATTTGCGGAAACGTTTTTGTTTTACAAGTGTCTAGCTAAATAACAGCTTCAATTTAGCCTCTCGGCCCTGGAGAAGGTCTTTCAGGAGAAAAGTTTGCCGACCCTTGATTTCTGTCGCTTTTTGAAGCCGCTCAACGAGTCGTCGGTCTCGTCTACGGTTCTCTCCGCGTTCTCCACCTTCCGACTCTGTTCGTTCTTAACCTCGTGGCGGCCACGCGACGATAAGCTCGTATTATATATATATTATTATATTAACATATTATTAATTAATTAATTATTATATAATGTTAATATAATATATATATTAATATAATAGTTAATATAATATAATATATATATATATTATATTAACTTTATATTAACTATTATATTTTATATATATATGATATTACCATTAACGCAACCCGTTTAAAATTCCATCACGCGAAGTTGAATGGAAAACTAACCGGACATCGAGGCGATTAAAGAAATAGAGAGCGTCGATGAAAGGATTCGACGAATTCGAAAAAGTCGGCGGATATAGTGCATAAAATATGAGGCCGCTCGACATCTCACCGCGTCAGGAATGATTAATGCGCGGCGAAGGGAAGACTGGCGGGGCGAATGCGCGTTCGGAAGGTAACCGGGAGTCGGTCACACCGTGGCGCCGAATTTAATCGGTGTACCACCGGGTGGCGGTCGAAGCTTCGCCGCCCTGACAACGACGAACGAAAAAAAAAAAAAAAAGAAAAAAGGATTGATCCAGATGAAATTTTGTAGTCTCGAGTGACGTCGAGCGTTCCACTTTCGAAACATCGATTGAAAAAGATAGGTGTCTCCACGTGGGCCGAAGTAATCTTATCTGTCGTACGATCCTAAAATATTTCGTAATCACTGGCCGAATAATAGCCGACGGAAGCGTGCGAAAGAGCAGCCTATTTTCACAGCATAAACGTATCGAGACACGTCTCTCGGCCCGAAATAAACTCTTGCGACTATATTTTAAGAGGCACGAAAACAACGTTTTAGACGTGACCGTGCATGACTCGCGTCTCGATGGTCAGGCGACGTACAGATACGCTAATGGCGTCCTAATCGTTCTATGCGTCCTGTGACGCAACAACGTCATAATAGCAGCGCGCGGATTGTTAACGGGCCAGGTTAGGCCAAAACATTCGTGACTTTTCAAACGATGCAATTTCGTGCGACAACCGCGGCGCGATTCGCTCTGCTAAACGCGCGCGTAACTTGCGGCGGTGTGAATGATTCGATTGTACGACTAACCGTACTAATCGGTGCGACGGGGGGAGGGAGGAGGGGGAGGTGCAAACTTGTCAGTCCGAAAATTCTGACTATTACGCGGGGCTTCGCGTTAACTATCGAGCGCCGGAAATTCATTTATCGACGTGCCGTATGGCAACAGCGATTTTCCGAAAATTTCCCGGGGCTGGTTGTGTGCTCCCCCGGCGCCGCGTAATGGAATTGCCTCGCTTGCGGATGAACCCCGAGCGCAGATCGTACGCGCACTCGTCGTTAATGACAGTTTAACTAAATCCGCGGATCGGTCCATTATCGTTCCGATACGATTCTCTCTGAATATACCATTTCCGTAACGACCAACAATCGTGACTTTCACGTGTTTCGCCGTAATCGCGTTCTCTCGAGCCTATTGTCCCTATAGAACGGTGCCAGAGAGCTCCGCTGGAATCGCCGCGGGCCATATCTCATTCAACCTATCAAGAAGGAGACCGTAAAATTTTGCATTCCGGAGAAAGTGCTGCCAAATCCGTCGTCTCCATCTTATTCGACGAAATGGCGCACTAATGGTCCACGAGCAGTATAAATTTTCCGCTTTTACGTTTTCCAAAGACATCGTCGTGAAAGAGTCTATCGGCGCAAGAGTATGGCGTTCGTAGTTTCAATTAGAAAGCAATTCTGCACGGAAGGTTATAAAAATTGTCGCATTATTAAGTTTGCCTATATTCGATGAATTGTCAAATAATAATTTTATTATTATTATTATTATTATATTATTATATTATTATTTTATTATATTATTATTATTATTTTATTATATTATTATTATTATTATTCAATCGTATATGTAACAAATAAAAATAATTGCACCGAATGGAAATAATTTGGAGATAAAACAAAATCTCGAGTGCAAAAGGTTAACGGTTGAAAAAATAAAAGTAGCTTCTCGATTCGACGCGTACGTGTGTATATTTGTTTATCCACACAGTTCGCGCAGAACTTTTGATGCGACGCATATATATATGTATATTCGAATGCGGTTTTTTTCTGTATCGATCAATGAATGCACGCCGCGTAACTGCATACAGCGGGATCGGGTTTCGATCCACGTGTCCTTGCAGGTCGAATAACGCGTCGCCTTTAACCGGTCAACCCGCTCATCAACCCGAGCGAACTCCACGGGGCACCTTTCACTCGTTTTATTAATCATTATCAAAGTATGCCGTCTATTCTGCAGCCCTGACCAGGGAAAACCGGCTCTTTCCTCGGCAAAGAAAATGTCTTTGTAACGAAGATGAGTCACGGCGAAGCTATGAACGACATTCAACAATTAACCAACCCGTTTTCTTTTCAGATTTTCTATCAGCAGAGAACGCGCGCGGTTCATTCTGTCGTCGGAAGATCCGTTCGATTCTTATGAAAATATTTTCGAAGTCCCCGATAATAGTATCTCAGGGGCAGAAAATATTCTTTATAAACGATAGCCGCTTGAACGTACGCACTTTGTCGGATAGGTCGCGCGACCTTTTGCCGCATTATGTGCTCGACGGTGGATTTCTTGAAACGAAGTACGAACGAGGGGGGAGGGGTCCATCGATGGGCCTTGGGAGCACAGTAAAAGACGAGCAGGTGTGCCGCATTCCTTTAAACGGAACACTGACGTAGCTGGGCGGAATAAGATTACTGGTTCCACGAGCAACAAGACCAACCAGACAGAGAATTCGCGGGTCCGGTTCCACGGTGAATCGAACGTGAAACGCGGGTACTGCGGCTGGAGCGAATACAGTGACTTTACCGGAGGGGGGTGGCACCCTCCGGTTCGGTGCTATGCGAACGCGTAATGTGAAAATAACTCGCTAACTCGGAGGGGTAGCGAACCCGTTTCAATCTAAACATAGATTTGTCAAAAACGTCTCTACTAATATCCCTCTAATTTCCCAGTTATTAAAATACCAAAATATTTAATCCGACGGTGTCCCAGGTGTCGAACACGCTCGAAGCTAATACTTCGGCTCGAGCATCCATCGAAGCCGTCGACAACAATCATCATACGTGGAAGTTTAAGTTCACTGATTACCGGGCCGCCGTATCCTAACGAGGATACCGTTTCGAGAGACCACTCGACGGCTCCCGATACCGTCACTGTGTTCGTTCCACTCACCACACAGGTGCACACGCACGGAGAATCACAAAGTGGGCGAAGCGAGAAAACAATCTTGCCACGCGTTAACTCCACGCACACATGCTACGTATCGAGCAGTTCCGTTTGCGAGCAAACGACACGCGAACGGTTATCTCCGCGAACTTTTTTACAGATACGTCGGTCATCCTTGACCCTCGGCTAAAAACCCCCGACAATGAAACGATCTCTCTCTCACACTCTCTCTCTCTCTCTCTCTCTCTCCCTTTCAAGTGTTAGCCCGTATAAAGGGTTAAGTAAGATACGCTCGAATACCACGCATACATCTATCCACGCAGCACCGTTAACTTGCACGCCACATGGTCGCGGATCGGTCGCGTGTCACTGGCAGATACATTTGCCCAGATTTATTTACCCAGGCTCGGCGACACGGCGGATCGGGATGAGAGCGGCTGAACAGGTCCGACTCGAAGTGGTTCACTGCGGAGATCTGTTATTCGACGTACACACTGTAGATGCCGGCGCGGAATTCCTTACACGCGTAACAGTTCGACGCTCGAGGGATCTCCCGGACACACGAAAACGTAACGCGACTCGGCCGCGGTGGTAAAGTCGGGCTCGAAAGTTTCGCGTCGGACCGACGTTTCAGATATCCGCGGAGAAGCTGGACACGGGTGGAAAGCAGGACGCGGGTCGCACACGGGGATCCGGGCTCCCGAGAGGCGCCAGGTGCGACTGGACACGACGATCGGTCAGGCTCGGAGCGAACGCACTCGAAAGAAACGGGGAACGAGAAGAGGCTATCTCCGCGGCGTTCGTCACACGCGTAACGATCCCCCTGGCCGCGTACCACTGTCTTTTTCGACTTGCAGCGGCCAGCCGCAAACGGTTACTACGAATCTCTCATTGATACACACCTTCTTGTGACCTAGTAACGAGAACACCTCCAGATGCACATCCCGTACGTCGCACATACGTGTACATCCGACACTGCAGAGCCACTGAGCATCTCCGAGGTTAGGATGGCGAAGTGGGGACACCTGTTCGACATCCGTACACCAGCACCAGCACCAGCACTTTCTACAGTTTCTACGCTATCCGACGGGCCCGTGCGTGGGGATGCCGTCTATCGATACTGCCGTCCGCGATTCGCCGATGCACGCACTATCGAGAGCCGCCTCGACTCCGTCGTCGAGATTTATCGGACGCGAAACGACTGCGAAACGACCGTATTGCGGCCGTGAATGAGCGGTCGACCCGGTGTCATTGATTCCGCGGGGGACAATGTGGCGACATCCGTGCGTATTCGGCGAACACGGTCGCTGGTTCTTCTCCGTCGGTAACACCTTCGCGAAAACTTATTTATCGTAGCTAATGTTTACGGCAGAGTTGGGCATGTTTTATAAGAATAACGAATAATGAATCAAATTTTATTCGAAATATTATTCGATGTATAATCCGAATAAAATTATATTCAAAGAATTTATTCGGATTATATTTATTATTTATTTATTATATATATATATATATATATATATTGTTATATTATTATATATTATTATTATTATATTATATTATATTATTATATATATTATTTATATTAATTATTTATTTATTATTTATTCGAAGAATTTATTGGATATATTATCCGATTCAAATTTTATTCGAAGAATATATTCAACTTCTGGTTTAGGTCACGTGGGTCTTGCAATAATACGAATATTACAATTTAAATAAACTACAGCGTTTAGCATTAAAAACATCATTATGATATTATTATGGAACAATTGTAAAGCAGATTTTTTTATATTTTCATTGGGCTCGGATAACTTCTTTCACTGATTCCAGTCGAAGATTGTAAAGATTCTAGCTCGCGAGGTTTAAAAGCGTCGTTTGAATTTGTGGCTTGCAAATCATAAAACGCACTGTAATACGAACGAGATATACAGAATACTCGACCCTCGCTAAGAAGCTTAAATTTCTTAAATATCGGTAACGATGAACGCGATACTGGAATGGTAATGGGGCTTCAGAAGTTCCATTTTTGGCTGACAAAATCATACCTTCGGTGTCGAGTCTACTCCTATACTTCGTCTGTGAAGAAGTCTCACAGTCAAAAGTTTCGTCAAACCACAATCTGCGTTCTTAGCGAGAATCGAGTATTCTGTATACCCTTAATTGGACTACGGTATAAACGAATTACGAATAGACTGTAGACACTTTACCAACAAACGAGTTCTATTCTTACTGATTCTCTTTGTTACCTTTCGTCAGTAAAATAGAAGCTTTTCAAAAATGTGCATAGAATTTGTTGATATCGAACGCTGCCAATTAAATCATATTTAAAATATATTTTAAATCAACAGTAAATTTATGAACGTTAAGTGTCGATAAACGGTCACCGGACTGTGCTGTCCTCCAGTGGCAGAATCCAGAACAGTACGCTCGATCAAAAAATTTCGAACCAATATTTTCCAAGATATATATTTAATATTATAAAAAAAATATTATAAAAAAATATTAAAAAAATATTAAATATATTTTCCAAGATATATATTTAATATTATATTAAATATATGCTTAATATTTTCCAATTTCCATCTATCGAAAAATATTTTCAGTTCTCACTTTTAATTATACAGCATAAAATGTCTTGAAATACATGCAGAAACGAGAAAAATCGGAGCCACGAAGAATCGCGAAGATTTACTTAACCAAATTTCAAACGTCTAATTAACAAAAATTGGTTTCAGTTTAAACATCGTCGATCTAGATCAGGGGTGTTAAACTCAAAAGCTAACTTGGGCCAAATAAACAATGTTTAACTTTAGGTGGGCCGCCAAAAAGAAAAATCAATGTTCATAGAAACAAATATTTTTATTTTGACTAGTACATTGTAATAAACACATATATAAAGTTAAATCATTGTTTACATCCTGATACTTAAACAATAATTTAACTTTATATATGTTTATTACAATGTACTAGTCAAAATAAAAATATTTGTTTCTATGAACATTGATTTTTCTTTTTGGCAGCCCACCTAAAGTTAAACATTGTTTATTACGTCCTGATACTTGACATCTCTTCTCTGATACTATCTTTCCTATTTCGGGAGAAATTTCATTGGCCGAGACTACTTTCAAAATTTCTAATTCACATTTCTATTTTATTTTTACTTTGCGTCGGATATATTGACTGGGCCGCAAAAATGTTCATCTCGGGCCGCGAGTTTGACACCCCTGATCTAGATCAGGGGTCATCTAGATGTTCTACGCCCGTTTCCTACGATATTTTGTCTTCGCCCATAAGGCATGCTTCGCCGATTTCATTTACCGAGCGTAGTCAAAGAAAGTAAACGGGAATTTTTCAAATTCCCGTGGCATACGGTAGTATCCCGTGAAGGGATTCCAAGCGTGGTTTCGATCGCGATATTCCCCGAAGGACGACGATCGGCGAGGCAAAGGGTGCGTTTCCAACCGCCGGCAGACAGATCGAACTTACGTAAACCTTCAATTAAACGAGGCTCGCGGTGCGTTCGAAAATCGGCGCGATGAGAACCCGATATCCTTGAAAGCAACGCGAGCTCGTATCATTATCCTCGCCGTTGTAACGACGACAATTATTTTCTTTCCCCCGGTGATCCGTTCCAATCCGTCGGGGACACGGCCGTCGAGAAACCGATCCGCGGAGAGAGCGGCGCAGATCAAAGACAGCCGGGATCAAAGCCTCTCCGTCGTCATCGTTCGTTGATCACGTTTCCTCCCCGTCGTCTCCTCGGAAAAACTTGGAAATTCAATTTTCCGGGAACGCACGCAACCGGCTGCGATTCTTCCTTTTCAAACCGATTCGGAGTTCCGTCGATGCTGCAGCCAATCTATTCGAGGCTTTGCATCTTCACCAGACACGCTGGTTTTGCAATATACTTTTGGTTTTGGCTGATTGGGAAATTCGTCTTGTTACAGTCGTGGATTAATGAATGTGGATATTTTCTTAAAGCGGAATAATTTTTATGAAAGCGATCAGACAAGATGAATCGTTTGAGATGTTGAAAGGATCAGTTCAAAGTAGACAAGGTGTACAAAACTGTCTTGCAATATACTTTTGGTTTTGGCTGATTGGGAAATTCGTCTTGTTACAGTCGTGGATTAATGAATGTGGACATTTTCTTAAAGCGGAATAATTTTTATGAAAGCGATCAGACAAGATGAATCGTTTGAGATGTTAAAAGGATCAGTTCAAAGTAGACAAGGTGTACAAAACTGTCTTGCAATATACTTTTGGTTTTGGCTGATTGGAAAATTCGTCTTGTTACAGTCATGGATTAATGAATGTGGATATTTTCTTAAAGCGGAATAATGTTTATAAAACAAGATGAATCGTTTGAGATGATAAAAGGATCAGTTCAAAGTAGACAAGGTGTACAAAACTGTCTTGCAATATACTTTTGGTTTTGGCTGATTGGGAAATTCGTCTTGTTACAGTCGTGGATTAATGAATGTGGACATTTTCTTAAAGCGGAATAATTTCTATAAAAGTGATCAAACAAGATGAATCGTTTGAGATGTTGAAAGGATCAGTTCAAAGTAGACAAGGCGTACAAAACTGTCTTACAATATACTTTTGGTTTTGGCTGATTGGGAAATTCGTCTTGTTACAGACGTGGATTAATGAATGTGGACATTTTCTTAAAGCGGAATAATTTTTATGAAAGCGATCAGACAAGATGAATCGTTTGAGATGTTAAAAGGATCAGTTCAAAGTAGACAAGGTGTACAAAATTTTTGAACGGTAGCAATTGGATGGATGACAGAAAAGATAGAAGAAATCACATTTTTGAGCACTATTATCTGAGCATATGACGAAAATTCAGACAATACATTTTTTATTTACAGCTAAGAACGTGCATCCTTAATCCTATTCCTTCTGCTAGCCGCAAAATAATACAGCAGCATTTTTATATTCATATATGCACCTCCATAGTTTTCTGATTAATTAAAACCCACAATCTATTAATAAAGAACGTGTGAAATCGATTTTAAATCTGACCAAAGAGCCGGGTCACTGATACAATGCGCGTAGAAAGTTTTTAACACGTTGACTGCCACGTCGATCATTCATTGAGCGACTTGTATATTTTTATCATTTTTATAGTTTCAATCATTTCTATAATTTCTATAATATTAATCATTTTTATAATAAATATCACGGATATTTTTTCGTCAGATTTAGAAACAAAGTGTCGTCGCATATTCGAGCAGTCAAGATTTTATTAAGATTTGAAGCACGATGGGTGATTAAAGAAGCAATAATTCTAATGATTTTCAGTCCAGTATTAAATTTCGATTAAATTGGTCGCAGAGATTGTGCGACTTTTCGGAAGGATTCTCCAGACAAAAAAGGATCCGATAATGTACTCTAAAGTCCCTAAAAATCTCGTCGTAAAACGAATCTCGAGTCGAACTATTCGAGAGGAAAAATGAATTCGGCCGTCGATATCGAGTCCGATTCGACGTTTACGCGTGTCACGCGGTCACGTCCGATACCGATGATCGATCTTTCGCCTGTCTTCGTGGGCGAGCATGAAATATTGCGGGCACGACACGGATTCGCGCGTGCCCCGTCTCTTTTTATCCGGGATTTCGCGTGTTCCAGTGGCACGGAGCCGCCGCACAGCTAACGCAGAACTAACACAGAGGTAACACAGAAAACTAACACAGAGCTAACAGAGCACAGAGGTGACACAACGCTGGCCGAACGGCGCGAGCTGTCGGCTCCGCTCATCGTCCCGGCTGTACGCGTTTCCGAGTGTACTCGAAACTGTCAACGCGCATCCATCCAGTGGCCGGTTAACTCGTTCGTACAGGCCATAAAAAATTACGAGGCTGCCCGCGGCCGTGCTACAACGTTCCGGACCCGCGCGATCCCGCTTCCACGCGCGTCTTCCTCTCCGCGACCCACTTTTCACGCGCGGAATCGTGACCGCGTAAACGATCCCCGCCGGCGAAAAATATATGGAAAACATGCTGGATCCGTCAGCGGGCGATGAAACGTGATACTCGTTGTTTTGATCATTCCCGAGCGTGGAAAAGTCGAAATGCTTTTATACACGTGTACATTCGCGACCCCCTTTTCCTCGGCCATGTTAATTGGAGCTTGGCTGACGTGATTCGAACGAGTTTTTGCGCTCATATGGGAGAACGAGTGCTTCAATCTTAACACGTTATAACGATGATTTCATAATTCCCAGGGATCTAGAACTTATGGCTATATTAACTGCTTCTCGCTGAGATTACCGAGCATTAGAAGTGACTTGCTTGTGTATATGTATTTGTGAGTGCTTATGTATATTTACAGCAAGTGATGTGCTTATGTATATTTACTATTTGTATATTTATTCTACACTTAGGTATACTTACTACTTGTATGTTTATTCTATACTTACGTATACTTACTACTTGTATGTTTATTCTATACTTATGTATACTTACTACTTGCACGTTTATTCAATACTTATATATACTTACCACTTGTATACTTATGTATACTTCCTACTTGTATATTTATTCTACACTTAGGTATACTTACTACTTGTATACATATGTATCCTATACTTATGTATACATACTTACTACTTGTATGTTTATTCTATACTTATGTATACTTACTACTTGCTTGTTTATTCAATACTTATATATACTTACCACTTGTATACTTATGTATACTTCCTACTTGTATATTTATTCTACACTTAGGTATACTTACTACTTGTATACATATGTATCCTATACTTATGTATACATACTTACTACTTGTATGTTTATTCTATACTTATGTATACTTACTACTTGCTTGTTTATTCAATACTTATATATACTTACTACTTGCATATTTATTCAATAATTATATATACTTACCACTTGTATACATATGTATCCTATACTTATGTATACATACTTACTACTTGTATGTTTATTCTATACTTATGTATACTCACTACTTGTATATTTATTCAATACTTACATACATATACTTACCACTTGTATACTTATATATACTTTCTACTTGTAATTTATCCTGCACTTATGTATACATACTTACTACTTGTATGTTTATTCTATACTCATGCATACTTACTACTTGCATATTTATTCTATATTTATGTATACTTACTCCTTGTATACTTATGTATATTTATTACTTATATATTTATTCTATACTTATGTATATTTATTCTATACTTATGTATATTTATTCTATACTTATGTATACTTACTACTTGTATACTTATCTGTATTTACTACTTGTATACTTATCTGTATTTACTACTTGTATACTTATCTATATTTACTACTTGTATACTTATGTATATTTACTACTTGTATATTTATCCTATGTTTATGTATACTTACTACTTGTATACTTATCTATATTTACTACTTGTATATTTATGTACGTTTACTACTTGTATACTTATATGTACTTACTACTTGTATACTTGTGTATACTTGCCACTTGTAGTAATCTCAATCGTTTACCAATAAGTCGGTCCCAGTAACTTTACCAAATAATTTTTCTGGGATATTCTCGCGTAGACAAAAATGATTAGATTTCTCTCAGCATTAATACACTGTCAAATAACGAGAAAAGAACATTTTTATTCAACCAATTCTCCACAAAGATCAGCGTCGCCCTCTAAAGTCACCCATTTCTCCAAATTTCTCCAGTCCTCCTCAAAGACAAGTACGACCGACAGATAGATCTTCGGCGAAACTTATCCGCACAATTCCGCCAATTGCGCGATCCCGAAAGAACCAAAACGTCCTCGAAATACTAAATTGCCAGACTGAGGACAGACCGAATCGCCAAGGTCCTGCTTTCATCCGGCCGCGTGTCCTCGCGACGAAGTCCCGTAACCCGGAGGGACAGAGGCCTGGCTCACGCGATCTTAATTAACAATGTCCTCCAATTTGCTGGGCTGGGTACGTCGAACGTGGTGCCGCGGCCCGAAGGAGGGGTGGCGTAAATTTATGGGACAGTGTGCGCGCAACTTCAAAAGCCAGCTCCCCGGTATAAATCAGAAGCAGGGGGGACAGGGAGCCGAAAGGAACGAGAAGGCGAGCGAAAGGCAAGGCGGAACGAAGACGTACGGCCGTGATTGTTTCGGCGTTCGCGGGGTGAATAGATCAGGCCCCTGAATGAAGGTTAATCCGCATTCATAATCGGCCACGCAACGCGCGCGCACGCACACGCGAGACTCCTCGGAGGGAGAGTTCGTCTGCCGGCACCAGCCGCGTCCTCCTCTTCGACCTCCTCTTCGTCCTCCCCGCCATCGTCGTCGCCATTCACCCGTTAATTCTCTCTTTCTTCAGCCTTCTGATACCTGAATGCAACCGGAAGCCCTTTCACGCGTCCTGATTTCGCCTGAATGAGACCACGACCGACGCCAGAAACGACTCCCACCTTTTTCAATCCGGACCACGAAACTCTCTGTTACCCCCGTCCCCACCTTTGGATCTCTCAGCCCAATACTCGCGGGTCGAAGGACACGCGCGTTCGATCTTCCGCTCGATCGTGCCTCCGACACGGCGACGGGTCCACCGGCAAACAGAGATCGAGGGATTTCGGCGCTGCCCAGGATTATTCCGAGGGGTGAACGTTGATTGAATGTTCCCGATGCTTGTACCGCTTGTTGTATAGCCGGTCCTCTATTATTCCGACAGCTATTAATCCGAGCACACCACTCGTCGGACATTTCGTTGGCTAGACTTTCCTGCCGGCGCGCAGCGGCCCAGAAGTCCGATATCACGGTCAAAAACGTCAAAATCGAAGATGTCGGTGGAAAAGTTTTCGACTTACGGATTGGATGCTTTAATGATGCCTGTACGGGGTGGGAGAAACGACATGAGTCGTACTTTTACACCTGAGTGGCAATATTGCATTTGAAACTTCGAGCTTGTTGGACAGTCAAGGAACAGTAAATCTTATAAAGATATACACATAGATATAAGATAAAAAATGCGATAAAGACCTTGCCATAACCTTGACATAACCTTGACATAACCTTGACATAACCTTGATATGTCAAGGTTATATTCAAGGTTATGTCAAGGTTATATTCAAGGTTATGTCAAGGTCATGTCAAGGTTGTTGATAATATTCTTCATATTTCCCTAACAAACATACCCCTTACGACCTTTAACACGATTATTATTTATTAAATCAGCGTTGCGAATCATTGTTAAACTGTGTTCGGACACGGAATTATTTAAATTAAACTATCATTTCTGTACTTTCTTAATTCTTCACTGTACACCTTGCTTAAAAATTTCATATGTTGACCTTGACATAACCTTGACATGACCTTGACATGACTTTGACATGACCTTGACATAACCTTGACATTGTACGAGGTCAATGCACTATCCTGCACACATTTCCGTGCATGAAGTGGATTGACAACTAAATGGGTGAGTTTCTTATTGATAATATTCTTCATACTTCTCTAACAAACATACCCCATTACGTCCTTTAACACGATTATTATTTATTAAATTAACTTTGCGAATCATTCGTTGAACTGTGTTCGGACACGGAATTATTTAATCTTCACTGTACACCTTGCTTAAAAATTTCATATGTTACACACAAGGTGTCATGCACACTAGAAAATTAAAACGGCCGTCACGGTTAAATTACTTACTATTTCGGGTCCGAAAAATTAGTAAATATTCTTCAGACGTTCTAAAGTAAAGGTGAACAGCGTTTTTCTTAAAAATATCACTGTTACGTAGTAAAAAAAAATCCGGTAAGTTCTCGCTTCGTGATTTGTTCAATACTTCGAACGCGGCTCGAGTCCGTCCCGTCCATCTGTCAAAGCCTCGTGCTGCGGGCTTTCGAACTTCGCGCCGTCACCTCTCATTGGTCAGTGTTTTCCGTTAATAACTCGTAAACAAAGCCGCAGATTGCATTTTCGCAAAGGAAAAAGTTACTTCAAATGACCTCAGCTACCCCTCATTTTCGGCTGTTAAAATAATTGTGGAACACCCTGTATACATACATTGCATAAAAGAAATTGCTTGCACTTTTATACACTCTTTAAATGAATATTTACTGCTATTTATTGTTGTGAAATCGAGACGAAGAATTAATTTTACTTCTTAAAACGTCAAAATGGTATAGGATAGGATAAAGAGCTAAAAATGTAGTTTCCTTCCATTTTTAATAATCGCGTCATCTTTAACGTACATACAGGGTGTCCCATAATTATGTTAACATCCGGAAAGGGGTGATTCCTGAGGTCATTTAAAGTAACTTTTCTTTACGAGTTATTAACGAAAAACAGTGACAAATGAGAGCCGAGATAAGCTGACGCATTGGTAACTGTTTTTCGTTAATAACTCGTAAACAAAGCCGCGGATTGCATTTTCGCTAAGGAAAAAGTTACTTCAGATGACCTCAGCTACCCTCCATTTCCGTACTGCGAGACATTTTTGAGACTAAAACTAAACACTAAACTAAAAATTATTATTAAGACAGACCGAGAATCAGCAGTCTGCAGTTAGGTAAACAGTTTATATAAATTCGTTTTTAAATCTTGTAATATTGGCTGCAAATATATCCATTTCGCCGCTGTTATCATCAACAATTCCAAATGTTCTGTAAAAAGGGTCAATTAATTTTCAGAAATTACATCTTAAACAATTCTGTCACCCACGTAATGCTGACGCGTCAGTCAAAGTATTAAAAGAGTTCAATTGAAACTGTGTTTGATGAAGGAAGGAAAAGTATCCAATAAATTGTGACAAACTCCAGATCGAGATTGATCGACGACAGCAAAAATGGAGCAAACAGAATGAGAGCCACGCGTTGCTAAAGCAAAAAGTGGGAGATTTCTCCCCGTTCGGTCATCGAGCGAATTGATTTAAAACAGGGATATCTCCCCATTCGGTTGGCCAAGCGTTAAGGACAGCTCGGACACCGATCTCGAAACGTGATGGATCTAACTCAGAACGAGATTATCTCGAGATATTTCCACGATCGAAGGCGATCCCGGGAACAAATTCGAGGAGTGCATTTCACCTCGCGGTTCCATTGCACTTAACTTCGCGTCAGAGTAGCGGAATGTTTGCTTTGGAAGGGGAGAGGCTGAAGTTACCTAACAGCGCGAGAAGATGGCAGATTTATGTAACGGAAGATTTTCGAGAAACAGCTCGGCGCCCGGGATGAGTGGTGTCTTCTTTTCCTCCGGCGAACTGTTCTCGCTTCGCGAAAACGGTCTCGCGGGTCGCTCGGTCGCGATTCCTGCAGTCGCAGGCCGCGAAGATGCCAGATCGTCGAGCAGAATTTCTCTCTCTCTCTCTCTCTCTCTCTCTCTCTCTTCGTGGAAATCTGGAACGGGTCTTGATCGCGAACAAGCACCGAAACACACGGTTCAGCACTCCGGCTTCGGAGCACGCGAGAATACGGTTACCGGTCGGTTTACGTTTTCCAGAGCAGCCGGGATGATGTCCGTTTCTTGGATCGCTGCACTCAGCAGCGGCGTAAACATCGGCTGCAGCTGCAGCCTGTTAATCCTTTACCCGTAACCCGAACCTTAACCTTAACCTCGGAACTGCATCGCGAGCACACCTCGCCGCGCTCCTTGCTATTTTCAACTAGGCAATCGGTGTACGCAAAAGGACAATTCTATGCACCGATTGCAGTTTAAGTCCCTTAACGCTGCATTCGCGGAACACTAAAAGCAGCTGTTTTGTAGTAGTTCGTAAAAGCAACGATAAGACGATTATTTTGATTTTGAATCGGTGTTTGTTGTAATATTTGCCACAGGTAACATATACATGTACATGTATCAACCCCCGGATGGACTGCGTCGGGTCCATATAGACCCGGAGTTGCGAACATTCTGACTAAATTTTAATTTCGTGGCAGTCATATGGAATTATTAATTATTAATATTGAAACTAACAGAGAAGGATTAACCTCGATCTCAACAAAGATGTTTTAATAATATACAAATGAGCCATAAATGCTAAAAAATGTCCGTCGTTCGAAGGTAAATAAATTAGACTGCGGATTTTATGCATTTATGGCGGGAACGAATAGCTGAAATATCAAACTGTGAAGACATAAGACTTGTCGAAATTATTAAATGAAGCAACCCATTTTAATCTAATTTCTGTTTCCATGAACAGATATTATTTATATAAACATAAAGTATAAACATAAACCTAAAGTCTATTAATAATAAACTTTATTGCTTTCCTTACGGATTACAAGTGAAGTAAGATATACATATATTGAATAAATCACTAATAAATGTATCGATCCGAATAATCGTAAATTAAAAAGTTAGAGTGGCCCGTCATATTGACGAGTTGTATCATGGTTATGCAGCAAATTTGTTGTTATTTTTCCTGGCGATTTTATTGTTTCGCATTTGATATGTTTGTCACAGACTCACGAAACTCTCAGTATGTATACGAATTTTTAAATGCGACCTTTTTAGACAAATACCTTCGGTAGCGTACGTTCCATTTTAAGAAACGTCAGAATCTTGCGGACCGTTAGAAGAATAACCTGATTTTTTAAGCCGCCAATGGACTTGCGAAATAAGCTGTTAAATGTCAGCAGCAAATCCTGACGATTTTATTTTCGTCTCTCGAGGTACAGAATACTTAATTCCATAGAGTCGTATAGGTCGACTGGTATTCTCATCGGGTATCGAAAATGACAAAATCACGGCTAATTGTGAATAATGTAGAAAGCTTAGATTGTACGATTTTTATATTTGTCTCCGGAGCTTCGTCTAACCTCGGCCAGCAGAAATAATATCAGACTACCGTCTAATAATACAATGAAGGCACTAAAATTTTTACATCGCGTTCCAAGATAATTTTCATATTATCAAAGTTTAGATCTAAGAAGTTGTCCAAATTGTAACTGCTGTATGAGTCACAAGTCTCAATTTCACATGCATAAAATGCACTTTACCATATAAAATGGAAACATTATAAGCAAAAAAAATGATTTTAGATTTACAGCTAAAATGACTTCGAGTGCAAAGGGTTAACTCTTTGGGGTTAGATAGGTTAAAAACTGACTTAGCTTTTTACGCATGGTGGGACATATCTTCTCCCACCTGGAAAAGTTGAAGTTACACGTCGTTACACAGTTTAATATTTCAATTAGTTGGCAATGTTATAGACTGCGAATTTTATGCGTTTATGGCAAAATTGAGTAGCTGCAATTTGAAACACGATAAAGATTAATAGAACTAAAAAGCATCGATACATTTCTTACGAGTCGCTAAAATTATTGAACAAAGAAATTTCAAAGTCGCTCCCCTATTGCTTGCGACAAACGTAGAAAATGTTCATTTTGCATAAAGATCCGCAGCCTATTCACGTGCGACTTGGCTTTTTATCTTTTTTTTTAATCGCATGCCTCAAAGAGTTGAAGGATGCCTGAACCGACCTGGCGATTTTTACACGTGTCAGCGATGGCTACTCGATTAAAAAGTGTTGCCTCATTAGACGGACATTTCCTCGGGCGTGGAAACAAGAAAAATGGTGGACAATTATTCGTCGAACGAACGGTTGCAAGAAACCATTGAAAGAATGATTGGCTGATTACCTGGTTTTTTTTAAATCCGCCGACGGCCTCCGGAAGCACTCGATCAATACACGGCAGCCCCGGCCGACGGATATTCTCGTCAGACAGCGAAAATAAGCGTGACGCGTCGCGTCGGAGCGCAATAACGCTCGCCGCGCGGGCACAATCGTGGCCATTGTCACGGGGAAAACAGTGTTCGCGCGACGTCACTGAAATCCTCCTGGCTTTAATTAGCAGGTAATAGGCGCCCGGATGATTTTCAACCTGAAACGAGTCGTTGTGGACTGTGACGGGATCGAATGGCGCAGTTCAAACTGCGCGCCGCGCGCATTATGCACTCCCGTGCACCGAAGAACCGGATAACGGTGGTTCGTGGCTCGCATTAGCACGGACTGATTAAAGCTAAAGGCTGTCGCGCGGAGCGTGAAATCTCGTCGAACAACAAATTATCTGTTCCCCGGGTCTCCGAGAAATAATTGAACCGGGTCCGGGCAAACGTTAAATGCCGTCAGATCCGCCATTAACGCGTCCGATTTTTCCCCCAACGAGATCCCCGATCCAGCTTTTTCCAATGGATTCCACATAATTCGGACCTGCTCCGCCGCGTCTCGCTGCTCCATTTTGCCTGGCACCCGTCATTTCCATCAGGAACACAAGATTTCTAATTATATGCGGAGACGTTAATAACGGATGCGCCCGGTCGACCGAAGTGTTACTTGAACGCAGATGCGTGGAGAAAATAGTGTAGAAGTTGTTGAAATACGACGACGTTCAAATAGGCCCGTCATACACCGATCGCATCGTGTTTTATTTGTGCGGAACTGTGTTCGCGCTGTTCGTTCTTCGAGAAAGATCTTTATAGCAATATTTTGTAGCAACCTTTTGTCTCTTTTTCATTTACGCACATCAAACCCTTACAGGTCTATCCAGCTACGGATTACAAACATAGTAAGGAGAATATATTTATACGGGAGGAGTTGATTGCTAGAAATATTTCTACTTGCAAATTACGGTATTTTAAGAAAGAATTAATTCAAAGGCAAGCGGTATTTTCAGCAATTATATTCATTTATTGGACACGCGGAACAATATATTTAAAGGAAAATAAGCTCCATTTATTCTCTATAGAGGTATATGTACGCCATTTTATTCGAGGGGAATCATTTACCGCGAGAAACATCCGCATAGCTTTCATAGTTAACCTTAAGCGGACGGGGATTTTTAAACGTATTAACCCTTTTCACTCGACCGGCGACTCTGAGACAACACTAAAAATTGCTGTACCATTTTTTTAAAAAGAGTTTACACATTATTAAAGCTCCGCTTTCAATAAATTGTTAAGAAACAGAAATCTTCTGTAAGCGAACAAGTTAAATTTCCAATGCATCAAACAAAAACAATCGTACCGAATGGAAATACTGTAGCTCGAAACAAATGCTTCCATTTTAGCGTTGAAATAGCCTCGACTGTAAAGGGTTAAGACTATAAGTGTCTCAATCTAACTCTCCTCGGAATAAGAGAAATAAGGGGAATAATGCACGCGATATATCCTGATCCTTTCTTATGTACATAATCGAATTATGTATTTAATCGGATATAGAATCGCAAAAAGAAAAGAAAATGCAGAGATTAAGAATTACTTGATACGGAGTTAATTATATGTTTGCAACTTCTGAAATAAGACATATAGTTCTGACGTCGTCGTTACACGAGGACATTCGTCGCCTGGGGCTAAAAAATAGGAGATTTTTTACTGCTGTTTCTGCGGTCTTTCCGAAAAGTCGAAGGGGAACCTTTTTTTATTCGTGTTCTGTGAAATTCATGAGAATCACTTACTGGAAGATAGACGCGTGGTGTTTCGGTCCAATTAGATGGGCTCAGTCATCGGCGCGGTTCGTCGGCCGATAAATTCTCTCTGTTGATCTGTCTTCGATCGCGATACGACCGGCCGCGATATCGACCACGTTGCGCATGGTGTAAATAGATAATAAAATCAAGGGAAAAGTATCCGACTGACCGGCGTCGCTCGTAACTGCAGCCCACGTTGTTTATCTTCTGTCAACCGTCGATAGGAGAGCTTACACGGGGCTCCAAAGTCTCCCAGAGACGGCCCCGAGGCGGCCGAGTCGCTTCACTCGCTTCGAGGCCTCTTCAGCTGTCGCTCGTAATCAGCTCCCTTCTGCTTGTAATCTTCGGCGTGGAACATTAGGGCCTCTAAGTGCCGTCGCACCTATCTCGGGTCTCTAAACACCGAAATATCGGGGACTGCAGGGTCCATATGTATCGTTGTTAGAATCGTACCAGTTCCAAACGCCGTTGTCTCGATTACTTATACATTCACTTTCACAACGAAGTTGTTGTAATCATTGTAAATGTGAAGAAAACTCGACGTGTCAACGTTGAATCTATCGAGGTCTAAAAGCGACTAAGAAAAATTGTCTCATAGAAGAATTATAAGGTAGAATTTATTCAAATTTTTCCGTATTTTTATAACAGATAAATTCCTTCAATGGGCGCAGCTTTGTGACTTCGATAATTATGAAATTAAACACGTGAAACCGGTCGTTTAGTGTTAATATCGCAATCTTAGATTGTTCTTAGTTTGCTCTTCGTTTAATGATACATACAGCTGTATTCTGAATTTTTTCAGCAATTTCTTCACTGCTTTTGGAGGTGCTTAAATCACCTACGACAGTTAATTTAACGCGTCGATGTTGTTAAATTTAGAATTTTCACATTGCAATTTATTAGCTTCTATTGCACAACGAACACTTCAGTGTTGGATAGTTAATAATGATCGCTAGACTGTGAATTTTAATGTGTGAAATAAAGATTGTATTCTTTAATTGCTGGGTACAGGAGAAATGATTAGTTATACATATACAAAGTACATATACAAAATAACCTTGACATATGCAGCAAAAATCTTTATTTTCTTGCTTTGTTTTTTATTTTATCTATTTTATTTGATTGTATTTTATGCGATGTAAGAGCTATTTGTAAGAAAATCAATAAAGTTCATTCGTACAGCAAACATGTGTCTTAAAATTAGGTATCTTTTTTAGTCAAGTGAAAATTAGAAATTGGTATGCGAATTCTAATGAGATTAGAAAGCTGTGATAAATCAGCGTGACAGCAAATTTTTAAATAAGAGGAAGCAATGAGATGGCGAGAAACGCGGCGATCTAGGTGATCGAGCGATCGGTGACTGGCAGACGCCTCGTCATCGGGGCCCGACGACGACGCCTCGTGTTGGCGTCGGGGCCCGGCGCGGCGTCGCGGTCTCCTCGCCGCCCACCGCCGGCCATTTCCTCTCTCCCACGTGTCGATTAGTATTCCCGGCGTTTTTCGTTTCCTCTGATTTTTAACGCGAGTGACGCCCGCGTCGCGCGTCGGCCGTCATCAACGAAAATATTATGCGTCGCGGCGGCTAGAATTAAGATTCCTATGGACGTGTAAACGATTAAGGGATCCGGCATTATTCCTGTCGGACCGTCGTGGATGGTTTCACGCGGGCCGTTATAATAGTCGGTTCATTAAACGTCGCGACGAAAGTGCCGGCGATTATTGTTGCTTGGCAAACACGCGGGTGTCGCGTCGGTAAACAAAAACCCGTCGGCGTTAGTCACCGAAGGAAACCGAGGCCTCTCTCCCGTTGGCCATCGAAACTCGCAATAAACGAAACGCGCCCCCACTGTTACGCGTCCACCCTCCGCCGTATTTCCCATAGATCAGTGAATAAGTCATGACTGTGAGAGCGGCCGTAATCCTTCGTTAAACAGAGGATATTTTATTTAGAAACCCTCGGTGTCCGCCGCGTTGCAATTCATCGAACCGTGCTCTATTCTTCTTCCGTCTTCGCGCCTGTTTTTCGGCGGAACGATCATCTTCCGCGTCATTGTCTGCATTCGATTTTTAACCTGGCGTCGCTGTGGTATAAAAATGCGGCGTGATATGTATTACATGCACCAATCAATTTCTTCAGCGAAGTGTTTAGAAAAATAATTTTAATAACGAAATTCTTAATGCCGGTTTCATAATAATTTAATTATTATATTTATATTATTATATTATTAATTATTATATTATATTTATAATATAACATTTCAAATTGCTATGTCGCGTTTCAAAATCATTTTGACGGCATCAGTTTATATTTTAGAAACTGTTCAAAGTACAGTAAATTCTTCCTAACTGAGGCTCTGATTTAAAAAAAAAAATAGAGAATTTGGAAAGACGAGATACAATTATTCGAGCTTTGCACCTGGTTTTTATAATTATTGACAATCGGCAACTACAAAAATGAGTCACAAGACTCGAATAATCGTACCTCTTCTTCCGAAATCGTCCACTTTTGCGCCCAATCTAAGCGTCAATTAGGAAGAGTTTACCGTACAATTATTGTACGTCCCGCTAGGTTCAATATTTCTACGTATAAGTTGCAATAAATCGTGCGAAACAGAAATACTGCGGGTCAGAAAACACGTTCTGCGGTTCCGATTAAAATAGCCTCGGCTGCAGGGGGTTAACCTTTAACTGAGAACAGGCTACGTCAACATCCGTCCGCGATTTCAAAAACTGAGCGAGGCCGGCTCTGCGGCGAATCCAGCATAATCCGCGAAATAAATCGCGACGCCGGATCAGGGGACGCGACTAATCGTAAGAAGACCGGCGGCCCGGCGCTTTTCAATCAGCCGAGTCTTCGCCGGCAAAAAGAAAAATCGTCGGTCGGGTCTGGCCATTAAAATTCATGGCCGGGAAAAAGCCAAAAGCCCGGGCCGGGCATCTCCATACATTACAATTTTATAAAAGTACCGGGGGGTGGGGAGTGGATTTGCATGACTCGATCGCGGTTCGATCCGTCGTTCTTACGAATCCTCGTCCCGACGAATGGATCCGAACGCGGGGAGGGGGGCTGTCGCGGTTTCGGGGCTGGGCTGCGGCGCACAACGAGCCGTTTAATTATTTTTATGTAAATGCCAGCGGGGAGTAGCCGTGGCCCGGGGATTACACTTGCAATTCCGTCGGATGAACGACGGGGTCAATTCGTGTGGGGAGGGGGAGGGGGGCAGCACGCGGGATGCTCGCGTAATGTTGCGAGAACGCAACGATCCGGTTCGCCGTCGCGTCGGAGAGTCGGAGGGATGACGGCCTCGTGGGGCTGTTTTACCCCTCGGCTCTCGACCGGGAACGGTGATCGTGTCGACACGCCGAGAAACAGATGGCAACGTGCTCCCGATGAGAAACCCGCCCGGTTTATTTCTTTGCTCGGTCGCCGCGCGGGGTGATTCCGCGGGAATCCGGGCCGAGATACGGCCTGGGGGGATAATGATGAACAAGGAGTGGGGGGTCGGTATTCAGAGGCGACATCAAACAGCTTCCACGATACCTATTCACGATTCTTCGGTGTTGGGAGACCTGATCGAACGAAAATTGGGTGGTCGGTGCTTTGACGGAGACTGGTTAGGCGATGTAAATATTTTTCAATGTTTGATCGAGGCTGTCTCTGAGGAAATCAGATCAGATCGGATCATTTGAGAGCTGTGCGCGTGCAGTTGCATTTACATTTTGTGGATTGTAGTGCAGTGGGGGTGGACGTTAACGTTATTTAGAAATTATATTTTATTGTTATTGTACAACGTTATTGTACAATAGATATGTTACCATTAATTTGACCTGAAATGAATCAAAAGAATAATCCTGTCATGGTACTTTATATTGTACTTTATAAAGTTTATGTTCTAAAAACTAGGATAAGAAACAAATTTAATAAACCAATGTTCAATAACATGCGCGTCTTCTAATAATTTCAAATTGTAGTTTATATAAAGTTACTTTATATTGCATAGTTTTATAAAATTCGCTTTATAAAAACTAGGACAAGGAATAAATTGAATTAACCAATCAGAAAATTCCTCATAGTAAAAATAAGATAGCTATGTCATTAATGTTCATTTATATGCGTGTGTTCTAGTAATTTAAAAATGTAGTTCATAGAAAACTATTTTATATTGCATAGTTTTATAAAATTCGTTTTATAAAAACTAGGACAAGGAACAAGTTTAATAAATCAACCAGAAAATTCCTTACAGTTAAAATAAGACAGCTGCGTCATTAACGTTTATTAATATGCACGACCTAGCAATTAAAAAATGTGTACATGCCATAAATGCCTAAAATTCTATTCACGAAGCTAGCAGTTCGATATAAAACACCTTGCTGGAATTACTGTCTTGGTTCACTTCTGGTCAAATTCGCCGTGACATTTTTATTCTAGCATTTGTCAACAATACATCGCGCTGTTCTGAAAATCCTTCGCTACATTTTGCACATACACGGAGATCATTCATTTCGTATGGATACTTGCACCGTCTGTTGTAGCAAACAGCAAAACGCTGTAACTCGGCAAAAACTGTGACTAAACTGCCGACTAATCGACTAATCGGATTTGGTTAATTAGACGCAGGCCATTCCATGTTCGCCGTTCAATCGCAAACAACGATCCGCACAGGCTCCCATTGATCCACAGCATCGTAAAATCCTTCGCGGCCGTTGTCCCGCATGGAAATCCAGTTTCCCTCGAAATTATTCCAAGATACCGGCATTCCGCGGACTCGTTTCACGATCAATGCCTCTCTCTCTTCATTAACAATTCATACCAGACGTCGTACGCGTCTCGGTCGCGGTTCCTCGATCGATCCGCGTCCCCCCAAAGCATCCGAGGACGACGCAAAAGAGGACCCCGTCCCGTTTCGCGTGTTTTATTCGGCCTCATCCGGCACGGTCGTCATTAACCCCGGAGCCCCGTTACCAGGGGTTGTCTCGATTGGATCCCCCGAACAACGTCATCGGGATGAAAGGGGCGACAAAAATATGAAGAAGAAGCAGCGGGAGTCGCGCGCCGCGCCGCAGCCTCGCCCCGCGGGGCGTGCGGCTCTTTATCAGAAACCAGAGAAGCCGGGGTTGTTTTCTGGCCGTTGTTGTTTTCCCACTCAAGTTCTCCCAGCAAACCCCACGCGAAAGCGATATGCCCATGCCCGAACTTTTGATCGTTCCTGCTCAAATGACAGAGACTATCTTGGTTAAATAAATAAATTCTTGTAGTCAGTGGTTTTGATCTTTTCGCGTTCTTACCGTTTTCTTTTCGTATTTAACGGCTACTTATTTATTATGTTGTCGCAATTTTTCAGTCATTCCAGGCGCTTCGACAAACAAATATTTCGAGCAAAAATTAACTCGTGCTCGATGTTTTGTCCGTACGTTCGGTTAGTCGCCTAACGTACATGCGCGACCGAACTATTGTACGCTCGATTCGCGCTTCCTACGGCAAACTAATGACGTGGAAGGGTCTCTAGTAGTCTTAGAGAACTTTATTTTTTGTGTTGCACTCTCTGCGAGCGCTGGTGGAAGAATGCTCTTCCAACGCTGGAAAGTCGTGGAAGAGCACCGTGGATGGGGGTAGATTGTTTATTATTGGTCAAGGCACGAATCACCCCTTGGAGGGGGGTGTCTGCCTTGACCCTTGTTGGGGCCTGAGAGGGTTTCCCCAATGGTGGGACCTTTTTATGGCCCTTGTCTCTGGACGCAACACTCGGTCCTCTACAAGCTTCGATCTAAAGAATTAAAAAAATTTTTTCTTTCAAATAAAAATAGTCACTTCGATTTTTTAATTGTCAATATGTATATTGTTCACTCGATAATGATAATATATAAAGCGATCTTTACATTTTGAAGCATTGCAAAAATCGTCGCGAACAGCCAGCGCTTCGATTGGTACCGCTGTGGCACCGTGGCGCCAGCAGGGGCTAGAAAAGGAGGCACCGACGAAGCGGGTTCCCGAAGCTGGAAGAAGAAGGACTGCGACAGAAAGGGAGGAAGAGACAGTCAGGAAAGGATCTGACTCGCATGGAACGCACGGTGGGGTGGCGCATGATCGGTGCGCCCCGCATAGACACGTGTTACGACGGAGGAGACGCGTGAAAGCATCCATCAAGACCAGCATGGTGCACCGCGAGAGCATGGTACGCAGCTGCTGATCTCCGCTGTACCGTGTCGAAGCCCGTTTCGCTGGCTGGGCAGGCTACGCCGGTGAATCCCGGCGACCTGGGCCTCTCGGCGAGGGTGAAACTCGTCGCGAGGGGCTGCTGCGCGCCTCGAAGACGAGGGACAAAAGGGACAAGAGCGCGAACCAAGCGACGGTATTCGACTGGATAACGCCGGATCGCGTTAGGCGAACTCAATTGGGGTGGTTACGCACCCGGAACCGGCCGGGATCGAAAAATCTCCCTTGCGTCGGCCGGGCAACTTCTTCTTGCTTTACACCCCCGCGTCCTCTCTCCCCGTGGGACCTTTGATCGATGTCTTGAATTTTTTCTGGGTCGGTTGAGGAATTATGTTCTATCTCTATGGAGTTTTAGCAGCGGCGTATGATTCAGTGAGGATGGAAATTTAATCGTGATGATTTAAGCATAAATTCGACAATTGGATCATTTATTTTGAAACTGATGCAAGTCCATTTTTTTTTTTAAATGAGATGTCGCAGAGTTTGTGATTAATTTAGTGTATCTTTTTTATTTGTATCTAAGAAAATGGGCTTGCACCACTTTCAAAATAAACGGTCCGATTAACGCTAGAACTACCAAAACGGTCGAAGCGACTGGTTTCTGTCACAAATGATTAGATAGGCTTCTTTATTTAAATATATATTTATTTGTATATATTTATATATATTTATATACTTATTTTTACAATAAAGAACAGCAGTCTGCAGTTTGGTAAACAGTTTATGTAAATTCGTTTTTGAATTTTATAATATTGGCAACAAATATGTCCATCTCGTCGCTGTTGTCATTAAAGATTCCAAGTGTCTTGTAAAAAGGGTCAATTAATTTTCAGAAATTACATTTTAAACATTTCTGTCATCTACATATGGCTGACGCAGCACTCGAAGAAGAGTCAATAGAGTTTGAATGAAACTGTGTTTGATAAAGGAAGAAAAAGTATCCAATAAATTGCGACAAACTCTAGATCAAAACTTATTGATGACAACAAGAAAGGAGCAAGCAGACTGAGTGCCACGCGTTGCTAAGGTAAAAGTGGGAGACTGTTGTCATTAAAAATTCCAAGTATCCTGTAAAAAGGATCAATTAATTTTCAGAAATTACATTTTAAACATTTCTGTCATCTACATATGGCTGACGCGGCACTCGAAGAGAAGTCAATAGAGTTCGATTGAAACTGTGTTTGATAAAGGAAGAAAAAGTATCCAATAAATTGCGACGAACTCCAGATCGAGACTGATTGATGACAACAAGAAAGGAGCAAGAAAACTGAGTGCCACGCGTTGCGAAGGTAAAAGTGGGAGATTTCTCCCCGTTCGGTCATCGAGCGGATTGATTTAAAACAGGGAGATCTCCCCATTCGGTTGGCCAAGTGTTAAGAACAGCTCGGACATCGATCTCGAAACGTGATCGATTAAGATAACCCGTCCGTACGTACGAGGAACGTACGAGGAATGTCCAGTGACATCATGTCCGGGATTCTAGCATACCGGGAACGAGGTAGCCAGCTGAGTCACGGTCTAAGAAATCTCGGTAACGAATTGACCAATCGGAATCAGTTTCATCGAGTCGTTTCGAGCGTGCGGAACGATTTGAGCAACGAAAAAGGCGCAATTAAGTTTCCAATTTACGAAAGCAGGGGCGGAACGCGACGATGACGGCGAGACATCGATCAGATCGAATTCGCTTCCGGTTCCGTCGTAGCTCGGCCGATCGCGGGGGCGGTTACGCGAGCGAATAAAGGGCGGCTTATCGATTCAGTTTTCGCGGGAGCAAATAAACCGCGCGGCTTCTATCTTGATGCCGGCGAACGCGTCGTTCGAGCGTGTCTGCGAGCGCAGCCTCCGCGCCGGGCGGGCTCCTCTCTGTTCGCGCCGCGTGATTATGCGTATTCAAACGAGCACACCGGTGGCCGAGCGGTCAGAATAATCCCGGACACGGACACTCGTCGAATCGAGACATCGGATACTTTTTCCGTCATATAAATCAAGAAGCATTTACGACCCGGCACGGCCGGCTGCAACGCCCGCCGTCGCTTCCGCGCGAATACCGCGCAGCTGGCGGTCGCCCCTCGGCTGCTGCGTCGCGTTCTTATTAAACTTTCATATTTCTATGCATCTTGTAACTAGTCGGGAACGCCTCGGCAATGTAACTTTTAGCCCCGCGACTGCCTCCGGCCAGAGGAAAAATGATATTAATGTTAATGAGGACGGGGGGTTCTGTCAACGTTTCTCGGATGCTTTATTTCACGATTGTTCATTTTTTACCTCGTTTAATTGATTTACGTGCACGGACAAACGCTCATTTTTTACAATAAAGAACAAAAATTAAACCCGATGTGGACCTGTAGATTTATTATTTCTTCCCGAATTCGGGAAGAATGAATGAATATTGCCGATGAATATAGGCAATCAAAAGCCAATGGGACGTAAACGAAATTAACATTTAATTGTAAATGAGTTTAAACTAGTTTTGTATGTACGCTTGTTATCGTCTCATCTATTTATATCGTACGATAGATAAATAACTCGTCCAATAAATAAATAAATAAATACATAAGCCATTGTATTAAAATATTGAAGGCAACCTTTTCTTCAAGAGAAGGAAAATAACGTAAAACTGATTACAGCACTATATGTCTTCCTATAAACCAAGTAACTTCTATGTGAAACATTTTTTCATACAATTATAATAATATTAATATTAATTAATATTTTATGACATGAATCGCCTGATGTATTGTATGATTGTATTGTATGACTCATCCTATAGATTATATTAAATTATACAGTTTTTATAAATGTGTGTAAATTGAGCAGAATTCATTTTTTTATAGGTTAATTAGTTTGTATTAAAAATTATTTTGTGTACATTATATTCTATTACACTAAATTTTGTGATCTAGAGGGTATTTTACCCTTTAAAATTAATAAATAATAAATAACAATAACAGTCAATATATACGATCACCTCAAATTTCTGCTGTCGACGTTCAATTCTCGGATCATTTAGCGAGCCAGATATTATCTGTCAGCGTTGCGACAGCGCAGAAACATTTGCTCGTCGAGCGGCTCGTTTGTTACATCCGGCGATCGATTTAACGGCCCGAGGATGTTTTATCGTTCGGGTTACTGTTTAGAAATTTCGATGAATCGCAGATATCGCGATGAATCACGCCGACGCGACGCGACGCGGACCCTGCCGTGATCGTTAGGCGATCGCGATCTGCCGATCGGCCCGAAGACGGAACAGGCTCCGAGCGAGTTCCGGCCGCGAGCGAGTTCGGGCTCGTAACGAATGGAGGAAAGCGGACGACGGCGTCCCTTCACGACCGTCTTATCTCGGATCGCGGTGTTAGGGACGCGAACTTAATACAGTCCACGTGCACAGGGCGCACAATGCAGCCCCGCCGACGCCGGTCGATGCGCGATCAACGGATACCGGGCTTATCCGATGCGACGCTCGATGCGCGGCCTGCAGGAATTTTCCGAAATATCTTGCGTGCCTGCCGAGCGCCGATCCACCCCCGCGCGTTCCGCGCAGTCTTTCGCCGATTTTCTTCGGCGACTGCTGTCGTCGAGCCTTCGAATTGCTGACGCAGGCGAAATTTTAGGGATCGTGTCTGTCAGGGCGAGATGTTCGTTCGCTGGTGAAATTGTTCCTTTTTTTGCAGTGACTTTTTACGATTCTTCGGTGCACAGCCCCGTGACCGTTTATTTAACATTTATTGCGAATCTAGTCACGTTCAAATCAATTGTCTATTTCTTCAGTTTATTGTAATCGTGGACACAATTTAGCGAACCATTTAATGACAGAAAAATAATTGGCGATTTTTAGACCAGATCCTGACAATATGGACTTCGGTGTATAGAAAAGTGTTGCATACAATCTGTTGTATGTAACTTGTAAGTAAAATTGTGAGTAAAATTATGAAGAAACTTGCGACGAAAATTGTGATGAAATTTGTGAGCACACCGTGTAAAGAACATCTTTTTAGATTTAAAATGATTGCGAGCGAAAGATATTTCGTGAAACAAGAGAAAACAGAGATATCAACGATCAAAGAAGAACGTATTTACAATAAAGTTTTTATTCCCCCGTTTCTGTTATCGCGACTTAATGCTTAACCATCAAAATCTTGTTAAACATTTGAACCATTACAATTGTACTGCTATTTTACAAAAGTGGTAACTACAAAGTGGTAACAAAAATTATAACCATAAGTTACGTGCAATTTTGCCTGGAATGGCCGACTATCAAAGAAATAAACGGTATTACGCAGAGACATGTGGAAGTAATTACAAAACAAAAGCCAAATCGCGCGAGTTTGAAGCTCCCATCGATGCCGCAGACATTATCGCCGATCTTCTTGGTTCGATCACGACTTCGGGGCTCCTCCATGATTCGTTGCCACCCTCGTTCGCAGCACGTGCGGCCGGCAATATCGAAAAGTTCGACCCCGGATGAACGAAATTCATTCAGCATCGAGCGCGCTAATTCTTTCCGAACAAATCCCGGAACGACGCCGAGCACTGTAACCGAATGTTTTCACCATTTTCATGCAGGTGCGAATGCCTCGCGCAGATACCGACCAATAAAACACTCGTTTGCCGGAACCCGCCACCGGCGAACGTGGTGTACGTATCTCTCTTTTGGCCCTATGTTCGCGGAGCGCAATCTTCGCGTTCGGTTCGCCTCGTGCTCGGACGTAATTTTCGAACAGATTTTTTATCGAGCGCCGACTGGCTTAGTCGATCGATACGCGGACCGGATTGTCCCCCGCTTTATTCTTCGTTTGATGAAACACCGACGGTACCGAGAATTTATAGAATGAATATATCATAGAATGAAAATTATTGTTACCATTATTATTATTATAATTGTTATTATTATTATTATTATTATTAGATAACTATCCGCGTAAAAAGTATAGCAACTATTATATAATTATCTATTTTTTAACGACAAACTTTTCTAGCCCAAAATGTAACTATTATGCACTGCTTCGTAACAACGAAAAGATGTACTCAGATCTATCGCCATTTTCATTATAATAATGAAACAACGAAGCATCAATGAAACAAGAAATTGAAATATAATGAAGTAGAGTAGAATAAAATATAATCAATTAAACTTAAATAAAATACAATAATACGTAAAAACAGCTAAATCCGGGAAAACAGGAAAATCCGTAAAAACAGCTAAATCCGTAAAAATAGCTAAATCGGGGAAAACAGCAAAATCCAGAAGATCCAAAAGTTCCAGAAGTTCCAGAAAGACCAAAAGTTCCAGGAGTTCCAGAAGTTCCAGAAGTTACAGAAAATCCAGGAGTTCCAAAAGTTTCAAAAGTTCTAGAAGTTCCAGAAAGTCTATAAGTTCTAGAAGTTCCAGAAAGTCCAGAAAGTCCAGAAGTTTGAGAAGTTCCAAAAAGTCCAGAAAGTTCAGAAGTTCCAGAAATTCTAGAAGTTCCAGAAGTTCCAGAAATTCCAGAAGTTCTAGAATTTCCGAAAATTCCAAAGTTTCAATTCTAATCTTCATTTTTTTAATTTTAATTTATTGCTTTGTTGATAAAGAGTTTTTTGTTTTTAATACTAATACATGTCTGTTGCTAATTTATTAAGAATTGTTTTCTTAAAATGCTCTTATATTAAGACGTGCTACAGCAGACGTCTTTAAGACATTTTAAAGATGTTTTTGTGCTATCTGGACATTAAACTATTATTAACTTTTAATTCTACTTGTTATTTTTATTATAACATACACTACAATTAAAATATATGTATATATATATATATATATATATATATATATATATATATATATATTCAATTGTTTCCCATATAATAGTATTTATACTTTCCAGAACTTTGAAACAAAAATATGAGGCCAGCCATTTCGTTCGATCCGGTAGATTCGGTGTTAATGATCATTCCCAAATTATGACACCAACAAAGAATATCTTCCGCTCGCACGTGCCGTGCAGAATTTTTTGAATTTCCGGGCGCCAGACGTTGCTTGTCAGACGAAAAAGGGCCATGTCGGTGATCCAAGCTGGCCGGCCGAACGAGCTCATTAAAAGGCGACAGTGCAATTTATCCGGCGGTGGCCTCGCCCCGCTTATTTCCTGCAGGAAGTGCAGGCGAGGGCCCAAGGTGCTCGACGGGTAGCTATCCAACGACCCTAAACGTCACCGACTGTCCCACGAGAGTCTAGGAGCGATGGTCATCGCGGCCGATGCACGATAAACCCGAAAGGGAAAGACAGCGGCGGGTTCGCGTGCAATGATACGCGGAATGACGATGCAGTCTCGTAGGACAATCGCGCGTGGGTCTCTCCGGGTGTCGAAACGCAATTCATCATGCTGTTTCCCTTCGGAGGACCGCGTAGGGGCGAAGGAAGACCGGATGGAAGGCTGGAGAGAGGGGGGACGAGGAGAGATAGAGAAGGACGGAGGAGCGTGTCGAGAGGAAGGGAGGAAGGGCGCGAAAGAAGGAGAGGCGAAAAGGTTAGAGGGTTGGAAAAGCCGGGAAGGAGGGCCGAGGGAGGCCGCCGCAGGGCCTGTTGGTACCCCTGCACGCACTCGACGCATCAATCTTCTTCGCCAACAATGTTCGCGTAAATTACCCTCATCGATATCAAAGTGACGAGGGTGGCAGTGGTGTTGGCGTTCTCGTCGGCGTTCGAGTTGCCGTTCGAGTTCCCGTTGCGATGGTGGTATGGCGCAACAGACCGGCCCTTATCTCGCGCCAGTCAGAAAATTGAGTTTACAAAGATCCCTTTCCCGCTGCCGCCATCTCGTCACGCGCGCGATACACGCCTCCCGCTATCGTTGCTCCTTAAAAACTCGGTCGTTCCGTATTCCCCGCAACGAACTTCCCGGCGAGGATCTTCCGCCGGAATTTCATTGGAACAAAGTAGACGTCGTGTGCAGTGCACACCGTGCACGGACTTCGTCTGGTCGATGTTCTCGATGCGCGGTCGATTCGATAAGATAAAGCAAACGAAAACACTGCAGGCTTCTGATTGTTATATATTTTGTCTCTCCGATCAGCCCTCGCTGGCAGAAATTCTGTTTTTGTACTTCTGTGGTCCGAACAATTTTCGTTTGCTACGTGATTATTAGATCCTGTTAGAGCTTCAGAAATACTGACTCTACTTTTCATTGTAAAACGTCGAGAAGCAAGTTTTCATTATACTTTGATGCTTGTTGGTAATTATATTTCGATTAATTAATTGTGTAGTCTTTAACCCGTTCAATGCCAACTACGAGAAGGTATGTTACTAACAAAAAAAGGCTTTATTTATTATTCTTTATTTATTAATTTTTACTTACTATTATTTTTCACTTATTATTGCTTACATATCATTATTTATTTATTTAAAAAAAATGTTGGTGTCTAGAACAGATTTCTACAAAATAGGTTTGACAGTGAATTCATTTATTAACCCTCGCACTGCGGTTGTTGGGTTATTTCGACTCAGAATATTTAAATCAATTAAATTAATTAATTACTCAATTGTCAAGGTTATATTAAATAAAATAATAAAATAAATTCAATTAAATAAAATTAATCGCTGTTGCATCAGGAACAACAGAAATAATAATAGCACTGCAAATAATAATAGGACTAATAGGACTGCAAAAAATATCTACAAAAGTGTTTTGAAAAATTGCCGATTAAAGCTCAGAATTGTTAGTGAATTGTTGTGAAAATGGTCCGCCGTCCGAGTCAATGTATTCAAAAATGATCTAAAGTTTACAACAATTGGAACATCGAGAAGATTTATAAAAGAGAAATGATAAAAAGAACATTGATCTCGCGTTTCCTTTTCTGCGCGAAAGCAGTTGCTTTCCGCCTGTATTTTCATGGTCGTCCCGTCGCTCCCGAAAGTCCCGGAGACGTTTGAAGTGCCTGAACACCCAGTATATAATACGAGCACTACGTCGCCGGTAAAAGCCTCCGTCGGAGATGATAAAGGGGCAAGATCGTTGGAGAAACTAAAAAGATATGAAATTGCAGCCGATAAAGCTCGGCTGCCGGGAAACCGGCAGAAATATGCAAACAGCTGCGAGGAACCACGCGAACCGGGAACCGTGTGGCAGCCCGTATCAAGGAAGGACCTGTACAAGAGCACCGGGCTGACCGCATAGTTTGAACGGGCGCTGTGCGATTGCTCCATAAATTAACGGCGATACCGCGGCTGGTGGCAAGCGGCGCGACTAGAGTGCTTCCGATGTGTGCATCGGCGGCGGCCTCTGAAACGCGCTCCTAAGTATTCCATTATTATGTATTCTTGTCTAGTCTGTGACACCTCGGACCAACTTTCAGATTTCTCATTGTGAAACTGGTACGTTTCCCAATTGTACAATTTCGCCCGTGTTGTATTTCTGCACAAGAATTTCATTGTACCGTTTACGGTCAACAAAATGCATCAACAGGATCATCAATAATGTAAATCAATATTGCAACATGTTGCATTTTTTGCAGCATTTTTCGACTAAGCTAAAGAATTTTCGATAGCTTTAGCGAGAATTAATCTATGTTTTCGTGGCTATATAATTTTGTTGTTTTTTCGTTTGTCGTTTGTTTTGTTTACATGTACATATGTACGTGCACACATAGTGAAGTGTAGCGAATATAATAAGTGTACGCATGTATAGTAGATATAATAGGTGAGTGATTTTATCGGACATATAAGTAGTTGCCAAAAAAATAAGAGAAAAAGGATGCAAAGAAAAATAATAATAGAAAGGAATTATTATATAATTATTATAAAATTAAGTAAATAAATCTATAAATAAATAAATAACGAAGTATCAAAGGATAATTTTAATTATCAAAGCCTTTGATACACAATGTAGTTAAGATTGATAATGCTAATGAGCGATAATGAGCTTAAGAGTGAGAACAGTTTAAGAAATGATAATTGCAGAGCGCGATTTTCGTTAAATGAAAGAAAATAAAGCAGTGCGAGTCACGATTGGGTGTCCTTCTCAGCGGTATACACGATTTATTAATCACTTGTATAAAACCATAGCACTGTGAACCTAATGTAAAACATAAAAAAGTGTTCTTGCTCGTTGATTTTCGTCAGTATCCGTGTTGCCAGAGTTCCGACAATTTTTTACGGACTTCCGGGCAAGCCGTAAAACCGCTCCGAAACAAGGAAAGCATGAAAACCGCGTTGCTAGGGAGATTAGCCGGCGCAACTTCCGAAATGCTCTGCTTAATGTACCGTTATGATCTTTATGGGAGGCGTTTATGGTCCATTACGATTGAGTTTTCGCGCCGAAAACCATACAGACGTACCGTCTGCGAAGATCCACGGCTCGTAAAGCTCGAACCGCCATCGACGAACCGCGATCCCCGACGGAAGACGAGGTCTCTCGATCGATTATTGAGTTTTCGCCGGTGCTCTCGTCGCGGCTCGATCACGGCCATCGCGGAAACCCTCTCATTAATTGTCCCGTTCCGAGGACGAGCGCTAACGCACTCTTCCACTTTTAATTACACCGGCCCGGTAATTTCCACTCGCGCCGATTTCGCCGCGTAATGAAAATCTCGAGCTAACAGGATGATCATCGGCAGACGAATGAAGCGAATTTTCAGTAATCGCGAAGGCAACCGGGATATTTAATTAACGAAGCTTATTTTAATCGTCTCCGATGAACCGTGGCCGCCTCTCGACGTTTACAACGGTCGCGTCACGGAAAAAGGACCGTCTGGCGAACGATCGAACCTCGCCGATCCCAAGTTCTAGCAAAATTCCTCGAACAGCAACGTTCAACCGCGTTAATCGGCTGGCAGCGAGATTATTCGCTCGTCAAACAACATCGTTTACATGGCAAATTAATCTTCGATCAAGAGTACCTCAAAGAGATACTATTTTTTTTATTTTAGCGTATGGACGCTCAATTATCTTCATTCGAGCTGTTCCCGTGGACAAAATTATAAGACAGTGTTCTAGACTATACATGTAATAGAACAAAGTTATTAAAAATGTTTAACATTATTGGCGAAACCTGCTTCGTTTTGTACTATCTCGAACATTTAGTGCAACGGATTTACTGCACAAGTTTTTCATGCATTTTTGAACCAAGTCCATGTGCACATAAACTTGTCGTTTCAGACTCATCGATATTACACTGACGATAACTCCGCGAAAAATCATCGTAGGGTGATGACATTTTCTTTAAATTAAAGTTTGAAACCTCTACTTTAAGATAATGTTTCTCGATTTTATGTTGGATGTACCCGATCTTCAAGATCCGACCGGCAATCTCGCCGTGATGCGCATCGGGTAACGCCAATGCCGGCGAAATATGATAAAAATGAAAGGATTACTTTAAAGTGTGGTAACTTTGCGAACGGAAATCGTAGCCACGTTTCTCCTTTTTTAAATTAAAGGGAAAGGATCGAACTTCAATTCGCTGCAAACAGTATCCGCGAACAAAATTTCACCAAGTCTGTGCATTTCGTCAAACTTGGCAATTTTCAATATGACGAACTTGGCAATTTTCAATGCAGACAAACACGGCCTCACGTTCGAAGGGTTAAATCGAGTAACAGTATTTTAAAGTAGAGGTTTCGAGCTTTATTTTAAGGAAAAATGTCATCATTCTACGATGATTTTTCACGGAGTTATCGTCAGTCAAAGTTGGCCAATTTTTATCCGAAATTTTTCTACGCTATTATTCTTTTTAGCATTGTATGTCTTAAAACTTGTAATTGTCCAATTTGAGGGTTGACAAGAACGTTGTTCATAACTGCGGATTTAATCCATCCATTACAAGAATTAGTAGCTGGAACATAAAACTGCGAAGACATAAGAAGAATTTGATAACATTATTACACTATTTTCATCTCCTATAAATTATTGGAAGGAACAGTTAATTTTTATTTGATTTCTGTGTCTTCCAATCGGCTTGAAAAACGTCTATTACGCATAAAGGTCCACGGTCTAGTTACAACGGGCGTTGCTTCGACGAAGACGTTGATCGCAGCAGACGCAAATGTGAACGTTGATTCAATTATCGCACAGTGTGAAGAGCCGTCTTTGCCGTAATCGTCACGGTGTCCCGCAGCTCTGTCTAGTAAACGTAACGGGCAAGAGTTTCGGAAATAATGAATCGTCCGCTGGACACCCTGTAGACGCGTGGCCTGGATCGCAGGTATGATAAAGATGATGGTAAATTGCTATTAGAAAAAAAAAAGTGGTCGCGGCGAGTGGTGGACCGGCCGGAACCCGGCCATGCGTTTAAGTGCACGCGACAGAATGCATAATATAGATGCGCCGTCGATAAAGCGGGGCCGCGTGCAGCCCGGCCCGGCCCGGTCCGTGAGGCTGCTCCATGAGCTTTCAAGGCTGCCGGCCGATTATCTCGGTAACGGTAACGACAAGCCCTTCTCCTTCGACAAGGGTCGCGTTAATTTCCCTCCGCCCGCGATCCTGCCGGCAACCCCCTCTGTTACGGATCGCTATGATCGACGACGCGCCTCCCACGGGCCCACGTATTTATGGGGCTCGAGATTAGCTGCAGACCCCGGGCTGGCTCGTAACCTTTTTCGGCCGCGACGACGTCGAGCAAGACGACTTTTATGGGATCGCGGCGTAATCGGGGGGGATACGTTATCGTCGTCCCTGCCGCATGAATAACTTCATCGCACGGCCGTGCGCTTCGTCTCTCGTCGGCAGCGGCGATTACCCGCTCGCGGAATCCGCTGCGCGCCGGTAAATATTTGACAGGGTGTCTGGAGGAGAAACTGCCCGTGAAAATTTCGCCGGCCGTTGAAAAATCGCGAGGACAAACAAACGGAACACGCGCGCCGTTATCCCCGGCTGAAACATTGAACGCCTCTTTTATGAGCTGAACGTTCCTGGAAGCTGTCTTCCGACTCGCGGGCGCACAGGTGCGCCGGAGATCGGATTCACTTTCTCGGAAATCTTATCTCCGCGCGCGACTCTTCTACCGCTCAACCTCTCTGTCGGTGGTCGAAGCTTTTTCGGCCGCTCGATATTCGACGTCGTTCGGACGGAAAGTTTTATCCCGCGGATGTAGGTCGATTTCTAATCGCCCTAAAAGCTACCAAACCGGAGTAGCTCCGTTGGGTTTCCAATAACACGAACTACAGTGAATTCTCCCTAATTTTTCTTCAGCTTGTAAACAAGAATGGAGAAGTTGGGAAGAGGAGATACGATTGTTCGAACCTCGCGGCTTACTTTTACGGTTGCCGATTGTCAACAATTATAAAAACCAGGTGCAAAGCTCGAACAATCGTATCTTCTCTTCCCAAATTCTCCATTTTTGTATAGAAGAAGAAAAATTAGGTAGAATTGACTATATTTCGAAGACGAGTCTATGATCGCTGAGATTATAAATAGGTTTTCGCAGAAAATGAGTAAACGAACTTCTCAACTCCTTGAAGTGTGCCATTATCTTCACAGTCACAATAATTAAATGTTTCTCGATTGTAAGCATTTCTTACGGGAGAAAATAATTGATGTTTATAATATATCTACATTTGCTTCAGCATTTATTAAATATTAACGACGCGGGAACAGAATTTTATTTCGACTTACGAAAAACGGAACGACATTCATATTTAGCAGGTTATTAGTAGAATTCACCATCACGAGTCAGACTTGTCAAAGCACGGTCAAGAGATTAATTCAAGCACACGTTGCAATATAAATGGCGAGGTACCCAAATAAATTCAGTTTTTTTAAGTCTCATTGAGCTGCACGGTAGATTTAGTGTCAAAAAGAATACTGATACCGTATGTCAATTTTTAATGTAAATAATAACATCTACCCGACGAATTTTTGATATTAAAATTGCTGACTTTAAGCGGTATTAACGAATTGATAATATTATTACAATATTATTAATTTATTTAAGTGAGCGAATCATCGGTGGTATTATTTTGTTTGACATTAAAATTCTTTCTCCTTACAAGAATTTCTTAGTTCGAGCACGCATTAAACCAGTTAGCTGTGTTTGACGAGTATACTCGTCACGGAGAAATGGCAATATTTTGTGACATGACGAGTATACTCGTATACACTGGCTATTTAAATTGTAATTTTTAGGAAAACAAAAACATATTCTCAAATTTCAAGATGTTCAGAATATTTTGAGGCCAATCCTGCACGAAGTTGTTTACATTGTTATAAAAATAAAATTAGAAAAGTATCACGGTATTGGTGTTCGACGTGCAAAGTGCCATTATATATTGTTCCTTGCTTTACTAAATACCACTCTCTCTACAGCAGCAATTTGAATTTTTAACTTTTATAAGTATATGATTATCTCTGGGGTTTTCGTTTATTATGTATATGGTATATGTCAATGTCAAGTGAATAAGTAAATATTAATAATAAAATTGTTAATTTTATCAAATAAAACCGTCTTCTCGATCCAATATTTTAACAGCGACACTTACATTGTGTTTGACGAGTGTTCTCGTCATCGCTTGATTCTCGCGACACATATGGGTGCGCGCTCTGAAATGGAGGCGCCACAGCTAACTGGTTAAAATAAAAATAGGAGAATGTTTAAAGAAATTCAGTCTTGCAATTCTAATAAATGAACACATGCCAGACATCTTTAGTACTGGTTATTAAAAAGAAAATCGTACTATATGTCCAAAAATATTCAAAGATGCTCAGAGAATGGTGCAGTTCCAACGTCTTCAACCGTCGCAGAGTGTTCTATTTGACCCGAGAAGACGGATGCGACTATCCTAGAAGCAGCACGACCTTCGAACTCTCATAACTTTATTAATATTCATCCGAATCTATTGAACCAAAGACCATTTTAAAGTTTGTTCTCCCTACTTCCTGTCTTTATCGAAATCGGTGTCCAAATCGTAAAACCGGTGTATAAAAAGGCACGTTAATTTGACGCGGCGTCAGAAAGCACGATCGATCTTTCAGCAGAAGCGCTCGCAGCTCTGCCCCGAAGCTCCGTCGAGCGCAAAGAGTTAAAGCTCGCGCGAAAATATCTTCGGAGAAGCTCTCGGTATAGCGGCGACGACCCTGTCCGTCGATGGAAATTGATTCGAGCTTAAACCGCCATCGACAAGCTTCTCCCGCGGCGCAAAAACCGCCTCGACGGCTCTTTTTTTCCGGCGTCGCGGGTAGGGACAAGACGCTGTCCGGGCCCGACAAGCGGAAACGCTTTAAAACTTTCGGACGCCGGCAATTAAACTTCTTCGTCGCGGCGCAAAATTGGGAATTTACGTCGGAGCGCGAAATTTCGTCGATTAAAGTGTCCTTAGCGTCTCACGGAGATGGCGCACCGGCGACCGCGACGCGACGCGCCGTGGAAAACGACGGGCTGCTTTTTGCCGGCTAAGGTTTTTTCGCCGTGACGCGAAACTTATAGCGAAATTAGGGGCGGCGGGAGACGCGCGCTGCAATTACGCGCGCTGTCCCCGTGAAATATATCGCGGCCCGGCGGCCGCCGTTTGCGTTCTATCGAGCACAATCGAGTCTGCTCGATAAAATCGTTTTTCAAAATTCGTTACGAACGTCCGCGAGGGAGGGTCCGGTTAATAGGAAGCTTTGGAATTCGGAGCAGCTCTGGTGCGCGTAAATCACGTGGATCCGCCGGACGATTCTCTCTCTCTCTCTCTCTCTCTCTCTCTCTCTCGGTCTGCGTCGCGACGCCGCGACGCGCGTTACGCACGCACGTTAATAGGTTTGCACGTGCGTGTCCCTAAACGTAATACAGATTTTATCTACCCCCGGGCCTGTTGTCTACGGGCGGAGGGCGCGCACCACCGCGTTTGATCCACGCTACTCCGCCGATTTCGAAATCCGGCGAAATCATTGCTCGATCGACCGTTACTCATTAAGGGAATCGGTCGAAGCCCGATCGTATCTCGGAAAGTAATGCGCTTCGGAGGGGGTGGCACGATAATGCAACCCTCTCTCTCTCTCTCTCTCTCTCTCTCTCTCTCTCTCTCTTTCCCTCTCTGCCGTTCCCTTTATGAATTGCGAGAGGCAATCGAGACGATCCGGGCTTTGTTCGATCGACCGAGCGAGATCGAGAGTACTGCATGTTGGCTAACCCCTTGGTTATGGTCTCGGGTCTCGGCTGACCCGACCTGTCGGACAACTCCGTCTGGTTCATGAGGGTTGCGGCGCCATTTTGACGGGAAAGATGCACCGGGCGCACCTTTAGCCATTGTTTTAGAAGAGTTTAACTTGTCCGTTTGCACAGTTGTTTGTGCGAAGGTGAATGAAACTAATCTTTTGGCGGGCTTATAATTGTTCGTGTGTCATTCGAAGACGTCTTCCTTTTATAGCTTGTAATTCAACGGTATGTAATGGCATGCGTAGCTTTTTAAAAATAGTACGATCGAATTTATTTAAATTTTACATAATTTTTGTAATTGCGTGTACATGAATACAAAAATACAGTCAACCATTTCCAATGGAAGCAGCTTTATTTTAAAGCAATTATTTTAGTTGGACGGTTGCATATGCCGGCTATCCCGGCTATAGATACCTGATTCTAAGTAAAGAAGTTCTCGCAAGGTCCCACATTTTTCATTTCAAAGTTGACGGAACTATGAAAACTTGTTCGCAAGAATTGGTTCAATAAATTTCGTGATTCCTGCATATATTATAATGGAAATAGCTTCTAGGAAATAGAGATTCTAGGGAAATTTGTTCTTATAAAGTTATCATTCTTATGAAGCAACGCATAAATCGGTTTCAGTACTCGGTAAGTTTAGTGTTAAAATAAACATGCTACGCGGAAGTGTAACGAAAGCAATTTTGTTACGAACAACCATACCGAATTACTTGCAATTTTTGTAAGAAATAAGGTCAATATTTAACGTTAGATTTACGGGGAACTAAACGCAGCTGTTTTATATATTAGTTTATAAAAGTTTGTTACTTTAGACATCTTTCTTTTTCAGACATTTATTCTGATTTCGAACGAGTGTCGTTGTAATATTTGCCGTAAGTAACATATACATATATTGATGACAGCGATAAAGTGGACCAGCCAATATCACAAAATTTAAGAGTTCGCATAATCTATTTACCTGAACTGTTGACTCGCTGATTCTCTGTCAGTATTAATATTATGTTTTTCTTCGTTTCCGTGAAAATGGCTATTTACCCGTGTATACAAATAAATTAAATCAAATTAAATACAGTAGAACCTTGATTATCCAAATCGCCAATGCCTGACTTATTAATTATCCTGATTCGATTCTAAATAATAAACAATTCGGATCTCTATGCAAAATAAACATTATCTACATTAATTGCAACACGCAGAAGCTGCATTCATATTTCTTTTTTACTTTAATTAATTTATTCAGTTAAAAACAATGCAACAGTATTTTTAGATTCTCGAAATGTTTTTAGTATTTTGTATTTGATCGACTCATTGTTGTCATAAATCCATAAAATTCGCGATTTACTAATTACACTGTCCGACAAAATCAAACTTTTTTTCTGATCTCCTATAGCCGTTGTGAAATTCACACCCTCCATCACTCTTAGTTTTCGAAAAAGACGAAATTTTGTAAAAGCCTAAAATTTTCGAAGAAAATAAGGTATTGCATGAAAAGAGTAAAAACGTTAGAAAGTTCTAATCGGTCTCAAAAGGCAGAGGAGAGTTTTCAGAATACAGTGGCATACAATTTATTAATTGCTTCCGGTCTTAAATAACTATAAATCAACGTTTAACAATGTGTCGACGTTAGGTGGTCATCCAGCTAAGTAACTATTCCATTATCCGAATATTTAACTCTCCAAAACTGATCCGAATAAACGAGGTTCTACTGTGTAACGATTAAACAACTCATAAATGTATTTATGCAATCTGAATACATCGTAAATTAATCAATTAGTGATTTCGACGGGTTCCGTAAACCTGGCGTTAATTTAATCGTCCCGGGCGATCTGGCGGGTCGGGTCCGCAGCTCGTAAACAATTCTGCGAAGCGGTTGCGCAACGTTTTCCCGCAGATTAGAAAACAGCGGGATTCGTTTGTTTCGCGGTACCGTAAAATCCTCGCGAAACCTTCGGCTTCCCCTCGGCACGGCGGTAACGAGACCGAAGGCGGATGGTTTACAGAACTCCGTGGCCTCTCGTTTCACCGAACGGGATCGCTGTTAATCTCGCGAGCCTAACGCGTCTATAAATTATCCGCGCGAGCATGTGCGCGCGTTCTCGGCGCGGAAAGTGTTCCTGCGAGCTGGTCTTCGCGGCCGGCTGCGAGGATGGTTTATGGACTCGATCCGGCGTACTGTTAGACTCCGATTCCCTCGGTCATTATCGTCCACGACCTTCCCGCGATCGGGACGCGTTATCTCGATGCGGAAACCCTTCTCCGCTCCGCACCGCGCCGAAACGCTCCGCGATCTCGCGAACAGCTACCTTCGGATTCGCACTGCCCGAGATGGTAATTTCGCGATACAGAATCGCGCTACAGCGGCGCACGGTTGCCCGTGTGTTTACTCTGTCAATAATAATGAACGCAAGGGCGCGAGGCTGTATATTTTCGCAGAGATCCAAGCGCGTCCATTGTATCTTCCCGGAAGATCGTCGTATCCAGATCTGATTCCATGATCTTCCGCCGATCGACTTCTTCCACGCTCTCGCCGCCAAGATTTACTGGAGACGCTGTATCCGACGGGCCCCGTGTATTCTTGAGATCGCGAAGATCGCCCCGCATTCATAAATCCCCGAGTTAACGATCCGTGCACTGTTATTCAACACTTTCGCGGACTGGAGACGTTACGCGGGCGAAACTTTGGGGATCGATCGTGCGAAGATCGCGCTGCGCTGACGCGTTCGAAATTTTGAGCGGTTTTCTTTCTCGTATGTTACACGGTGAATCGATTTTTCGATATTTTCTCTTGGCTACATGGAGTAGTTATTTGTCAGTGAAGTAAATTCTCTCTAATCGATGCTCGGCTTGTAAACGAAAATGGACAATTTGGGAAGAGGAGATACGATTATTCGAGTCTTGCGACACGCTTTTGTAGTTACTGATTGTCAACAACTATAAAAACGAGCCGCGAGGCTCGATTAACACGTTGACTGCCACGCGTATTTACAACAAAGTCTCTTACAGGCCACCTGTGCCGCTATAGGAAGCGTGCGCTGTTAATTCAAGTCTGTTTCTGTTCCTGCATGAACAGTTGGAATCTTTGCCGAGTACGAAATAGTATAACTTAAAATCTCTGTCCCTATTTTTTTCAATAATGAAAAGAGATCGGACTGCCTGGAAGGAGAAGCATAAATGGAATTACATCGTCAGATTCTGATTCGGATACTGATAAATACAATCTTAGTGATAATGAATGTTATGAAGATACTATTGACGAGATTTTACGAGAATTGGTCATGGAAGAAGAAAGAAATGTTGATGATACTGAGGAAGCTACAGTTCAAATAAAAGCTCAAATAAAAGATACGAAATGGACTGATCAGAGGCACGAGCAAATCTGAAAAAACAAACAACTTTTTGTCCAAGCTGTCCTGATCAACCTCAACTTTGCAGAGAATGTTTTAATGTTATACACTGCGAATAATCTTTTTAATAAACCATTTTTATAAGAATTCAATAGTTTCATTACCTCCTGTAGAATATTTGTCGAAATATCTTCGGAAATCCTTTGTAAGTAGTCAAATCAGCGTCACCCGAATTACGGGTGACGTGGCCTGATGAGAACTTTTGCTGTCACCCGAATACGGGTGACGCGGCAGTCAACGTGTTAACACTAGATTTACAGAGCACAAAAAACAGCTCTTTTATATTAGTTTATAAAAGTAACAATAAGATATTTATCTTGATTTTGAACAAGTGTTATTGTAAGATTTGCCGTAAATAACGTATAAATTGAATAAGTAACTCATAAATGTATCTTAACGATATAAATAATCGTAAATTGAAAAATTAGTGACCCGTCATTTCGACGGGTTCCGTAAATCTAGTGTTAATTGTACCTCCTCTTCCCAAATTGTTCATTTTTGTTTCCAAGCCGAGCGTCAATCAGGCAGAATTTACTATAGTTGAAAGTAAACTTGCGTTGGTACTTTCTGTGTATCAAACCAGGGAATCTGTTCCTTTTTCTAATGCAGGTCTGTAGGAAAATTAGATTTACGTGAAAAGTGAATTTAATTCTCCTATAAATTTATTTATAAATTTTACGAATTCTTAAGAGAAAGTTAAATTATTTTTTTTTTAAGAATACTAATAATTTATTCAAATAGAATGTCACGTCATCGAGGCTTAATAAATTTCCATTAAACGTGGGAAGACCATATAACATCACCAAAAAGCGTTACAAGTTCAAAGATTTGCTCACAAGTGCCAGTTTAATTTATATAATATTCCTCCATGCGCTGCGGGGCATTTGTATAATTACTAGCACTGTATGTGTGTTACATACAAACCAATAAATTAAACCCTGGACGTACTTTGCGCCGGGTGATTTGCAAAGAGCTTTGCCGACATTCTATTGGCTTGGTCAATAATAAGTCGTCGCGTTTCTTTTTCTGCATCGCCACCGGGAAAATACGCAATGGCTTATTGGCCAACTCGATAATTAAACTGTCAACGAATACACGCTATACGAATATACCATACGTCGGCGGAGTTTCGTGCTCGGTAATTCCGTCGTTAAGAGTTGCCAATAAAAGTGCAAACGAGACGACTACGTGCAAACACCGGAGAAGACGATGTTCGAAAGGAAGGTAAGGCTCCGGTTTCCCACGGAACAACAGGACAGTGTTCCACGCTAGGTACCGTTGCATTTCCGGCAAGGAAGCTGAATCCGACGGCGAAGCTGGTGGTAGTGGGAGCGAGCACGTGGTCGCGTATTCACCCCGAACAAAGAAGAGAGCTAGGTGGTTGAATAAGGGCGGGAGAAGCGCGGGCTGCGCGCGCAGCCGCGGACCATGCTTGCCGCCGGTGGCTCATGGGTCGGCCGCGTGGTCGGGCCGCTTCAGTAACTCCGAGACCGTCGAGCGGGAGAGTCGCGTTCGTTTCCGAGCAATTCGAACGACAGAGACGCGCCAAAACGGTGTTCGCGTTTTCGCACCGATCGACAATCTTTTATCGTTCGCGACCTAACCGTCGCGAAAACCTGCCCTTTCGATAACCGTCGACCGACTCAAGTGACGAGTGCGTGTGCAGTCTGCGTACTCGAAGGACCTCCTCCTACCTGTCGAATTCCAGTGAACGAACATAACATTCACGTAGTTCTACGCGGTCAGTCGACTTCCAGTAATCCGCGTTGCTCGGTCTCCGGATTCCCCGCGAGATCCTAGAGCAGATCTTCTCTTCGTGTCGGTTACCCGTGATGCTCTCGGCCTGAGTTCCGGGACGGAGCCGTTAAGTCTGCTTCGAACGATCGTCATGAAGCTGTTTCTTCGCGTAGTATCGTTACTATCCGCGGTCGCGATTCTCGTCGACTCGGTGCCGACGGATTCCGCGCATTCGAAGATCGAGGTACTGAAGTGTTGCCTGGACAAAGAGGAGCTGGTGCGCGACTCCGACGGCAATCCGGAATCCTCGGCCCGTTGCGAGCCCACCGGCTATATCTGGCGGCCGTTCATCTATTCGCCGTCCCTGGAGAACACCCTTGACCAGATCCCGCGGGAGTGGAACGTCATTCGCGGGAAGAAACCCGACTGCGACGACAGCCACGAGCTGACCTACGTGCCCTACAGGCAGAGCAATCCGTTCGTGCTGTTCGACAACGGACAGGTGGTGCTGGACGTTCACATCGGGAACAGGTTCGAGCCTGGACAGTATTGCGCGGATAACCAGGCTCTGATCGCCTGCATGCCCAGGAAAATGGAGGGAAACCACGCGGCCGCCACCATGAGGCCGCGCGTGCGGCACTGTTGCGGTCAAACCGGCGTGTTTCACGAGGAAAAGTGAGTCTCTCTCTACTATTTTCTTTGCTTTATTTCTATGGAGTTTCAAGGCGTCGATTGTGTGTATTCGACGTTAGAACTGCCGGGTCTCGAATTAGATTAACGCATATTGTTTTGTGATAATGACAAGATTGGATTTTACTTTTTTACTATAATTTACTACTATTTATTTTACTGTAATTTACTTTTTACTATAATTTCTATGATAATGTTTGCGGCTGTAAGGAGGATCACTGCCAGTCACAATTACAAACAAGTTAAGGTATTGCATTCATTGGACGCATGTGAGATATAGCATATTGTAGCACATAGGATTTACGTATTTGTCAGAGAAAACATCGTGAACACGAATTCTATAGACTGAAGAAAATAATGCAATTTGAGACACTAATATTACAAAGTGATCAGAACTCTATGCGATGGTATATCTGGAAGTGGGGACACATGTGACTTGCGGCGATCTTCCTTGAAGCCACAGGTACTGTAAATTCTTTCCAATTATCCCTCAGCTTGTGTAAACAAAAATGAACAATTTGAGAAGGGGAGGTACGATTATTCGAGCCTCGCGTGTCGCTTTTACAGTCACCGATTGTCAACAACTAAAAAAGGCTCGAATAATGGTATCTCCTCTTTCCAAATTGTGCATTTTTGTTTTGAAACTGTGGTCCAATTGGGAAGGATTTAAATTGTTCTACTCCAATATTGAGACATTTAAAAAGAAAAATTGGGATTTAGAGTTACATTCATGCTTGGATTGTCAACTATTTCTTTTGCAATGAAAGTTAGAAGCTTCAGATAAAACTACTCCAAAAATCTCTACATTCTTGCATCAGTTTTTGCAGCAGCAAATATAATCTGGCTTTTTTAAATTACTCTTCAGATAGCTCTTAAACACATGAAATAAAAATATTAAATATATTTTAACACTTGACAATAGTAATAAAGATTTAAAAAAAGAAAGGTATTTCACGAGAACACCGTGAATTAAAAATCATCAAGAAGTTATTACAATAACAAATCAGTACGAAAAGAACAAGAAAATCGGAACCATAGATTCTTCTCAACACTGCGAACCAAAGTCGAAAGAAACATTTGCCGCACAATCGAGTGACTTTGATTGTCACACGTCGCGGAGAATTATGAAACGCGTCAATAACGTCTTCTCGTCACGCGACGGTCCCGTTCGTAGACTTTAATACAGAGTTGCGGGTTGACGTTGGATTCTTGTAGATTGAATATCGGAATCAGGGAGGAGCATCCTATTAACTCGGACAGCTTAATAGAGCCAACAGAGGCTCGCTAAACAGGAACGATCCGGGTCTAGTGTGTCTAGCGATCCTTTTCTCTCAGCAATCTGTGGTTAATGCCAGTCTAAACTCGTTTATACACATAGGGCTGGTAGCAGCCTAATGCGAAGCTGTCAGGAATGGTCCACGAGCTCTGAGACAGCCCGTATGTCTCATGGGCGAGCTTGGTTTATGGACGATTAGATTAACATTAGAGGCCATTATCTGGATAGATCGAGATTTAACACGGGAACGTAAACGATCGGCGACAATGCACGCGTACCTGACAATCAATTATATTCGATCGGGCACGGGGCTCGAGAGTCACTCGCAATCAAACAAATTATCTTTCTTTCGCTCGCACAGAGATACAAACTCTCTCTTTCTTGTACTTGTTAGATTGAGTGTATAGAATACTCTATTTCTTGTTTATGAATCTATCTGTATATTTGAATTATTATATGTATAAATACATATACATAAATTTTCTATTTTGTAGCACATAAGGTAATCCAACCGACTATACCATAGGCGCCACGGTGTCCCTCTTTCCCCCCCCCCTCTCTCTCTCTCTCTCTCTCTCTCTCTCACACACACACACACACACACACACACACGCGCGCGCGCGCGCGCACACACACACACGCACGGCAGCAAGGAACAAACACAAATAATACATACAATAGATGTTGCGATTACCGTCATTATACGCTTTCGTCGTTACATTTGCTTTCCGCTGCGACAGTAGTCTCTCCCTCCCTCTCTCTTTTTCTCTCATTCTCTCGCTCATGCACGCAGACGCAAACACTTTCTCTTCGTGTTTATACGTGCCAAACAGTCGAAAGTCAGGGGTCGGTGTCCCGTTTGTGGATAGAGCAGAAAGAGCGCGGGTAATACTCCATTGTCGAGGTCGTCGGTACAGGGACGCGAAAACAGAGAGCATGATAACCGAATAACATTGCGGACTAATGGTCGCGTCGCGTGCGTTCTCCTTTACGGGAGCGGATAAACGAGTTTAAGGCCTGCTTAGGCGTTCTGTATGCCAACGTGTTCCCCGGCCCTCGACAGTGTAATACAGCAACGTCAGACCGGAATTGCGCTCTCGAAACCCACCTTCCCCAGACCCAATAAACTAAAGTGCAGGGCCCCGACCCTCGGCACCCCGCTGCGGCGCCTATAGTAAATTTTTGACACGCTGCAGGGTCACACTGCAGAAAAACCACCGTTCTGGGAAGCGCCCGGAAAACTGTGAAGTTTGGGAGCCGAATCGCGCTGCTGCAGTTGCGAAGATTTTTAGATTGAGACAAACTATAGATCATAGATCCGCAGTATAGTAATCAATGAACATGAGAATATCAACAGCTACCAGTAACCTTCGAAATAAAATTTTGGAGATATGAATTTCGATAGGTTTTCTTTTTTTACGGTGAATCGAAAATTGTACGTGCAAATTATTTTGCTAATAAATTTCTTTCAATGATAATGAATCTTTTTCCCATGAGAAAAGAATTTTTCTTGGAAACGTTCGTTCGCCGGTTCATGGGAAATGTCTGAGAAATCGTGATTTGTTTTAAAATCGGATACGGGCGTTCAGTGACGAGGGTTGAATGCGGCACGCGGCCGTCAAAACCTCGAACGGTCATTTCTTAAGCATTTGCACTCGAAGCTATTTTGACCGTAAACCTAAAATAATTTTTCTGACTTATAGTATTTCCATTTGATATGACAAAGTGCATTTTATGCATACGAAATTAAGTCTTGTGGTGGCTCATACAACAGTTACACTTTTAACAATTTCTTAAATGTAAACTTTGTTAATATAGAAATTATCTTGGAATATGATATAACAATTTTAATGGTGCCTCAGAGTCACCACTCGAGTGCGAAGGGTTAAAAATCACGCCATAAACTTGAAAGTAACCAAGAGTCGCACTTGAAACAAACGTAATTTTCTTGTCAACAATTTTAATTTTTGCGCGAAAAAATTTACAAGTTTAATAATTCTTTTGTACATCTTCTCAAAATTGAAATTATTATAAATTCGACAATGAGTGTATATTATAGATTGTTTCTAACTATATTGCAATTTCTTAAACAAAAAATGAAATTATTGTTGTCTGATGTTTTCTCAACGAGTTGCAAAAGTAATATTTATTTTATCTTCATTTGCATAATTTGATTCTTCGAGTCAGCATTTCTCGTTGCACATGTAATAACGTAAAAGCAGTAATAAACTTTAACAGCCACTATCCCGTAGCAGACAAAAATCGTTCGAAATACATAAATTTAAAAATCGGATGTCCGCCACGGGGTGGTCACGCTTTCCCGACCACCGTGCGTCGGAAGAAATAATCGGGTCAGAGGAGAGCTTTTTCGTCTTTCAAAATCCACGATTCGAGCAGGAATTTGCAGTTGAATAATGAGTTCGCCGGTGGCACAGATTCCGGCAGCATAAACCGGGGATTTCGGGGGACCTTTGGATCCGACGGATTCGTGGTGACGTTCCTACGGCGCCGGATGGAGCAATCCATGCGGCGATCAACGAAAATTTATCGGTTTCACCTGACCGTAGCGTATTTTTATTGAAAGCCCGGTTGTCGTTCGACACCCGGGTCAAAAATAAATGATTGCGGCCGGCCTCGGCGGCCGGGTCTCCCACGAACGCGTTTCTGTTTGCGATGCAAGCGTGACGTTCGGGTAAACAGAGAACGAAAGCCGGGGGCTCCGTTTTAATCGCGTTCCCAATCGGCGGCCCGAGCTCGGCCGTTCCGTGGACTTTGTTGGCATTCTGTGTAGCCGGCTCGCGCGTTTCCTAGATAAATTCCTGCGATACGACGCGGTTCTTTTTTTCGTGGCGCGTGGTGCAAACAGAGACGGAAAGAATGGGAGAACGTTCTATTCTCCCGGCCGTTCCCTTTCGGCGTCTAAAATTCCGTGAACCGCGGATCCGCCGAGCACGAGTTCCACGTGACCGCACATTTTGAATCGGCCGTTTCACCGTGACCATTGTTAACAAGCTGTTTTCGGGAAACGAGACGCACGGGCTTTCACTTCTCTTCGGTCGATTATTAGAAATGCTTTTTAGTATGGCAATTAGGCCACGGCTAGACCCGGTCACCCTCTTCCGAAAGCAATCACGATTTTGAACTCGTGGTTTCGTCGAGAGATCGCGTAATGTCGTGCCGGAATCGTGATTGATTCATTTTATTATTGTTGGACTGCGGATTTTATGCATTGCAGCAAAAATAAATAGGCGGAATACAACATTGCGGAGATATTGAAGGAATTTGATAATGTTACTGCACTGTTTTCGCCTTACTAAAATTGTTTAAAGAAGCGAATCATCCTTTTTTAATTTCTGTTCCTGGAAATTGTCTCGGACCATTTTTATTTTCCATAATGATCCACAGTCTAATTATTATTATTCATTGTATACTGGTAATAAACTCGTTAGTCTTAACGAAGGTACAGATTAAGTTTAACGAAGATTGTAATAAAATACATAGAAATAGACAGCGAAATTTCTAAAAAGGAAAAATATATATCAATTATTGTTAGAGGTGCTGCCAATATAATAGAAAACTGAAGAATACTCCTATCCTTCGTGCAAACATACAAATAAACACAAATTGAATTATGTTAGATACTAATAAAGAAGGAAAAGTTTGAATCACTCGTTGTGCCTCGACCAGTAGTGTACTCCCTTTTTTAAATCATTTAGCTTCGTTTTTGTCGCTTACCGACAAAGATTAAGAAACTTTATATTTTCAAGTCATATCGTTAACGTTAAAATGTTAACAGTAAAATCGAGTTGTGAAAATTTTGAAAATAAGCAGTTAATAACCGGAACATTCGAATTTATTGCAGACACTCCTGCGTGCTTCTGAACGAATCGATGGAGGACACGCCGCTGCTGCCGAACGCATCCTCTTCTGTCGAGATCGTGGCCGGTTTTCCAACATGTCCGCGTTCCGACAACTTTTCGATCGTAGGCGACGCGAAGGATGCGCTATTGTTGCCGGACGGCGGCATGGAAATCGGCGGGGTCACTCTTCCTGCCGGCCAGTTCTGCGTCGAAAGGATCAAGGAGCTGAAAGTGGCCAAGGTGTTCGCGTGCGCCGAGCATGACTCACAGAGGTTCGTAACGCTTCATACCTGTGTCATGTAATCTCTGCTTGAGTCCTTTGTCATCTTTTCAGCTACTCGATGATCTCTCGAGCATTCTATTGCTTTTCGCATCTTTATTTGTCGAGCCGTTTCTTAGCAAATAAATGCGTCACCGAGTTCGAGATAATTCGGACAGAAGACAAATACATAATAACGAATACAATTTTATTCGACAATATCGAATAAAATTGTATTCGAATAAATTTGTATACGATAGTGTCGAATTTTATTCTGACAAATGTTTATCTAAATCAATTTTTATTCGAATGAGTATTTATTCGACAATATCGAATAAAATTGTATTCGAATAAATTTTTATACGATAGTGTCGAATTTTGTATTCTGACAAATGTTTATCTAAATCAATTTTTATTCGAATGAGTATTTATTCGACAATATCGAATAAAATTGTATTCGAATAAATTTTTATACGATAGTGTCGAATTTTTTATTCTGACAAATGTTTATCTAAATCAATTTTTATTCGAATGAGTATTTATTCGACAATATCGAATAAAATTGTATTCGAATAAATTTGTATACGATAGTGTCGAATTTTATTCTGACAAATGTTTATCTAAATCAATTTTTATTCGAATGAGTATTTATTCGACAATATCGAATATAATTGTATTCGAATAAATTTTTATACGATAGTGTCGAATTTTATTCTGATAAATGTTTATCTAAATCAATTTTTATTCGAATGAGTATTTATTCGACAATATCGAATAAAATTGTATTCGAATAAATTTGTATTCAATATTGTCGAATAAAAATTTATTTAGATAAACATTTATCAGAATAAAATTTTATTAGAATAAGATTTCATTCGAACAAGAATTTATTCGTGTAGAAATTTATACGAAAAATAATTGATTTGAAATAAAAATTATAGAATATAAACTGTTTTTGTTACTTTTTCGAATTATTCGAATAAATAGAAATAATTTATGACGAATAATCAACGCTAGAAAATGAACATGATAGAACATTAAATAATTAATTTCGTAAATTCATTTTTTATAAATGAAAACCTAATGCAAAATGAGACAAGTTCTTTAACTTGATTTATAGAACAGATTATTTCTTCAGTATCCGTGATAACTGTGACAAATTGTCACGAACGACGGATAAGGGTTATACCGTATTCATAAACGTTTCAATGCAAATCGAATAAAATGTTCCTGAATAGTTCACAAGAGCGCATGAAGTATTCAAACGACGAAAACCTCATCGACGTGCAAAGTTCAAGAATCCTTAAATATTTAATGAAACATCGTCGATATTGAATCTATTCTAACTTTCTAATAAAAAATCGTACAGCACCCCATCTGGGCTCGTTTTAAAGCGTATAATCTCTACTTTCCCAATCTTCAATCATTTCTGGCCAGAGAATTTTCTTATCGCGAAGCAGAAGCGAAAATCCTTATCTTCTTCGGGAACTTCGTAAAATCGAACATGCAGAAGTTTTAGACGAAAATTCAGTAACCCTCTAATTTTCACGACCACGCGTCTGTAGAGGCGTCAATAAATTTTCTTCGTTTCAAGATCGCAGCACCGCGTCCTTAATTACACAGGCAATGACTTTATTACTTTCGTTCTCGTTTCCGCGGTGGGATTTGCCCTCGTTAACGTGGCGGTCCTCGAGCTTAGCGCCAACGAGCGTCCGTCTCGACGGACCGCGTTTCTTCGTTAAGCGAAATTAACGCGACGAGCCGGCGTAAAACATCCGAAACCCGACCCGCAGACCGTCGCACAGTGGTCTGGCGGAGCAGCGATCCATGGACAAAAGTCAACTTTCATATTTTAAACAATTATTTCCTTTTAATGGGTTTACAACTCGTCAAAGCTTTAAAATCTAAAATAATTCGTCCATTTGGACAGTTCTGTGATAAAATAGAACATTATGAAGACTAGGTAATGAAAATTTATAAAGGTATATATGGTCTAAATTTACATCATTTTTATAATTATTTCTCGGAGGCTGATTGTTTACATCTATCGCCAATCTTATTTTCTGTAAAAAAAATAACAGTGTTTTTAATGAAATATAACGGTATTTTTAATGACATAGCAGTATTTCGTAAGGGATTTTCGTTTTTATCGACAGCGGATTATGCAAAATACAAATTTCCAACTCGCTTGTGAGAAATACAGTTTGAATAAAAATAAATTGTTTCCTTTAATAATTTCGATAAATTGAAAACGATGTAACAGTATTATTAATTAATACAGTATTATTATTAATCATATTTCTTCATATGTCTTCACAGTTTCATATTTCAGCTACACGTGCTTGCCATAAATGCATAAAATCCGCGGTCTAGTTACCATTCAGCTGCATTTTGCAGCCTAAAAAAGCGTATGAAATAGTTCGTTGCAATTCGAAGCACAAAAACTTTTCAGGTTCTTATAATATAACAAACAACAAAAATTAGAACCTATTTCACTCTCAGGATATTTTGTTCCGTTTCTGAAATATGTTAACTTGAAGCTGAATGTAATAGAGCTTCTCCTAACAAAATAGTTGATATTCCGCCCTTATTTTCTATGTAACATGTATTAGGTCTACCGGAAAATTCTGTCCGATAGTGTCACTTCAGGTTTCAATCCATATGCACATGTTGATTTGAGACATATATGACTATCTCTCTTTATCATTGCATTTATACACATGTACTCTCCTAAATAAACTGAAACAAAGATGTCTCATGTCATTATTAAGTGAGACGCGATCGTGAAAACATGGCTACCGATGACAATGCCAGACCACATGCTGCTTTGGCGACTCGTCAGAAAATCGCAGAGCTAGGCTGGGAAATTCTGTCACATTCACCATACTCCCCAGACCTAGCACCCTCCGATTATCACTTGTTTCTCTCTTTGCAAAATTTTTTACAGGAAAAAAATTCAAAACTGAAGCTGATGTAAAGCAAGCACTAGTTGAGTTCTTCGCCTCTAAAAATAAATCATTTTTTTAAAATGGCATTTACAAGTTGCCATCACGCTGGCAAGAAGTCATAAGTAACGATGGAAAGTATATTCTACAATAAATATTATTAAATGTATGAAAATTGTGTTATATTTCAATTCAGAAACGGACAGAACTTTCCGGTAGACCTAATACTTTTCCACAAGCATAGAATAATTTCGGAAGATCTGTTGTTGTACAAGAATATTTAGATTTTATATTTTCTCGACAACGATCGAGATTCCGCGGATCCGGAAGCCACGGATGCAAATCTGAGCTAACGGTATGCAGTCGGTTCTCGCGCGTCCGTTTTAATTTATTTCCGATCGATCGTGTCGGCCAGTTCTCGCTCGACTTCGCCAGGAATCAACCCAGTTCTAGAGTTTTTGCCCGCGGAATCCGCACGCTCGGCCCTCAGACTCTACCCGCGGCTTAATTGCGTGATCCGCTTCGATTGACAACACCTCTGGAAAAAAACCCGGCTGTGTCTCACTTTCACTTCTCCCCGCGGAGAATTTCTAGGTCACATCCGCGCGCGTCATTCGCTGCCGCCACCGATGATCCGCTCGAAACGGAATTCTTTTTTTTCACGAAGAGGATACACGAGCCTTCGTGTTCGAACTTCGGAATTGCTGACAATGACATTTCGCGACGAAATGTTGTTCCATTATGACATTCGTCGCGTGATCGAACCGGAATGTCCTTTTCTTCTCGAACATCGATTTGCGAAATTTTCATGGGAACACTTCTGAAAGTTCTTGTCGTTGTCAGACTGGTTGCGAAACAGCGCACAGGAACGTTTTTTTACGATTTCTTTGAGAGTTACACGAGCATGAGGTTTTCCATGAAAATGTTACAGCCTTTTGTGTAAAGATCACGTAACACTCGCGTGAGTCCGACTTTCCAGTAAAACAGATGTTGCAGCGTTATTCTTGAATGTGCGAGAGTATTGTTTCGTTAATATTTCTCTGAGACCATATTTCACAAGACATCTTTTTCTGAGATCATTTGAATATTGCTTTTCTCTCACATTTTTTATTTTGTCAGCGAACAAACGGAATAATTTTATTCGAATTGTCTTTTGAAGAAATTTTTCGAACACAATTTTAATCGGATAATCATTCGGACAAAATTGTATTCAAACAATATACTGAATAAATTCTTCGAATAAAATTTTATTTGGATAATCATTCGAATAATATTTTATTTGAACAATATATTGAATAAATTCTTCGAATAATACAGGGTGTCCCAAAAATGTCTCGCAATCCGAAAGTGGCAGGTTCCTCGGGTCATTCGAAGCAACTTTTTCCTTTACACAAATTTTCTCCGAGGCACCGTTAACGAGTTATTAACGAAAAACAGTGACCAATGAGAGGCGAGCTCAGCTGGCGCGAGGCGACCGAGCCAATGAACGGATCTGGGCTTCGTGCGCTGGTTGGCTGGGCCGCCTCGCGTCAGCCGTACTCGATTCTTATTGGTCACTGTTTTTCGTTAATAACTCGTTAACGGTGCCTCGGAGAAAATTTTTATAAAGGAAGAAGTTGCTTCAAATGATCTGAGGAACCCGCCATTTCCGGATTACGAGACATTTTTGAGACACCCTGTATATTGAATAAATTCATCGAATAAAATCTTACTCGATTAATATACTGAATAAATTCTTTAAATAAAATTTTATTCGAGTAATGAATTGAATAAATTCTTTGAATAAAATTTTGATCGAATACTTTACTGAATAAATTCTTCGAATAAAATTTTATTCGAATAATATTTCGAATAAAATGTTCTGCGTTATTCGTTAATGGAATAAAATATGCCAAACTCCGCGTGTAGAACATATTCGTCACTCGAAAATCGCGCATGTTCTTGGAAAGTGTCGGACATCGGCAAAGAAAAATGAAATCAGTGGCAACGGTGCGCGGTCGGCCGGGATTCCAGACATCAGAAATCCGAAACGGAATTTCTTAATCATTTTCGAACGCCGGTACATCCGAATATTATGGATTCCGTTTGGAAGGAAGGGATGCTCGCTTTCGTCCGGCGTGTTCGGTCTCCGGGATTCCGGGACGACGGTCGGTAATAGGGTCCGTGGCACAAGAGTCCCGGAAATTACACAGAAAACGTATCGCAGGTTGGCTGCACGGGTTTCGCGTGTAATTTGCAAAGCAACGCTCGAAACTCAATTAACGGGAGCGTTTACATGTGGCCCTGCCTCACTCTTCTCCCCCCCTGTTTCCCTTCTCGTCGAGGAACAGCCTAGGCTTTTACAAGTGACCGTTCCGTCGTCGCACCACCTGAAGCTCCGACCTCCCCCGACGATGCGTTCCGTTTCGTGCTCAAGGTTTCGCGTCGATTTTCACAGCGGTGGCCGGCCAACTCGTTGTTAACGGGATCTATCACTGACAGAGGCGATCTAATCCAGGGAAATTGCAAAAATTTTCGACTGTTGCGGGATTTTGATAGACTTTTTGGAAAAAAGCGGTTCTCCTTCTTTAGCGTCCTGTTTGGATGAGGACAGTGGAGAGAGACAGCTGTACTTTTCTTGATATGAATTACTAGAGGGTAGGAAAATGTAGCCACTAATTAATATTATCCATAATTGGGCATATTTCATTCGAATAACGAAAACAATTTCATTCGTAGAATTTATTGGAAATATTTTGACCGAATCAAATTTTCTTCGAAGAATTTATTCGATGTATTATGCAAAGAAAATATTAGAAAAATTAAAAAATTAGAAAAATTAATCACATAAGATTATTATTATTATATATTATTCGAAGAATTTATTTGATATATTATTCAAATAAACTGTTACATGAAGAACTCGTCCGATATATTATTCGACGCATTTATTTATTATTTTTTCTGTTATCAACAAAAAATAGTGTCCACTGCTAATTCGAATTTAAAAATAAGTAGTAACATGACTATAAAATTTGTGTTGATCATATTAAACGTATGCTGAACCAGTGTTCCTCAATTATCCTAGCAAGGAATTCCGGTCGAATTTTTGCCCCTGCCATGAAATCCCCGCAATCACGCGGATCCGCTGACCGCTGCGAATCCCAAGAGAGATGATCACACGTTGCCGATGATCACGGAAACGTTCCACGTCCTCCTCCCCGTGCTTCCGGCAGCTGACAGCTCTTGTTCGCTAGCTACCCGGCGGCGGTGACTAAGCTGAAACCATCTCTGGAATCGGAGAAACGTTCTCTCTCTCTCTCTCTCTCTCTCTCCTCTCTTCGGGACTTTCACTTGCCCGTCGAGAACAGGTTGTGGATTCACGTCGGAATTCAGGAACTCGTGTATAGCGCGGCCGCGTTTCGTCGAACGAAAAGCTAATGCTCGGACGAGCATGGATCCGCAGGATTCGGATCGCTGCTTGCACACCGTGCTGTTGTTCTAAATGAACGGGCCTCGCGTGCGCGGCTGCCGTTGATCGAATCCGATTCGATTGGTTCTTGAACGCACTTCAGATTAATTCAATTCGATTCCTGGACTTTAATTGAGATTTTATGCTCTAGTTTCTGTTCCACGTTCCATTCTTTCCCAGCCATTCGACGACCACCTGTTCTCGAATGATTATGCGTGTTTCTCATGGTTGGGCGGCTCATAGTTGAAGCTGTTCTTCCGTTATCGCATTGTTAGACTATACAAATTGTATCAATTTGAAATATAGATATAATAATTTTAAATAATTGCATTCATTAAAAAATATATTCATATAATTTAAAATAATTATATTCATTTAAAATATATAATTATATATTTATATAATATTATTAATTATTATACTAATTATTATAATAATATATTTATAATTATTATAAATATGTATAATATTATGAATATGATATGAATATTATATAATTAATTTCTTTTACGTTAATATTCTGAATATTATATAATTAATATCCTTTACATTAACACTAAACCTATTACTGCTTGGTAGGTTTAGTGTTAATATCTTTTTTAAAGATATAATATTATGAACATGATATGAATATTATATAATTAATTTCTTTTACGTTAATATTCTGAATATTATATAATTAATATCCTTTACATTAATATTCTGAATATTATTATATTATATATATATTATATATTATTATATTATATTATTATATTTATGTTAACAAAGTGGCGATAAATAGGACTGATAGAAATGTGATAAAACGTTTTCGGAGATATCTTAAAATTGCTGATACACGTTTCCAGGCCGAAGATGCAGGCAGCGGACATCAGGTTCACCTTGTACCCCGTCGGGTTCATCATTAGCGCGTGGTTTCTCGCGGCTACGTTAGCCGCTGGTTGTCTGCTGCCAGTTTCTCATCACGTTCTGCATTGGCGTTGCCAGACTCATCACGTCGCCTGTCTAATGCTCGGCGATATTCTCATGGCCATCATTCAGCTGGCCGGTGTGTCTCCGCTCGGCGGAAGCTGCAAGGTGCTCGGTGAGTCATTCTGTTTTATCGGTGTTTTCTGCTTGGAACGAGCTCCGTTCATCCCCTCGGATCCGTCGACCGTGTCTCCCCCGTGGGAGCCCGTACTTTTTTCCAAGGAGATTAAATCAAAACGATGAACGGGAAACAGCAGCCTCGGGAAAATTGTCTATGAGTCAGGCGGAGCGCGTCAGCCTCTATGATCGCGATTCTTCAAGGCCTGTTGGCGATTATGTAAAGAGCCGTTGATGGTTACCACACCCTACGGCTACGCTGAGTACCGTAATCGTTCCCTAACAAGGCTGGTTCGACAACAAGAAAAGTTCGATTTTTTTTTTTTGGAAACTGTGCAAGTTTGTTGGGGTCTTAAACTCCCCTAAGTGGAAACGACGAGTTCCGGCCGGAAACATTATCTGACCCATATGCATTTCTTCTAATTGTTAGAAAGAAAATTATTATGATGTTTAAACATTCTCTTGCTTGTTTTCTTTTTATTTAAAATATTTATATAAAAAAAATATATATATAAGTATAGTTGTAATGAATTGTTAGAAAATAGGCAATATTAAAAAAGAATTTGGATAGCTTGTAAATCTCGTTCGCAATAATTAAAAATTATCTTAAGAAATTTTTTCTTAATTTCATATCTATTTAATGAGCATAGGAAAGTATCGAATGTTTATTGCAACGATTACTTATATACTTAATGTACTTTTTAAAGATATTGTATAGAAAAATAGAGAAATTTCTATCTGCGTACATTAGGGATTTTTTCACCCTAAAGAATCGTTTTGTGGCCGATAATAAAAATAGCTCGAAACTCGTCTCAAGGTCCCAAATAGATCCGCACAGTGTCAAAAAAGTCAGAATTTTCGGGTTACCGAATTTGCTTTGTTACGGAAATTTGCTTTGTTATTTTTAAGCGAGAATTATGGAGTTTGAAGAGACCGATTTGTCGCGAAATCGGAACGATGTGTGTAGTCTAATGTCAAGATTTAGCGCCTAGTCGTCGTTGACTTTAGTGCATCTATCTAACGAGTACTGGTACCATAATCGACCGCGCAATATATCGCTATGAAAATTAATTCTTTAATCCGAACGTAAAACAGTGTTATCTGTATGCGGGTAGTAGATAATGTTCGGATTCTGCTTAACGAGAATATATCCTTATAGTGGGTTTATTCTGACCGTTGCAATGACTTCCATAGCGGTGATGAGTGCATTTATCGCATAAAAAAGTCGATACTTCTTTGATCTAATTTATTGTTACTATTATCGTTTGTATTCGCGTTATGTATATCGATCGAAGCTTTCGCAATTTCCGTTCTCGGCTGCACAGGTACCACTTAGTCCGATTTTAATATATTCGCAAAACGATGAACAATTACGCATTTACATACATTATAGTAATCATATATTCGTTCCGGCGTAGAACCTGAGCGAAGTTAAACATTAATGATGCAAAATAACGTTTCACTTTTAATCACGTGAACTGAACGAATTATACCAATTTAACGTCCCCATCGAATTTTCCGGATTAAATTTTCTGGCCAATTCGCGTTGCTACTCAACTATTTCGCAAGCTTGAATATCGTTAATTCGTAATCTTTTCGCTAATTAGCGTGGAGCAATAATTTCTGCTTTTAAAATAAACCGACATTCTGTATTGGAAAAAGTGAAATTAACAATTAATTCAATACACCTGGGAGTGAGATATCGAGTTCTAATAAAGGAAACGATGGTCTAGAATGTTCAAATTATATTCTCAAATTTTTCGGTCTCAATAGCATTGTTATCTCTTGAGCGACGCTTGTTTGAAAATTGTATGACACGCTTGCTTCGCATAGTAAGTGTGACAGCGAAGGGTTAAAGAATCAAAAAATATTCATCTCTTTTCTCAAATAGAGCCCTGAGAAAAATAGCACGATTAAATTGCATTTTTGTGCGACCTTTGTCGCAAGACGATATACTTCAACGACGAAGCGTGTTCATAATAGATTTTCGAACCGAAGTGTCTCTTTACACTTTGATCTCCACGTGGAAATCAATCGCAAAGACGTAATGAAATAGATTGAATACAAATAGCATTCGCTGTGGTCCACGTGGCCGTAGGAACGAGGGAAAGCAGTAGTGTAGCTGGCTGGAAATTCTCGCGGAAATTCGGCGGTCGCGCAGGCTGGTCGGAAATATATCCCGGTTGGTAGGGATTACAGGGTCGAAGAGAAAGAAATACGTTCCATGCAAATACCGTCGGTTATCCCGCGGCGGGACATAATTGCCCCGCAAAACGGACCAAGGTAAAATCTGCTCGCGCGAAAAAAGGCCGTCCCGTTGCGATAATGGCGGGGACACAGGCTGGACGAGATGCAAATGAGAAAATCGCTGGCCCGAGGTTTCCCTCTTCGGGATCTCTCGTCAGAATTTTTCGTCTTTCCTTCTGAATTTTTCTGTCTTTTCTTCTGAACTTTTTCTCTTCCTTCTGAATTTTTTTCTCTTTCCTCAAAATCTTTTTCTCTCTTCAGAGTTTTTCTGTCTTCAGAATTTTTCTCTCTTTTCTTCAGAATTTTTTCTCTTCTGAATTTTTTTTCTTCCTTCAAAATCTTTTTCTCTCTTCAGAATTTTTCTCTCTTTTCTTCAGATTTGTTCTCTTTTTCAGAATTTTTCTCTCTTCAGAATTTTCCCCCTCCTTTTTTAGAAATTTTTTCTCTTGCTTCAGAAATTTTTTCTCTTCCTTCAGAATTATTTTCTCTTTCTTCAGAATTATTTTCTCTACCTTCAGAATTATTCTCTCTTCCTTCAGAATTTTTTCTCTTCCTTCAGAATTATTTTCTCTTCCTTCAGAATTTTTTTCTCTTCTTTCAGAATTATTTTCTCTTGCTTCAGAATTATTTTCTCTTCCTTCAGAATTTTTCTCTTTTCTTCAGAATTATTTTCTCTTCCTTCAGAATTATTTTCTCTTCCTTCAGCATTATTTCCTCTTCCTTCAGAATTTTTTTCTTTTCCTTCAGCATTATTTTCTCTTCCTTCAGCATTATTTTCTCTTCCTTCAGAATTTTTCTCTTTTCTTTAGAATATTTCTCTCTTAAAAATTGTTCCTCCTTTCTTCAGAACTTTTCTCTCCTTTCAAATTCTTTCTTTTTTCAAAGTCTCTCTTTTCTCAGAGTCCTTCTCCTTTCAGAGTCCTTCTCCTTTCAGAGTCCTTCTCCTTTCAGAGATCCTCTCCGTCGGCGTAATGCTCTCTCGCAGGTGCGCGCCCGGTAATCGATTCTCGCGATCGGGACGGTCGAGGCGGAGCGTGGCGAGCAGAGGCTTTGCGAGGGATTACTACGATTATCCGAATAATTAGCCCGGAGTTTCGGGGTGGTGCCGGGAAATAAAGCCTCGGCGCGCGTTCCGAGCGGGCGAGCGACCGAGCCACGCGCGGTCGGCTCGAATTCGGATTCCATCGGTGTATTTAGTCGCATGGTTTCCTGGGCCGGTGCGTATCATCGGCGCGATTGTTCGCGGATAAAAATTCGGCTCGAAACAGGCATGAAACGCGCGCGCTGGGCATCGCGGGGCTGGGAGCGGAAGCTTAATCGACTCACTCGCGATTAATTTAACGGGAAATTGCGCTCCTTCTACTCGGCTGAACCTGAAACGTTTCGACCCACCTTCTCTCCTCTCTCCTCTATACTCCACCGCTCTCCTTCGTGCAACTCTGCAGCTGCTGCTGCTGCTCCTGCTGCGTCAGAAGCGGCATGCATTTTCGAAAAGTACAGCGAACTGCCAATTAACTGCTGGAAACTAGGTGACACTGCGGCAACGGAACTTGGGCCGAGTTAAGCTGATTTCTCATGGCGATGGTCGACTGCCAGAGCGATTTTAACTAGTGTCCGATGAACGTGATGACTGTAATTTGGGACAGCGATTGTTGAATTGCTAATCTTGTCTGGTTTCACGTCCGCTTGTAAAATACAGTTGCTCAGTGTTATATTCAATTTATATTTGTCGGTTGAAAAATATTAGGCTGTTCCAAAGGTAACCAAGATTAAAGCTTGTGAAAGTCGTAAAAGTCGCAAGATTGCATTTATTTAAACGTTGTGCGAGTTTTATTGTAGCGTTTGCTTGAATAAAGAAATAAAGACATTCAGAAAAGAAGAAGTAAGGAAATTCTGCGAATAATCTTTCATGAAAACATTTTCGTAATTGCAATAATTTTGAAACAGAAAATTGAGAAGCGGTTATTTCACCACTGACGATGTGTTCAGTGTTAATATCTCGTATATAATTAGTTCTTGCCCAGCGATTTTATTTATAAAATCGCGGAACACGCTGTTATCTCGTTGTACGAAGTGACTGAAGTTTCTCTAAATCGCAGAAATTGGAACATCGGAATATCGGATGTCCGTGACGATGAAAACGGTGAAGTGTGTCGATTGAATTTTTGCGAAAAATACGTAAAATTCACAATTTACTCGGCAGTCTGCAAAGTCTGGATAAAACGATCCCTTCGGTGCTGATTCCCGGAAAAATCGGAGGTTCCGCAGTCGGTGGATTTGGTCGACAATAGCTGAAAGTTTCGAGCTCAAATATGGCGAACCATGCGAGTTCCACGAACACGCACGCCGACCGGGGCAGGTTTATTGCTTCCGGTGATGAGAGCGTTTCAGGTTGCAGCGAAGGGCCGGGCCGAGCCGGGCCGGGCCACGGATCGTGGGGAAAGGAGAGAAAGTGGGACAAGGCACGCCGAGTGACCCACAATCGTACTCTCCCGGTTACTTCTTGCTTTTTCTTCGATGCTCCTCGCCTTCCCGGGACGAAAACTTTTCGTTCCCTTATCGGAGAGTTTCATCTGGATTCTGCCGACGGCGAGGGGAGGGGATCGTCTGTGTTAGTGGGGCGTACACAGCTCCGAAAATATCCGGCCACTTGTTCGTTGAACAATGAACTTTGCCGTTTCGGTGCGCGAAACGCGACCGGGTGCATCGGCCTTTGCGCGATGCATGTTACTTCACTCGCTTGTATGATCGCGGAACAATCGCGAATGAGTGACCCGAACCTTCTCTCTATCTTAATGCTGTTCGTCGGCCTTTTTGCTCATCTTTAACGGCACGCTCCTTCGATGAAAATTCATTCCTCGGTTTAGAGTCTAAACTTTAGACACGGCATACTTTCCGACTTCCGTGTTCTTTCTCGTGATCGCGTACAGTCGGTGTACAAAGTATTCGTACAATTTTTGAAACGGAGTAACTTTCTTACAAGTGGGCCAAGCGATTTAAATTTTGTCCCGATGTTAGAGGGATTAGTTTGCTAAAAAATTAGATTGTAAAGAGCTAAAAGCTAGACTGCTAAAGAATTGTTTGGAAAAATTGCCATCGTTTGGCACGGTGAAGAGAGTTAAAAAATGATGTCCTTTCGCAACTGTTTTAGCCGAGACCATAACAAAAATTGTTAATAATGCATTTTGCGGATGTTTGTTGTATGTATTTCGATGCGATGCGTTTGATTTTATGGCGGATTTTAATGGAGTTGTGAAATTAATTTCGACGCGCGTATCGGGATCAGAGTTGAGCAAAAAGTAATCCGATTAATTATTTACGATCATAACCCGTCGGCTATTATAACCAATTTATAATAATTGATAATAAGTTAGGTATCATAACTAATTTATAATAACTAATAGAATAATGAAATAGGTCGATGCGACATTAAATATCCGACATAAAAAAGAAATCGTTAAAGTGGCCTTCGATAGAAGGTTATTTAATCGGCGGTATTAACACCAACACGCTTCTTGGGCATTTATACTGGACGACGAACATTCGGTGAAAAGTTTCAGATATTTGTAGCCCCCGAATAACTAGCACAATCAAGTACGGTAGAAATACAGGAACGGCGAGCGCGCGAGTTCAGAGAGCCCGACAATACCCGGCAGTGCAGCTGTCCAACTAATTTATGCAGTGGCTCGGTTACAAAAAGCAACTTCCACTAACAGAGCGCATAACTTTGGCGCGGAACAGATCGGTCCGTCAGCTCCTGGAAGCGCGAGTTCGTTGTGTATGAATTTTTCAGCTCGACGATCCGGCCGCGACCGACTCTTCCAACTATAGTACGAGCAATGCAAAATTTAGATAACTCTCGAGAGCGCGGTGAATCGAAGAACGTCGCGAAACTCGTTTCATCCGACGGTAAAGGAGAAATGCGGAGAAAAAGAGCGCGCGCGAAAGAGAGACAGAGAGAGAGAGAAGAGGCATTAAAATTCACGAGCGTTTTTAATTCGATTAGCCAGGTGGTCTTTGAGGAACAAGGCGGTGGAAACGGAGCCCGTTGAAAAATTCAACTCGATTACAAGCTCGCCGCTGGAATCTAGTCTCGCAGCGAGGCGACGCGAATTTCTCGCTCGCTCGCTCGCTCGCAGAATAATTCGCGGCTCGGAAATTTCGGTCGCTCCTTCTGTAGGCCTACCCTCTTTTCCCCGTTCGAGAGCTCTATTTCCGGTCGATCGGTCGAGATCCGGCGAAATAAATCGACGTTTCCCAGACAGGGAGCCGAGCCTCGTCAAAACTGAACGGCGTGTTTGACTTTGCCGAAAGTTCGAATTTATTTTTCCGTCGGATCAAGTTCCCGGAAGCTTCTCGGAGCTTCCTTCTGCTCGCGAAGATTCGAGACAGGCCGTCGGATAAACGACTCAGCCGTTTACCACGGCCCCGTCGATGCCATGTTGTGCACCGGGTCATTCTACGCGAATCGATCATCGTTCCCCCCCGATATCGGTGATTCCGTGTAAAATGAGATGCTTCTGACGTTCTAAATTAGGGGAGGTTTAAGTCATCGTTTTCGTCAACTCGAATTTCTTTATTAAATACCGCCTTTTTTACTGGCAATTTTGGCATTTTTTCTCATCCTCACAAGCACTCTTTAGAAATTTATTTATATATTTATATATTGATTTAAATATATATTAATAATAATTCATTATGTATTATTAATATATTATTATATATATTTATATATATATATATTATTATTTATATATATATTTATATATATATATATTTATTTACTGTAAACGAAATTGAATCCCATTAGAGTACATAAATGAATGCAATTAAACATAATAAAAATAATACAGAATTCACAGAGAAAGTGCGAAAATTAGTTATATTATATTAGTTGTATCATAAAATTAGTTATATATTAATTTGTACAACTAATTCTTGAATTATTGCTCGAAAAGAAGTTAAATGAGTACACAATTTATTGGTCACAGTACAGACAGGAGTTTTCTCTGGAAAATCGTTTTTCCGATCAAGAAGTCTCTTTTTCTATTTATATCAGAAAATATCGAGCTATATTACAAGACTATTTTTAAATCGATCAAAAAAAAAAACTGTGAGCGAGTAACGTTCAATTCGTTTAATTCTCCAATTTTCGCTATTCTCGTGGCGTTATTTTCCACCGAAGAATTTTCCTCCGAAAAACCGTTTGTTCGATGGAGTTGATTCTTTTTCTATTTAAATCAGGAAAGTTCGAGCTGTATTACACGAACATTTTCTAAATCGATAAAGAAAATTGCAGGCGAATGATGTTCGATTTTCGTTGATCCGTCGATTCTCGGCACTTTCGTGGCGTCATTTTCCACCGTGGAATTTTTCTGTGGAAAGCCGTTCCTCCGCTCGAGCCAATTCGTCCCGCATACCATTCCCGGAGGTTCAGCCTACGACGAAGAATTTTTTCCAATCGATTCCTGCCGGATCGACCGCGCATCGCATATTAATTACGCGCGTGGAATCGCGGCCGGTTCGAAAACAGGATCGTCACGTTCGCGTTTCACACTGTTGTCTTTACGTAACACGATCCGTCGTACGTCCCCGGGTACGAGTCCCCGAGGACGATCGCAGTAGAGGCCGATCGATTTTTTTCTGCTACCGAGACGCGGGTCCAACTATGTATCTGCGGTTTTCTGTCTCATCCCGACTCGGCACCGCGCGGCGTTCTCCGTTCGAGCACGCTTCTCCGGTGTCCGGTTACGTAGCTTGGACAAGATACAAGACAGAATTTCGTGCTACCGTGGCAGAGAGACACCGTCCTTACCAGTGTTTGCGGAAAAATAAGCTACGCAAGGAGTGGAGGCAGGCGACGCATGCGCGGGAGTCCCGCACAGTGGCGTAGCGCGTCTACCGAGTGAACATGATAATTCTGAACTACGATCAGTATCTTATGTTCATTTTATGCATTTATGGGAAAAATAGGTTATTGAAGCACAGAATAGTGAAGAATTTAAGGAAACTCGTTGCATCGTTATCGATTTATTAAAAGCATTAAAAGAAGAAACACGTTCATATTTGACTTCTGTCTTAAACAACCGATGCAGATCATTCTTATTTTGCATACAGTTCGTAGTTCTGAATTATAATGTTCACCCGGTAGACGCGCCACGCCGCCCTGCGGGACTCCCGCGCGTGCTTCACCACACGCCACTCCTTGCGTAGCCTATTTGCCCGCCAACACTGGTCCTTATGTTGCTTCCACGACGATGGCAACTCTAACGGTAGCCGATCTTTTTCAACGGCGGAAAACATCTCTCCGCGGGAACGTTCACGGAATCGGTGTGACGACGCTGCTGGCCTTGCAGTAGCCATTGGATAACGGGTTAAACGTTTCGCGCGGCAATTACCAGAGTTTTTCTGCGCGACGGTGCACTGTGTCTGGCGATGTCGGTATGCGGTCGAACCGATTACGAGGACGTGTTGCGCTTTTTTCACGGCGATCGCGACGGGATTTACAGTCTTGCGTGGCGCAACGATATGGCAGCGTGTGTCGTGTCGCTGCCGCGACAAGACGGCTGCGTGCGATCGACGGCTGTCTCTCACGGCAGCGCGAGAGAACACCTTCGGCTTAGGGGACACTGTTCCTTGCTTCGAAGGTATCACGGGAACCGTCCGGTTTTCCGTGAGATCGGCTTCGATGCCGAGAAAGTGGATTCCCGGCCGATCTGTGCGCCTTTTCCTTCGAGACGCGCTCGAAATTGACGATTTTCGGTGTCGCGCGTCGCAGAGTGCGAATAGTTCTTTATTCGAATAATTTTGTATTCTTAGATAATTCTGCATTCTTAAATAATTCTTTATTCGAATAATTCCATATTTGAATAATTTTGTATTCTTAGATAATTCTGCATTCTTAAATAATTCTTTATTCGAATAATTCCATATTTGAATAATTTTGTATTCTTAGATAATTCTGCATTCTTAAATAATTCTTTATTCGAATAATTCCATATTTGAATAATTTTGTATTCTTAGATAATTCTGCATTCTTAAATAATTCTTTGTTCGAATAATTTTGTGTTCTTGAATAATTCTTTATTCGAATAATTTTATATTCTCGAATAATTCTTTATTTCAATCATTCTTTCGAAAGAAATAAATATACATATTTATCTAGATAAATATGTATTCGTTAGTATCGAATAAAATTGGTTTTGCTAGCCTTTATCTTTTTACAGCCTATATTTAGCCTTTATCCGTCGATCGAATAAAATTTTTTACTTTGATTGTATAAGGGAGAACTACCACGAATGGGACACTTTTGTTTAGGACAGAGTAACAAAAAACCTGAACGACTTATCTAATTCTAGTTTGAACCATATTCGAAAGATCAGTTGTTTTACTATACGAATGTTTTATTTCTAATTGATTTAAAAAGTGCATTTTGTTCCATTCATTAAGTGATTGTATTGAATGGGATAGCGTAACAAGATAAAGTAATCTCGTCATTAATCTTATAAATACTGCCTTTTTTGTTGTTGATCGTACATATAATATTATATAATGATCTTGAATTACATAAATCTTTCTTTGCATCTTTGGTTAACCTTTTCACTGCTGCAGACGTACATTTACGACATGCTCATTATATCTATCATAATCTATAATATACTATAGTATCATAATAAATATACGTCTGCAGCAGTAAAAAGGTTAATATCACATTTTACTATCTTATGGCAAAAAATAAAAGGGTTCATAATTTTTGAGATAATGGTAATCTTCCATTCGTGGCAGCCCCCCCCCCCCCCCCCGCCACAGCATTTAAAATAGAAAGTTCGCAGTTCAAGGAACTGAGAAACTCCGATCGACGACTATAAAGTAGGAAAGGTCGGATAAGAAATCGAAAGGCAGAAATCCGTAATCTGCGAAACATGGAAACGTTCATCACGAAAAATAGAAAGTCCTCGACGCGTGAAATAGAAATTGCTCGGCACGTAAAATAGAGATTGCACGGCTCGTAAGGCGGGGAGTGCTCGGCACGTAAAAATAGGAGAGGTGTCCCAGAAGCGGTAGCCAGAGAGGCTGGGAACGAACGGACTCGTCATCTGGAACGTATAAATACCGAGAGGTGACAAATCGTAGAGAGAGCACCGGCGAACCGGAGAACAAATACGGGTGACGGCGTGCCGTCGCGTGAACAAAAATTCGTGACTTTTCGTCGGAGGAGACGTCGCGTTTTTGTCGTCATTAATTCCGGGGATATCGCCGCCGTCACGCCGGGGGTGGGTTTCTTCTTTCCCCGTACGACGGACAGAGATTATGGTTCTCCGCGTCTTCGTACACGGGCCCGGACGAATAAAAGCCACGGAGACAGAAAACACGAGACGCGTTCCGCTTTTTTCGAACTTTAATCGAGAAAATGAAGGCGCGTCCCTCGCGGAAGCCCGGTGCCTTCCGACGAGACACCTTTTACGCGCGTATATTTCGTGTCGCAGCTAGATGTAATTATTCGACCGCGGATCTTTATGCGAGATCGAAATTGTCTGCATCGATTGCAAGAGAAAACGAGCAATGCGTAATATTCTTTCTTTCTGAAATGATTCTAGTAAGTTGTGATTCATGCATCAACGTTCTTAATTTCATTTCATCTTCTTCCCTATTTTAACCTTCACCGTTCCATTTTTACCATAAATACATAAAATCCACAGTCTAGTAATAATAGATTGAATTCGTTGGAAATAGAAAGCTGTTTTTTAACGTTTAATCGCAATGCTAGTGGCAGGGAAATGATTTATTCCAATTTGAAATAATGATAAATGAAAACACTGCGAGTTTCGTACTTTAATGGACAAAATGGAGACTTTCCTTTGGAAATCGTAGTTTTTCAATGAAATACTTTCTGTCGCAAATATTTCTATCGCAAATATTAATGTCGTAAATATTAATATCACAAATATTAATATCGCAAATATTAATATCGCAAATATTAATATCGCAAATATTAATATCGCAAATATTAATATCGCAAATATTAATATCGCAAATATTAATACCGTAGATATTTCTATCGCAAATATTAATACCGTAGATATTTCTATCGCAAATATTAATACCGTAGATATTTCTATCGCCAATATTAATATCATAATTAATATCGCAAATATTAATATCACAATTAATGTCGCAAATATTAATATAGTAGATATTTCTATCGCAAATATTAATATCGTAGATATTTCTATCGCAAATATTAATATCGTAGATATTTCTATCGCAGATATTTCTATCGCAAATATCTCAACCGCGACACTACACAAGTAGATCGAAGTGATTGGAGCTACGGAGCGGTCGAAGTTAGGAGAGCAGCCAACGACGCCTGGCAAATCCGTCTTTGCATCGGTTTAAAGCAAGACGAGAATCCGCGCAGCAGCCCGCAGTTCGACTGGACATGTAAATCCGTTCGAGGAAGCGACGGTGCTCGGCAGAATCAAAAATAGTCCGGACTTATTGGTAGTCATCGGACACGAGCCCCGCCGCAATTTATTATTCACCGGGAGGCCGCGTAACAGCCGGTGTAAAAAGCGCGGAACTAATCGAGACGCGGCAAATGGAAACCTGCGCTCTCGATTTCCCGTGGCCGGTCTCGGCTCTCGTTCGGGACGCGGTGCTATCGACGGGTTTTTCCCATAAAAGGCGGGTTAGGCCGCGTCGTTGCTCGGTCAAAGTCATGGCCGCGGGAAATCTCGAGTCGCATGGCATGTTTTCTTAGGGAACACGGTTTCACGTGGCGACCGGGAACCTTATAGAAACCTGCGTGGGAATAACGCTACATAATTCTCCACTATCGATCCCCGTACGAAATTATGTTCACTCGAATTCCAAACTCGTTTAGACAAGCGACCGTAAAGCTATCGATTTTGGACAGTCGCAGTTTAAATATCGACGCTGGAACCAGCGAGCCCTAAACGCGACTAACGCGTACTGTTTTATAATAACGACAAAATTGGATTTATTTTAACATTCTACAATTTTTATTATTATACAATATGTGCTTGAATGAAAGAGTATATACAAAAATGTTTAATAATAGAAATTATAGTATCAGAAATTGTAAATGAAAAAAAATACGGACACCAGTCGCGTTTTGACTTCCATTGACTTCCGCGACGTCATTTTGAGTTCTAAGATAAGTGTGAAACAGTGAGATTTTTGTGATATTTAGTTATTTGCAATTTACGTCAAGATCAACCGGTTTCGATTAAATGTTCAGCATGCAAACAATTTACCGAAAAGTACCAAATGCGTCTTTTAAATTTTAATTATAAGCTCGGATAAAAAAAGCGAAAGAACGAGAACGTTTTACATTTCTCTTATTCCAAGCAGTAGCAAAATGAAAAGGAAAGGTATTTCAGTCATCGTACAGTGAATCAGTAACATTTACAAAAATATACAAATCGTTTGGACCAGTTTTAAAAATGTTACACCGTTCTAGAAGATGTGCGAATAATTAATGCGAGTCACTGTATAAGTATTTAGACCGCGAGCTGGCGTAAGACTTGCCGTTAAACAATCGAGCAGCTCTCTACGCGTACGCGCAACCCAGTTTTCCGGAACGGAGAGGAAACTGCTTCGCGCATTCGATCGCTAAGAGAATGCGCGTGGGCGTAGACGGTTTTTCTTCGCTAGTAGGACGATTCGGGGCGGACGTCGAAGCGGCGCGCTGGATCGATTAGAAAGGAGTTACGACATCGTGCTCTCGCGATCGTCCTTGGAGGTCGATCCCGTCACGACGTTCGCGCGCCGGAAGAACAGTTTCCACGAAGCCATCCGGCTCGAGGCACGGGAGTCGCTCGCAAGGTCGAAAGTAATTAAAAGTGAATCGAGCCCGGCTAAAGAGGGGAGCAGAGAGCGGCGGCGAGAGTTCGCGGTTCACCGCAATCAAAGCGTTATGAAACGAAAGACGTCTCTCTCGTATCCCTCCGGCTGGAGTTTCCGAGGCGAGCACGACGCGCTGTCTCGAAATATCCACAGAAAGTTCGTGCGGCCCGATGATGCCGCTGATTAAGCTCGATCCGGGGATCTAGAATCAACCGGGGCGCGCGGAGGTACTTTTAGCCGAAAAGGGTGTCAGCCCCGTGTGGCCCCCCTTTCCCTGTGAATCGTAATTCCGATAAGTCGACCTCAAGGCGAGCTGTGTGCGGCTTATTGTGGGATGCTGTTCGGGCCCACCCATCAACAACGAGCCCTTTTAGAACCGTTGCCAGTGCGGCGAAAAACGCGACATCACGGTGCTCGACCCGGTTCGGCATTTTCGGACAAAATTAATCATTCCGAAATTAGCTCATTCTCCATCCACAGCAGCCCTTATACTTTTTTAAGAAGCGTGTGTTCACTGAAACGTTAATCTCATTTTAATGAGATAGAAAGCTCTTTTTTTTTATCAATTTCATTATTGCAATGTGTTGTCGTGTAATTGATGGGCAATTTTTGTTTGAATAATTTCTTTGTCAGTGTATCGCTAATGAAACAAATAGAATTCTATAGTAACATCTTTTGAAAGACTGTTTACTGAAAAAATTGTTCAAGCAAAAGTTACTCATTAATAGAATGACAACTAGTTACGGTACTAAAATTACATCAATTAATTTATTATATATTAATAGATAATTATATTTTACATTTTTATAAGTTCATAATAATATTTATATATTTATTATAATTGGGGATAATAATACATAGTAATATAATAAAGTTTTACAAGTTTTTATATATATAACTTGTATATATGTATGTATTATATTAAATTATATTTATTATTAAATTAAATATTATTAATTATAATATTAACAGAAAGTACTTTCTATTAAATAAAAAAGTAAGATTATTTAAACTCCTCGATCCGGATCGAGAGTGATCGATTTCTTGCATTGAACTCCAAGCTTAAATTTCAGTTACAAATTGATATACTCGACAAAAACTGTGGGCAACTTTAAAAACGATTTATATCATTTATAATATTCGTTTCGCCATCAGTGAATGAAAATCTTAACCCGACATCTAGACTTTTAACACTGTGTGCACCGTCGGAGAACCAAATGATCCTCCCTATCTTAAAATAAAGATTCGAACAGGTGACGAAACTGTCTCGAAAATCTGGATCTCATCACCCTCTACGGCGCTCTTTGTTCCCTAGCTCTGGGATATTGGATTTAACGAAAAGATAAAAGGAACTGCGAGATGCAACGACGGCCTTCCAAATCTTCTTTCTTGGTCTTTTGATCGATGCCTCGGCTAATTAGCCTCGAAACGCAGGCACGCGCGGATTTTCGTGTTCCACGGTGCGCGAGATAGCTTTTCGCTCTTTCCACGGCGCGCTTTCTCTCCTTTTTTTCCCTTCCCGTGACCACCCACACAACGAACGACGAGAAACGCGCGTACACTTATCTCGGCCGACGACCATGTCCCCTCGTGCAAACGCGCGTTTGTCTGATAATTGTCGCCTGTCCCGAACACCGGGCTGCGCGCGTTCCGCGCAGAAGTCGCGGGCTGGAATAATTGAAAACAATTACGGGGAATAAATTGTCGGCGACTTGTCCGGCTAAACGGCGAAAAAAAAGGATGCCGAGAATACTTCTGCCCGCTTGCTGGCCGGTTTCGAGAGGAATTCTTGGTACTCTGGAAGTCAGTGACCGCTGTCACAGTTTCATTTTGTTATTAACGTTCGTGCTTCTTTCAACGTCGAATATAATTTAAATAATACCGAGACACAAGCAACATACCGATGAAATTTTGAATTACATTGCTCAATAAAATTATAGCACAGAATAACATCGGATAATAATTGGACAATTTCGACTGACGAATAACTCTGCGAAAAATCATCGTAGAATGATGACTCTTTTTCTAAATTTTCCAAAGTCTGTGCATTTCGTCAAACTTGGCAATCTTCGGTATGACGAACATGGCCTCGCATTTAAAGGGTTACAGTGCTTTAATTTAAAAACAAAGTCATCATCCTACGATGATTTCTCGCGGAGTTATCGTCAGTCGAGGTTGACCAATTTCATCGAAATTTGTCCACGCCATAATTTCTTTGAGAATTTCGGAGAATTATTTCGATAATATCCGCGTTTTTTTTTTGCATGCAAAATTGGGTGCACGATATTTTTCGTCATCGAATCAATTCGGCGCCGTCAGTCATCGAGGAAAGCGAGCTCGTCGCAACAACAGGGAGCGTGACGAGCGGCGATAGTTCTGCCCGCGCGTCGTAAATAATTTCGCCGTAACACCGATAAAATTAGAAACTCCGAACCTAATTCACTTTCGACCCGAAGTTATTATTGCGCCGCCGGCAGAATGCGCCGGTCGCGTGGCCGGCTCCCTCGTGTCCAAATATTATGAAACGTTCGCTACAGGTTTCGGCGATTTTCCAACGCCGGTTAATCTTTTCGTTACCATGGACGAGATATCTCGCATGGCAATTACCATGTTTCGCCAGATTACAGAAAAAATATCGCGTCTATCTTTTATTAACCCTTTGCACTCGAAGCTATTTCAACTGAAAATATAAAATCATTTTTCTAACTCACAGTATTTCTGTTTTATACGAGAAAATGCATTTTGTACATATATATGCAAATCGACTCTTAGGACTCGCGCAACAGTTACACTCATAACAATTTTTCAAATGTAAACTTTGTTAATATCAAAATTATCCTAAAAGGTGATATAACAAATATTAATGCTGTCTCAGAGTCGCCATTCGAGTGCAAAGGGCTAACCTTTTGCACTCGACTGGTGTCTCCGAGGCACCATTAATATTTGTTATATCACGTTTCAAAATAATTTTATTAATCAAATTTGTTTATATTTAAAGAACTGTCGAAAGCGTAACTGTTACACGAGTCACAAAATTCAATTTCATACGTTCAAAATGCACTAGGTTATATAAAATGGAAATACCATGGGTCAGAAAAACTGTATTAAATTTTGCGTTAATTTGGCTTCGAGTGCAAAGGGTTAAGGAATAAATTTTCCATGTGAAAATTTAAAGATACGGAATCCATTTGTCGTCAGCGGGCAGGAATTCGATGATGGTAAATAAAGGATGCGCTATATTTTTACAGATCAAGTTCTCTATTCTTGTGGTGTACGAAGTATTTGAGCCGTTTATTTTGAAAGTGGCATAAGTCACTTTACCGTAATGAAAAGTGGTGATTTTTTAATGTTTATACGAAATTATTTATACTGAGAAAAATATCAGTATCTTGAGATAACAAATACAAGTAAATCTTCTCGAAAGTTAGCATCCATATTTTCAAACGTGTTAAAACGCAAACCCTTAAATATATCGACTTAAAAACAAAGTGACTTATGCCACTTTCAAAATAAACGGCTCATATGTTCAAAATGCACTAGGTTGTATAAAATGGAAATACCATGGGTCAGAAAACTGTATTAAATTTTGCGTTAATTTGGCTTCGAGTGCAAAGGGTTAAGGAACAAATTTTCCATGTGAATCCATTTGTCGTCAATGGGCAGGAATTCGATGACGGCAAATAAAGGATGCGCTATATTTTTACAGATCAAGTTCTTTATTCTTGTGGTGTACGAAATATTTCGAAACATGGAAACTGTGCGATGCGAGATATCCCGTCCACGGGCGTCGCACAATCGACACAGTGCTAGCGAGATATTTCGTCCTCGGTAACGAAGTGGTTAATCTCGCCGACCGCTGAAATCCTTGATTTTTCGGCTTTCCACGGGTTTCCGGTGTCCGCAGTTCCGGTCTCGCGCGAACGAGAACCAGCGAGGCGTGCGCAGCCGTGTGTCCGACGGATAATAAAACCGGCGGACCGTAACGATTCTTGCGGAACTACGCGAAAAACCGTCTTAAACCGTCGCCGAATCGGGGCCGTCGCCGCCGCCGATTTTCCGGCGCCCGTACCGAAGAAGTTTCCGCGGGGATAACTTTTCCCGTGGAATCGGGAGATCCGAGTTCTCTCCTCCGGCTATCTCATTGTTTCGTAATTTCCATTGTCCGGAAGGACGATTAATTCTCGCCGCGTTTTTGCCGATCCGGCGAAAATGATATTCGAATGGACGATTTTCCTCGAGCAATTTTATCCTTCGAATCAGTCTGCCGGAACGATCCCCGAAGATTGACTTATTACAGTCGAGCATCGATAACTCGAATCTCTTCGACTCGGAAACCTCTAGAAGGCGAAAATGTTGCTCGCCGGTCATTATCCTTCGTCCGACTAAAATTTTACTCGTCAGTCTTTACGCTTTATCCGACGTCGGACTAAAATATTATTCGTCCGACGTTATTCTTTATCCGTCGTCCGATTAAAATATTTTATTCGTATTCGGTCTTCATCATCTTCTACTCGTCATCCGACTAAAATTCTGTCCTAACTCCGCTGCTCCACAGCAATTACAAGACAACGTCGAAAAACGTAGTGGACTCAGGCAAAGAAATCGCCGCAAAAAGAAACGAGATTAGCATAATCGCCGCGATAGAATCTACGAAAAGAAGAACACGGCAAGATCCCCGGTGCACCAGGTAATATCCGCGGAATTACAAGAATAATTGCCGGAACGGGATCGCGGACGGCCGAATAAAAATGTGCGGCGAGTTCGCGTGAAAAGAGCGTGCCGCAAAAGGAGGAAACGATTTCGGGCGAGAAAAGGGAAGAAAAATTGCCGCGACAACGGCACAAAGGAATTAAAATAAACGGGCGACGTATAGAAAAAGGATTTTTTTCGGCAAAAGTTGAACGCCGTTTTTCGAAGTCGAGCAAAAGAACGGTGCTTTTGTCTCCGAAAAATTAGGAGCGGTTTTGCTCTTGTTGCGCCGCGGGCCGAGCGAAGCGCCGCGCCGCACCGCCCGTGGCCGCGGACAAAAAAAGCGAAGAAACGGAAAAAGGAGATGCAAATGCGCCCATGTGGTTCCAATTGCACACCGCCCCCCGCTCGCCTGTGACATACGATTCGCCGGTTTTTTTGCTCTCGGGCCTGTTCTTGCCCGCGGGCGCCGTGGCGCTCTTTAATCACCCTTTCCTCTCTTTCTTTCTTCTGCTTTTGTTTCTCTCTTTCTTACTCTCTCGCGCGCGCTATCTCTCTCTCTCTCTTTTTCTCTCTTTGTCTCGCCCATTCTCGCTGGCTCCGTCGCGCGAGGAAACATAAAAATGGCACACCGCGATTCGCCGCGGCACCAGACAAAACTCCGTTCGTGTTTGCCAGCGCTTTTATTCGGCGGTTCCACGCGAAACGACTGGACTTTCGAGGGAATACCGGAGCTGCGATCGTTCATAGACCCGTATTCAAAGCTTTTACGAGCAAAAGCTCCGCGGCTGACGCCCGGCGCCGCTGTTTTCGACGGTGTTCCCGGGTCCCGTATTCCCTATCTGCGGCAGCCCGTTAAAGCGCGCCCGTTAATCGCACAAACGAAATCCCGCGGAAAAAGGACGCCGGACGACGGCTGATTATTCATTAACCGAAGCGCGCCTATTCGCTTCCCAGAAAGGCAATCGATGACAAACACCGCGCCGGCTGCGAATTTATTAAACACCACGGGCTTTGCGGCTTTTATCTGGCTCTCTCTCTTCTCTGGATTTCGCTCGGATTGCAGCGTTGCTCCGGCCAAAAACTACGCTCTGTTTAAGGATCACCTTTCCCGGGTGCCATTCCGTTCGACTGATTTTTGCGAAACGATTGCTCGACTTGATCGACGATATACGTTCATTAGTAGACCGTGGATTTTACGCATTTACGATAACTAGAGCGTGGATTTTATGTATTCACGGTAACGAGACTACGATTTTATGCAGTTATGATGAAACATTTCACACGACACTAATATTTAACACTACAGCTACCGAGGTCCAAAAACCTCGGACTAGCAACCGTTGCCTTATAAGGATCACAAGATAGAATTTCTTGAAATTGTTCACAATTTTTCCAATAGTATGTGTGCGCGTCTGAATAAAGAAATATATTCAGCAATTTCTAATGGATGCAGCTTTATGACTTCGATAATTATGAAGAAAAAGAAAATAGAATTTTTCAGCTGTTTACGACTTTCTAGAAGATACAGAAAACTTTCTAGAAGATACTGTCGACTATAAAATAATAAATATAGCGCTAATAATTACGGAAAGCGAAACAGGCGAACAAGGTACAGAGATCGAGACGAATAAAAATCGAGCGAACACTCGCGGGTACGATCTGGTATAAAACGGAAATTCGCCCGTACTAATTGATGGTAATTGTGAGATAAACGCCTCGAAAGGTGGAAAGATACCGGACGGTTACCGTCGCGATAGCGTATCGGTCCGATGTCAGGGAAGTCGGCCGTCAAACATTTTATGGAAACCGTAGGCGATTCGTCGGTCTCGTTTGCGGAATGAAAAATGTCGGGCGGCGGGTAGTTACGGGGAAACTTTGCCACCGATAGACCGAGAATAACAGCTCGTAAAACTTGCCGGAGACACGTTAAACGCGATACGGGGCGCAGCAGCACGCTGGTTTCATAAATTCCTGGCATTGTTCGGGAACCGGTGTGCCGGGGCTGGTCTCTATATCGAGCGGCGATCTCGATTCGGGAGGAATCGCCGAGGTCTCCCGGGCCCGCGAAAATAAGGCTTGAATATTTCCCGAGCGACGGTCTCGCCCCGCGAGCCTTTATCCGGAGACGGAGCGATTGTCTGCGAAAGCGCTCGCGCTCTCTCCTCGGACTGCGAACGTCGGCGGCTGGGAGAACGATTGGGAAATAATTGACCAATTTAAGGTTACGTGACTGGAACGTGTCTCGTCGCCGGGAGGAGCAAAGGGAAACAGGGGTGAGAAGAGGGAGAGAGAGAGAGAGGAGAGGGTTGGGGTCTGGTGGTCCCATGGCGCCGCGAACTCCTCTCCCCTTTTTCCAGCTTCCCCGATTCGACTGTGCCTCGCCGATCCTTGTCGACAACCAGATTACGTTTCTGTCGCGCTGTAAATATGATCGATGCGTTCCGTTCGGCTTGCCGCGGACGGCCTGCGAGCCCGAGACACTTCGGGAGCTTGTCTCCGCCGCCAGAGATTGGATTGAAAGTCGCGGACCCCGCGATGATTGAACCGCGATCGCTTCCTCGCCGCCATCGATCGGAAACGGTTTCGTTCTGCACCATCATCGGTAACATCGCATGCTGTTGCAGTGGTTTACTGAGTCGAGATTCTTGTTCGGTCTGAATGGTACTATTTACGAACGACGGTAAGTGGTGCGATTTTAATTGAACTCCTATGGACAGATTTAGAATCTCGAATTTATTTGGAATTTATTTAGAATTTATTTAGAATTTACTTGGCCTAGAGTTAGAATTTATTTAGAAGTTATGTAGAATTTATTCAGAAGTATGTAGAATTTATTTAGAATTTATTTAGAATTTATTTATATATGCGGGTTGTAGATCCTTTAGTGTACGAAAAATATTAATAATTGTACAATAAATATATATATAATTGTACAAATTAATAATTATACAAAAGTTGTACATTATACAAAAATCATGCATTACACAAAAATTATACGCTAAAGTTATACATCGCACAAAAATTATCCAGAACTTGTATAGAACCATCATATCATAATTAGTACCTTTTTCGAATTGTTTAAACAATTATCGAATCGTATACCACTTGATAGATTTGGACGAAAGAAGCAACTTTTGTTTGAAGATTTTTCTCCGTCTTGTACAGTTTGCGAATTGTATCGGTAGAATAAAAAATGGTCGATTATTTGGGGGTTAATTTCCACCCCTTAAACTAAATTTACACAAGAAACCAAAATTGCGAGTGATACAAAAGAGTCATATACAATATATTTATAGTTCAAATAGCCGGGGTAAATGCGTAAAGCGCGAAAATGGTGAAGCATCGCATTGTTTTGTGCCGAAAAATAAAAGAACGAAAGCTTGAAACCGATCGGCGTCGCTGTCGCGACGCGTACGAGAGTGGCGCGGCAGGGAAGACGGTCCCGATAAATCGCGCACACACGAAGCACGCGTCTGGTGCTGCCGCGTCAGAAATCGCGGGGATTGTTAATTCCATCAGGGCCTCGACGAGATTTGTAATCCGCGACGGGAGCAGTAACGATAATTGATGAATCGAGGCGGAGCCCGCGGGAATCGAATCGCTCGGCGGGGCCCTTAAAGCGAATTAATCGAACCGGGTCGTACACAGGCAGACGCAGGAGCCGTTCGCGGAGCCGTGGATACCAGATGGATCGCCTCGCGTATTCGTCCCGGCGCGGCGCGCACTGTAAATATGATAGATGAAGCCCGCTCGCGCTCTCGTAAGGACCGGGAAATATGTTACGGCGCGAGTCCGATTCCGATGTGAAAAATTGGCCGGCCCTCGTGTCGGCATGGAAATTCCATCCGTGACGTAGCCGGTCGACCATAAATCTGGGTAAACAGCGTGCAGAGACGGAGGCGTCCTTCTTTTTTCTTGCCTGCTTCCTGCGGGCACGGCCGGCTGCTGCGACGACGCACGGTATATCGTAATCGAGTACATATGTCGGTGAAAAAAATCAATTTTCCATTCAGATAACCAGATTTGAATACTTGTAGCAACTTAATCGTACGTATGTTCGGTGAATTCAATTGTTAACATTATCTTTGACATCGAAATATATCGACGAGCGATATAATAATTAAGAAATAGGTACATCTTTTAATATTTTCGGATATAAATAAATAGCAAGAGAGAGAGACAACAACTGTTTCTTTTCACTGCAAGAGATCGTTATTAAAGCACAAAATAAAACGAAAGAAGAAAACAAGAATTAAAAGGAGTAGAAAAATTAGCTGCTGACAGCTTCGATTTGATATACATACGCATTGTATACGTACGTCATTTTGTACATTATTCGCATATTTATCTTATCAACCCTTTCCAGTCGAGTGACGAATCTGAGGCGCCATTAACAATTGTTACATCGAAAATTTGTCTACTTCTTAAAACCTTACCACAAACCGGTGAACTTAGATATTTTAGACCTCGGACGTTTTTGAGTAAATTCTTTAAATTGCCGAATTATTATAGTATTGAAAGAAGTGTTCCACCGTGGCAGCCGCAGCAGCGCGCGAACCGCTTACTCTTTCGAGCGTGCACTCCCGCCGGGCAGGAAAAGCCTCGAGGAAACTGATTGCCTCGGCTTCCCGCGAAATCACGGCGTTATTTATTTTTATTCCGCGCTAACGTACCGCGGAAAAGCTCTCTCGGCGAGCCACGATCTACGACGCCCACGCTCCCGTTGATGCGTCCCGCTAAATCATCGAGGGCGGCCGCGTGTTTATCGTCGCGCGGAGCCGGAGACTGAGCGCGCGCCCCGCGGCGAGAGCCAGCCAGGTGAACGTGCGGTAAATTCGAGAAACTTGAAAGAGAAGCGTCTTCTCCCCGGCTCGGCGATAAAGCGCCGGCATTAAAGGAGACGGGGCCGGGAGGACGGACTCTCACCCCCTCGGGGAGCCTCTTCTCGCGGCAGGGCGAGCCGGGAAACTGAATCGTTTCACCGGGACCCTCTGGGAGGTCTTGCCGCGGCGGAACGTAATCAGCCGGTGATTTCTTTACCCCTTGACGCCGCCCTCGAGCGCAACACCCCCTCGATTTACTCGAGACGTAACGGGATCAAATTATTCGGATGAGTCGGATATTTGTTCTATCGTCGAGCCGTCACGCCGCGCCGCGCTCGGGATATTTCCACGAAGAAAAGGACCGCTGCCAAGGCAATCCCTCCCCCCTCCGGAAAGGAAAACCTAATCACGCGGCGATTTCCTCAACCCTTGGCAAAAACGTCCGTCGTCGATTCGGGATCGATTAAATCACTCGAACTCGAACTGTCGCGTTACGTTCGCCGATGTTTCGGTCAGAGTCGGGCATTATTCTGTCTGTTTCGAATAGATATTGATGTTAGATAATTATCCGATTATTGGATAATTACTTCTTTCAGTCGAGTATTTTATTCGAATAATTCATTGTTCGTCATCAATTATTCTATTTATTCGAGTAATTCATTATTCGTCATCAATTATTCTATCTGTTCATTCGAATAATTCTTTATTGATTACATTTGAATTAATAAGTAAATAAGTTATTGTATTCATAGTTATGAGTGTGTTACAGTTATCCATAACACGTTAGATTTTTGTTGCACTTTCCAAATTTCAAAGGAGATGAAAAGAAAACGAAACGTCGATTTTTTGATCTTTCTTTTACAATTGTTTTTCCCTATTTCCTTCAATTTGTTATACGTTTCATCTGTTCCTGAGTACTCTTCCATGAGATATTTTATTCTTTGGAATCAGTCAAGACTAATTTTTGCTTTTCTTATTATTCATTTACGTTCGAATATATTAATTATTATTCGAATTTACCATTAACTAATCATTGTTCGATTATCTTAATTATTGTATCACTCGTCAATATACTTCATCAATAATTCAATGTCAAACATAATGTCAAAAATTAAATTCACAATATATAAATATGATTAAGTTATTAATAGTATTAAAATATAACGATTTTCAAGGAAAATTGATTTCTGACTTTTTTCACCGATATACTCGTTACAGCGTGCGGCCCCCGGACTCTGTCGCGGCATATTCAGCGCGGCGGACGGCTCCGGGGGGATCAAGCTCTCCGAGAAAATGCAGTTACACGCCCTATTCCACACGGTTTACCCCTAGACGCATCCCTCGTGGGCCCGTGCGCCGCGACATGCGTCGCCGCTCGATCACAATTATTTTATTTTCCGAGGCTGGCGCCGCGCCGAGAGCACCGTCGAGGAAAAAACTGCCTCCTGGCTACCGAGATACGACGGCGTCGCTCGGCTAATGGAATTATTCCTGCGGTTCCCAGCCAACGGAATTCTGTTTGTGCCTTAATTGAGCCGCGGAATGCCCGGCTCCTGTTCTTGCGCGGACGCGTGCAAACAATTTCGAACGGAGATAAGCTTCGGAAGCGTTTCCGATTTTCTCCTTGTGTTGCTGATGAAGTTGTCTTTGAAACGTCTTTGCGGTCCAGCGGCGTTCGAGTCGTATGGGGATGAAATATAGAAAAGGTTTTCAAAATTAAGAAGTTTTACCAGTATATATAAAATAAATAAATAAAATATATTAAAATAAATTAAAATAAATAATATATATGCAAGTGGAGGCGTAGAGGATATGCGATTTGTACACTAAATAAAGCTAATTTAAATTGTAAATATTATTAAAGTTTGCTTTTAAATCCCCTCGAGGTCAACTTCGCTTTCTCAAACGGAACGTCCACTTTTCTATACACGATTTCATATAGATTGGAGTATTTCGAGTATAAAAGTACTAATATGCATTTATCCTAAATCTTACCGTTTCCGAGATATTTCAACAACAAGACGTCTAAGGGATTATCAGAGTAAACGTCCTATTGTTACTTTCATAAACTACTGTAAAACAGCTGCCTTTAGTGCTCCGAGAATCTGCCGTTAAAGATCAAAGTGTTCGGTCAAGCGGCAAGGGTTTTGTGTTTAGAAACTACAACGTGTTCGAACCGATCGATTCCGTTTCTTTTTCACGCTTTTCGAGAACAGAAGAGATTCCGATCGGAGTAAGAAGAGCTTGTTTAAAGTAACAGATTGCTCCATTAGCATAGCGATCCAGGAGACCGCAGGTCCTTGCTAAAGTGCCAATATTTCCGTGGCTGCGGGGTCGGGATAAAACAGCCTGTTTCCTCCTTACAGTTCGAAACAGCATTTCACTTAGAGCCGAAGTTTTTCCCGGGAACCGCGGTCGCAAGTGCCGGGAAAGCCGCATTTCTCTTTTGTTTTTTTCCCCGGAGGACCGAGAGAGGTTGTCCCGCGGTCCGTGACCGAGACACGGCCGAGAAGACCGATGGCTTTCTTGCGAGTTCATCGCGCGTCCGAGAAAACCGGCAGAACAATTGGCTGCGGGACAAAAAACGGCGAGCGTAAATTGAAAGGAAGAAGAAAACGGAGTTGCCGGGCAACAGAAACGGACGTCCTACCGATCGCGGCGCGTCTGAAAGCAGCGTCGGCCCTGCCGTCGCGACGCCGTCCGTCCGCGTTCCCGTTTCCCTCGATCCCGTTGTTTTACAATCGCGTTCCGGATAGTCGGCAGCGCGGCGAACGCTCCCGAAAAAATGGACGCATTCCAAACCGGTCGGAACTGCCGGCGGACGCGCATACATGCGGCCCGCGTGCTTCCTGGCCAACCCGATCCAATACGCCATATTCGCGGAGTCGCCGAGCCGGCGGAAAGACGCTTCCGAGCTCCCCGGTTTTCCGCTCGGATTCGCCGCGTTTTATACCCTCGGACGATCGGCCCGACGGAACTGCAATCCCTATAAAATTGCTGCCAGATCGCGGCCGCGCCTTCCACCGGCTCCACGATTTTACCCCGTCGACGTTAATTCCGATCGGTCGCGCCGATCCCTCGTATTCGTTTCCGTTCCGAATCGTTGTTGTTATCGTTGCACCTGCAAACCGGTTCTTGACGCTAGTTTCAGGTTCAACTCTTGGACTGTCAGCAACCTCGACAATGTGGTAAAATTCGAGCGATGGATTTCGTCAAATTGAAATGGAGATGTTACGTTGTGCGACATCGTTTTCAACGTTCTTCGGCTCTGTAAATTCCAATGCAATCCCTGACGGAAAGCATTCGAACATCTTTTATAAACGGCAATAAGGTTTTTTTTAAATTGGGCTACATGATTCGAATGTTTTGTTTTAAATGTTAAAGAGACTAGTTTTGCAGTCCGATGACTAAAATACTTCCTTTTAATTTTTAAAAGGCAATAACGTTTTTAAAACCGGAATATATGATTTCAGTTCTTTTTTAAATGTTAACGAGACTATTTTTTCAGTACGATGACTAAAATACTTCCTTTTAATTTTTAAAACCTAATAACGTTCTCAAAACCGGAATAAATGATTCAAATCCTTTTTTAAATGTTAAAGATTCTAGTATTCCAGTCAAATTATTAAACTGTTTTGTTTCTAATGTTTACAACGCAATAACTTCTTCAAACTGGACCGATCGGTTTGAATTTTTCTTTCTTTCTAAATGTTAGAGGGACTAGTTTTGCAGAATTCCTCGGAATAATTATCTTAGCTAAATATTTCTTCGAAAAAATTCCAACAACGTCCAGGTCTGTTTCAAAATTCGAGAAAAATGAAGCGTTTGAACCGACGCGAGCGTGTCCCGCGAGCATCGTTCGCGGATCAGACAATGCGCGGGATACAGAAGCTGCAGCCTCAGCCTCATAGAATGGTTCTCCTTCCTTTGTCCGCGGTTCCTCCTCCATTTTCCCCTCGGCCAGGCCTACGTTCATCCTCTCGTTGCTCCTGGCGCGCACCGTCTTTGTCCGCTCCGCCGCTTCGGATCCCGAATCCGGCTGTTTTTCCGACACGAAAGCTCGACGGAGTAGCGGAAAGCCGGTCGCGACTCGCGGCTTCACGTCGGATCCCGCTTGTCTCGTCGATTTTTTCGCGTCCCCTTCCGCGCCGGTTCCGAGCGTATTCTTCGCGGCGCGAGAAAGAAACAGCGCCGCGAGAGATCGATGAATCACCGGTGCCGGGCAGGTAAATTATCGCGGCCATTTTGAGCGGGATCGAAGAAACGGCCGGTGATTCACGCCGGCGGTGGCCGAAAATCGCGCGGGACTATTATTATTGCACGGTCTTCGTCGCTGAGACTGTGCAGAAGCAGCCTTCTCGCGGAACACAATAACCGCGTGGAGCGAGCTCGCGAAGTTCGAGAAAGCGAGAGAGATTCGCGTGATTTGTGGCGAAAGTAACGAAAGCGATTCGTTGCTTTTCCGACCATTTTGTTGAAACTTTCGCCAGGAAACAAGAAAATGGATAAATAATAAAACTTTGCGTAGTTCACACCGTGTCGGAGTCGAGAAAACGAAATCGAGAGATATAATTCGGAAATGGCGGCTAAAGTTATTCGATATTTTATTTTATTTATTTATTTTTAACCCTTTGCACTCGAGGGCTCCGGAGCGGAGCCATTTAAAATTTGTCTTCAAACTCGAGGGCTCCGCTACGGAGACAATGCAAATAATTTTCAGTTTTTAACATAAGAACAAAAACAAATCGTAAAAATTAGTTATAGGATGTTTCGCTGTTGGTGACAAATGACGGTCGCGGCTCGCGGATTGTTATGCTCTCGATAACAGCACACAATCGCGGTTTGAGCAACATTCCGCATTCCGCACTTGGATGCAAGTGAGTTAAGTCGTGTTATTCAGCAGTAGAGTGTATATCAGATTCTAGTTTATCTGTTGTTTTTATATTTTGAATACATATTTATATCCCCGATATGGCAAATAAAAGAAAAATTTGTGAAAATTATAGTGATATTGAAAGTAGTAGCGACGAATTAGAATTTGAAGTTCATAGTGAACATTACATAAATAATATAGACGCTCTTGGCCGTGATGAAGCAGACAATATTGAACTAAGCCATGAATCCGATTCTAATGATAGTGATATATTTCCTGCTGTACGACGACACATACCGAGAATTGAAAGTGATATTGAAGTGAAGTTTGTAAAATTGTTGGTGGACCAATTGATTGGAAATTTCCGACAAAACAGCACATCTCGAGAATACAGTTACACACCAAATACGGAGGCCAGGCTCAACAACCACCTACATATTATACGTTCTGGAACCAAGAAAGATTGTGTAGTGTGTTCGAATAGAAAAATTCCAAGGGAAAGACGGCAGACCCATTATTTTTGTGATACCTGTCTAGAGAAGCCAAGATTACATATTGGCAATTGCTTCGAGAGGTATCACACTTTGGAAGATTACAAAATGTAATAATTTTATAATTTTTTTTATATATCCTAACATTTGTATCCATAAACAATTAAAAAAATAATAACATACAACGATGACTTTTCTTTTAATGCTTATATCATGAACTTACATGTGAATATGATCTTTTCACTAAAATGGCTTCGAGTTGCTGGTAATATGACTCAAAAAAAACTTCGAGTGCAAAGGGTTAATTTAATTTTATTATATAAATTTATTAGGCGGAGTGCATCGTATCGAATAAGATTAATAACTGAACTATCTATTTCTGTGCAATTTAAAAATAGCCTGCTTCGATCGCAAGATGCAAAAGCAGCGCCGACGTTCCTCTCATCGTTTAATTCTTTTATTCCGTTGAAAACGATGCAACAGTATTTTTACATTTTTTGAACGTTTCCACTGCTCTGTAATTGATCTGCTCATTTCTGCCCCGCGCAACAATATCGCGAAGATCATGAAAAACGAGCCGTTAAACTTTCAATAATCAACATCGCGGAGATCATCGTTCTCGCAAGAAATACCGCGTTCGCTGTCCGGCGTGTCCCGCCTAAGTCCACCGCGACATAAAAGCAATTAACTGCGATAAAAACGGGAGCCCATCCAGCATCGTACGATTGATGCACTCAGACTCATCAGCGGCCAATTTGAGCGTCGTGCGCGCGTTGAAAAGTGGCGAGCGCGAGCGCGAGAGCCTGATACGAGCGAGTCTCGGCGGCTGTAAGGACGCTGACGAGCAATCAGCGGGAAGGAGTTATGGTTTGAAACAGAGCCGAGATCTTTTTTTCCGTCGTGTTTCTTATCCGCCGCGGTTTTAGTCGGTGATCAGGTTCGAGCGTGGATCGCAACAATGATTATGGGACCACGGCCAGCGCGGCGCGTACACGCGTCTCTGGAGTCGCCGTAATAACGATAGCGGTAATAAATTGTCGTTGGCCGCGACAGCGTCGACCATATTCACGATTATGACTGTAATAAATTGGTGGACAACCGCTCGGTGGACCGATCGCGCTTATTATTATTAGAGCGAGCACGGAGGCGGTTTCGCGCGGCCGATTACACATCGCCGGCTCTCCTCTAAGTGAATTAACGGGAACCGCGGACTAATGTCCCCTGGAGTACCCCGTGTTCACCCCATACGATTCCACGGCGTAACCTGCTCTTTTTCCTATACCCTCGCGGACGATAATTATAGGGACGCCGGCGAGGTGTCGCGTTTATCGGGACCAGCACGCCGCGAATATCGAGGTGTCCGAGCATGGGACAAGCCTCACCCGGGGAAGATTGATACACCGTAATCAAAAGACACTCTGTAACAACCGTGGGACTCGGAAACCGGCTACAACCACGCGAACGTCGACGCTCCGCATATACAGGGTGTCCCAGACCACCCCTATCGAAATCGAGGGGAGTGATTTTTACGGAAAACTAAAAATACCATTTACACTTGTTTCTTTTTTCGAGTCACGTGAACCAATATTTAGCTATATATTTATCTCTACTAAACGCCGGTTATTCTTTTGTTTATTTCCACTGTTTACTTCCGTTAATTTGTTTATCGATTTATCGAAGAGAAGGTACTGTGTTTTAATTTTTGCTTCGCAATTTGTTCGAATTTAATACTGAAAATTAAATCTTTAGTTTGCGAAATGTGAGTTCTTTAATCAGAGATTATTTTCTGTCCAATGCAGGCATTCTTGAAAAAAAATGTTTGAGACAAAACTCCTATATTTTTCACTAGATTTCGTTAAAAATAAATTATCTCCGGCCTGAAAACCCGATTTCCGGTCAGCGCAGGAAATTGCAACTACTCGAATCGGTTGTTAAAATTTTTCTGACTTTCAATCAAAATCACTCGCCACCATTTTAATAGGGGTGGTTTGGGACACCCTGCATACCTGTGGAACATGTTATAAAACACCAGTAGTATCTCGACCGGGTTCGCGATGGTTGTTGCCGCCTTTACGCCGGATCCTCGCGCTGTTATTACTGCAAATTGTTTGTCATTATCCCGCGCGCGTTCGCTGGCTCGTTTTGGGTTATTAAACCGCGAACGTTTATGCGAACGCTCCTATTTTAGCGCAGAATGTTCACGGGAGCAGTAAAAATAATTCGTTTTTAATTTCTCGCGGATGCGATCGCTGGATCGTTAGACTCTTAAACCACTTCGGGGACTTTATAGGGTCTTAATGACGGCACCGAGTCCTCCAGGAAAACCACCACGCGTATCTCGCGCGATCGTGATTCGATTAATACCGATGAAAGGCGGCCGAGATTCGCGTTTACGGCTCCCGTAATCGTATAGCGTTCATGATTGGTCGTCTTGGGGCGTGTAGTCGCTCGAAATAGGCAATTTATTGATTGCTTTCGCGTCCTCAAATATCTAGATTTCTCTCCTCCTCAGGTTAAGTTTGAGATTTCGCTTAAAGTTTTATATATTGCATGTATATTGTTGTATATTTAACAATTATATTTTTATTACATAAAATAAAAGTTAAACAAATACTTATTACAATCGTATAGCTGTATCAAGCATAATGAATTATGCTTAAGCCTTGAAATTAACGATAGAGCAGATGTAAAACGTTATTTTCTAAAATGTGACGATCATTTCGATACAAATAATTTATGCACATAGAACAATCGTTTCGATACGGAGGGAGTATGTAATTATGGCTTCAAAAATTATTATTTAAAAGAGAATTATCGAGCTTCGTTCACATGCAGCTCTATCGTCGAAAAACCTATTCATAGGCTTCCGACAAATAAATTGTTAAAA